>NW_006298312.1:3222314-3234052 GCF_000327345.1 Myotis davidii
GACTAAAGCAGGTTTCTGGGGTTTTGTTTAGCTTCTATATTTGTTACATAGTTGCTTAGAGTTGCAGCTCAGAGGCCTGCAGCGGCAGGCTGGGAACGTTGGAGTCCTCTGTCACTGAAGCAAGCAAGCCTCATGTTCAGTTTAAGCTGCCTGGCTGCCGGCTGCCATCTTGGCTGGAAGTTAATTTGCATATTTCGCTGCTTAGCCAATGGGAAGGGTAGCGGTCGTACACCAATTACCATGTTTCTCTTTTATTAGATAAGGATTACCAAGGTTTCTTTTACCTAAACACATTTATTGGTAGGCTAAGCTAAACTTTATAAAAAAATACAGCTAGGTTATTAAATCAATGAATTTAAAAATAATTTATTTTCCAAATATTTACCAATAATAACCACTTACATTACTGCAAGCAAAAGCTGTTCACTTCAATTTTGCAAAGCCAAATGAAGGATGAAATATATTGAAACCACAAACTTTTCATGCCAAAGAACATAGCTCATTACTTTCTTTTCCTCCTAGTTTAAATAACTATTTATAATAATTTGAAGCATTCTGCTAAATTTATTTAAATAAGTATGCAGATAAGAAGTATGAAGCAGTTCAAGTGCTCTTAAAAAGCAAAGACTCCAACCAGCTTAAAATAAGGGAAGTACACAAAATGATGGAACTTCTTAATTTATTCATACATAACTAATTTTTGAATATCAAACATAACTAATAATTGATTATTTTATGCATACCAGAAAAAGGAAGTATTATATTTTTCTCAAGAAAAGTTTGTAGTTTATAATATTAACCATTCATATATTGTTTTAGAAGAAAATTGTTACCTATTCATTGTTAAAATAGTAGGAGTCACTACAAAATTGTTTATCAAAGTGATGAAAAGATCAGAAACAGAAGACAGTCCCTCAAGCAATATTTTAACAGGGATGAATGTATTTCATTCTGTCAATTTCTACTATGCATGAGTTATGAATAACTGTACAAAGCCATGCTAAATGGGTAGAAGGATGGCTACTTACCAACAGGGCGAGCTGTAGACATTACAATGGTGTGGTGAGAACATAAAAAAGAAATTAAAAGAAAAGAAAATTATCAGAATGCATGATGTGTAATGTTACATTTAAGTATGGACAGTAGAATGATTTCTAGTCATAGTTCAAGTATGAACAGAATGTCTGAGTTTGATAAAACTGAACGTTATAATGTAATTCTAAGAAAGCAATTATTTTTGCATGCCAGGATTAACTATAAGCAATTAGAGGAATTTTATGTAAAGTCATATCTTCATCACTTAACTATAGTTATAATTTCAATGGTGTTTTTAGAGTTAAAAAGCCTTATGGTACTGTAAAGTTAAGAACTTGATTACTATAACTATTCAAGTCACAGACTAGCAAATGTCATGTCAATAACAGAAGGCCTCACTGTCTGATTTAAATAGCAATTGGTTTTTAAGCATGGTTAGTCAGAACCATTATAGGACTACAGAAAAGCCCAGGACACTGCTTTTCAGCCAGTAATAAGTTAAGATCACATCACTTTTCATCCCTGGACAGGGCGGATGAAAATATAACAAATAGGTTGGAACATCTTTAGAGATTTCAGCTGAGTAGCTCCCTAACTACTGTTAAGCTTTTTCTTATTTTGGCAGAGGGCAGGAAACAATGACTGACAAGTTGATTCCTGTTCACACTGAAAATGGCTTTCAAACTGGTGCTTCAATAAATTGTTATTTTTATTTTACTCTAACTTTCAATTACTTGTAATAAGTTGCCTCTATTATTAATGCACAGAAATTATAAGACACACATGAGCTTAATAACATTTTTTAAAAAATGAATAATGCTAAATCAACTTAGATAGTAAACCACTTTATATAAAAAGCAATAGGCAAATATAGAACACATGGTCCCATTTTTTAAATGAAGAAGAAATACATGTAGTAGCATTTAAACTTTTACAAAGTCATACATTAAAAATATAAATTATTAGACAAGCATTTCACCCATATTCTAGCGGATGAAGCTCTAAAGTATATGAAATGAGACTCTAGAACTGATGGCTAGTTTCATCCTGATGATGTTTCATGAGGAATGATGAGATACATATGGCCTTTCAAACCATGTTTATAGATACTCATTCACTCAACACACACATCATAATAAAAACATTGTGCAATCTCTGAACAATACTAGAGTTGCTTTTTATGTGAGATCCATGGTTTTGTAATATTCACAATTGAAAGGGGAGGTTAAGTCAATTCAAAGGAAAATAAAGTAATTATAGTAGCCGTATGAAAACTCTAGCGTGCTCCATAGTCTATGATGGGTTTACTATAGTAACAGGAATAGAAGAATTTGCCCAATGTACAACAATTTATTTTTTTGTTTTTTGTTGTTGTAGGAGACATATGAAAATAATAACCAAGAATAAGACAACAGACTAACATCATAAAGTTGTAGCTTATTCTCACTGACAAGATTTCGATTAATTTTGCCAATGTCCAATAGAAAAATAACTGTCTTTCATTTTTAAATTTGCATTTTCATGTGCCATCCTAAGCTGAATCTTAAACATAATGTTTCCTATACATAGAAACAAAGCAGCATTTTGATTCTATGCTATTAAACAGTGATAAAGAAGAAACCATGGTGAGAAATCATTTTTTTAAGAAAAAAACACATTTGTTTTTTACTTAGTGTAAGTAAGTTTCAAAAAAATTAAGGAATTATTGCCCTACAAGCAAGATGGTTATTCCAATGAAGTCTTAATTTATGCAAAGCCAATTTGAGCAATTAAAAAATAGAGAAACATTGTGTTTACAAACATGCAGTTTGAGTTAACACATTTTGAAGGTAATCTTAAAAGTTCTGTTAGATCATGAATTATTTGTTTAGAATATAAATGCTAGGAGGTTTGTTGTCCACCATCACTTCTTTCAAATTTTGTGTTTGTCAAGTCAGCAAAAGAATCTACTTGCTGTCAAGTTAAATTGTATAGGCTATTTTCACCATAGTTTTGAAATGGAAAACCAAGTACTAAGTCACTTTTTCAGATTTTGACTATAAAATTTATTTTCTTTTTCTCCATTTGGCTAAAGTGAACATTGTGATAAAATTTTAGCAGAAACATCACAATAAAATCTCTTGTTTTTGTTACATATCAGCATTTAATCCCAGAAAAACAAAACAAAACAAAACCCCAATAGGTGAATGTTGTCAAAATCAGCAAATGAAAATAAACTGTGTCCCTACATTAAATTGAAGAAATAGATGTGGCCTATTGGGTCAGAGTTGAGCCCGTTCTAATAAAACAAGCAAAGGAAGGACTGAACATTTAATTTATGTGCATAGAAAAATGAGCACAGAAAAAATATCATAGATACTATTTTTTTTCCTGTTAACCTGTTAGCAGGAGTAATCCCAACTGCTTTTTTTAATGATTAAAATATTTAAACAATATTTTATTCTACTTTCTATTGTATTATGGAGATTTTTTTTTTCTGTGACCGGTTTGAGGATTCAGTGTTGGATGAGTTATAAATATACACCACACAGATTAAACTCTCTATTCCATCCACAAGGTCTGCTGATTTAAAAAGAAAATCCTATTAAAAATAAATAACTCTTTCTATTAGTTTTGTAAGTTAGCTTTAAATGTAAAGGTCCATGCAGGAGGAGCATGCTTTGTTAAATGAAATGTTAAACCTGAAACTTTCAACAAATTATGAAAGCAATTAGCTTGGAAAGATCTTAAAGCAAATAGAACACTTCAAGTCTCATTCACCCAGGCATTCAAGTATAAAGGAACCCTGCTGCTTCTACAAACAAACAACTCCTCAAATTTTCTCACCATTTGTTTAGTCAGCAAATAGTTTTTGAATGGAACATTTCTTTGTTGCTTGTTTATTTTTCCCCCATTCACTTCAGAAAAAAACAAACAAACACACTTTGGGGGGAATTTGGTCAAGTGAATTATTTTTGCAAAGGACTGCCTAGAGAAAAACAAACATATGTATAAATATAAAATCAGCTATAGAGAATTCAGGTTAAATATAGTAAAGAGCCTTATAGAGGCTCATGTTTTGATCATATGTAATCAGTATGTATATTCAATTGCTATATAATCATAACTTTTTATGATGTGTTGCCTAATGAGACATGAAAATATTTTTAAGCAACTAGCTTGCCAATTTTGCCTAATGTGTTTTGTATATCAGTCCACATCAAACTGGTGGAAAAATTAAAGTAGGTGGACTAGAAATGGAGCAATTGGAAACTATGGAAATTACCAATGTTTTTAGGTATCCAGAGTGTGTATGTCTCCTAGTAATTATCTGAAGGAAGGTGAGGGTTTTCTTTATGATTTGATGCCCAAATTATAGATCTGACAAAAAACAATTTGAGAACAACCAACCCAAGTTCCTCTAAACCTTTCTCCTAATCTTATGAAAAGTTCTGGGAGCAAAGCTGCACAAGAGTAAGAGGTATGACTAAACAGGGTGAGCAGTAGCTGAGACCTGCATGAGAGTGTGTAGCCAGCCTCCTCGTCCATAAGACTGAGAGGAGAAAGCGTCAGGGGAGTGGAAGAAAGATTAAAAGAATGAGCAGGGGATGCATTCTCCTGTTTCTGTCTAAAGTTCGTTGAGAGTAAACAATACCACAGATAATGTCTATTTGGCCAGAGTTAGTGTGGCTGTCTGCTTGGTACTACTTGGTACCTTGGGCTATGTAATTTACTCATATGGATCAGTGTGCACCACCAAGAAGAGAGTTAATTCATTCTAGTTCACCGTAGGGTTAAGTAATGCTTTCCTTCACTCATAAGCAATTCCAGGGAGTCTATAAACGAACATTATCCCATGACTGAGAAAGTGCATGACACCCAGAAAGTGAAAGTTATTACAGGAGGAGCGCTGGATATTTCAATTATTTAAGGCCAGTGAACTTCACAAATCACTCTCTAAATAGGTTTTTTCAACGTGGGAGCTCCTTTGTATTCATTTTTCAGCTTTTGAAGCAGTGTTAGGTGTTTGTGTGTGTGTGTGTGTGTGTGTGTGTGTTTTCCAGATTGCTTTTTGAATGCTGAAATAAAAAAGAATTTCAAAACAGTACTCTGCAAGTATAAAGTGACAAACTACTAAACTGAAACACAAAGCACTTTTGAAATTAGCGACATTTAAAAGCAACAAATAGTTCAAAGCAATGGAAATATAAATATCTATTTTTAAGATTCATTTTAAAATAATGTTAGCTATTATTTATTTTTAAAAATTAAGTACTTCAAATAATCATCCTTTTGAACACAAATTTGAAAGTAATTTTACCTCAATTAATAATACAGTGTATACAAAATCTATGCCTTTTAATATAATAATAAAACAGGGTAAGCTATTATTTTGATGGTGGGTTCACTCACCCATGTAACTAAATATTAGCCTGTTGGTCCAATCATGTTACACATCTTCGGTCTCTTACCTCGAACAGTCAGGGTGGCAGAGGCTTCCACTTTTCCAACCCGATTCTCTGCAATACACATGTAAGTGCCTTCATCTACACTCAAAGCCTTTTTAATTCTCAGTGTGTAGTCATCTTTGATGTCATATCTGTGTAGAATATAAATTGGTTTTATTAAATAGCTTTGGTTATATTTAAATAACGGTTCATTTTTCTATTCTGTTTTGCCTGAAACAAAATAACACACACACACACACACACACACCATTCAGCCATATAGTGTAATGCTTAGATTAAAGGTATTACTAATATGATCATTAATTTCATATCTGATCTCCAGGTGCTTGGTTATTAATTACCTATTTTTATATATACACAACCCTTGCCACATCCTAATTATCAAATGTGTTCAAAAAACTCAAAAACATTTCTTCACAAAGATAAATGCACCCATATGTTCATTGAAGCATTATTCACAGTGGCCAAGACATCAAGACAACTAAAGTGTCCTTCAGTAGAGGATGGATAAATAGATGCCGTCCATATATATTATGGAAGACTATTCAGCTATAATAAAAGATAAAATACTGCCATTTGCAACAACATGGATGGACCTTGAGAATATTATGTTAAGGAAAATAAGTTAGTCAGGAAAACCTAAAAACCAAATGATTTGACTCATAGGTGAGGTATAAAACTGAAACTCATAGACATAGACAAAGTATGGTGGTTACCAGACAGAAGGGAGTGGGCGACAGCAAAGGGTTAAGGGAGCAAAATATACGGTGATGAAAGATGATCTGACTTTGGGTGGTGGGCACACAATGCAATATACAGATCTAATAGAAATATGCACTTGAAACCTATATGATCCTTTTAACCAATGGCATCCCAATAATTATCAAATGCACTACCAGCACTGTTTTTGGTTACTCTTAGACAACAAGTAGTTCATATTACCAGCCAGAAAGGAGTGGGTGACAGCAAAGGGTTAAGGGGGCAAAATATATGGTGATGAAAGATGATTTGACTTTGGGTGGTGGGCACACAATGCAATATACAGATCTAATAGAAATATGCACTTGAAACCTATATGATCCTTTTAACCAATGGCATCCCAATAATTTTTTTAAAAAAGAAAAAAATCCACAAAAATATTAAATGTTTAATTAATAAGAAGAAATAAAATTTATGTTAAATGTTAAATAACAACAACAAATTATCAAATGCACTACCAGCACTATTTTTGGTTACTCTTAGACAACAAGTAGTTCATATTTGAGTTTCTTGGTGAGTTATATCCAATCATGTTATAGGTTACACTGCTTTCAAATGTATGGTTTATGTTTTTAGGTATCTTGAGTATAAGATAGCTCAAATATTTAAAGGGGAAATTTATTTTCTCATTTGTTGGCAAACTGACAAAATAAGCATTGGTTGAAAGAATTAAGAACTTTTATTAAATCATCAACATTAACTCTTAAAATATCAACATGTCTGGAGTGATCCTGAAAACGCACATGCTCTTTCTCCAATGGATCATAATTCCTCTGAAACAATTACTTTTTCCTTAAAACTACATATTTCACAAGCAATTAGATGTTAAATATCTCCACAGGTCCAGTAAGTGTGGCCTTTTTTCCTGTATTTCTTTCTGGATAAATTGGTATAAGCTCAATTGTAATCTCATTGATGCTTTACACTATTGCTCTGGGTATTTGGAGAAATGTGCATTTTCCCCAGAGAGCAAATATTGACTGAGTAGTATGATAAATTTGACTAATAGTTTCTTACATTTCAAGAGTTCTTTACATTTCACAACAGAGTTTAATAGACGATTTCACAACAATAAATGACTTAGAGATAATGCCTACTCCCAAACGCCATTTTATAGAAGATGGCAAGATTGTCTTGAGTTGCAAAAATAACTGTGACAGTATTTCTGTGACAAGGACATTTATTTTGCTAACACAGAGCAACGCACCCCTCCCAGCTGACGTGTGTGTTTACTCTTCTAATTGCCTGTGCACTGAGCAGGTGTGCATTTTCCTATTTTGTGTTCGGAGTTTCAAAAACTCCAGAAAACACTGTATCAATATTTTTCTCAATATGAATCGAAAACCAAATGTATTCCTTAGAGGTTCATAATGTGTTAACTAACACAGACACACTTTAAAATTATTATGTTATTGAACAACCTAATGTACTTAAAATCTTTGCCCTGATTTGCTCTTATACTGTTTTTACATAATTGAGAATGAATTTTAAATAATTGGATAATACTTTGGTAGAAAACAGCTACTTTTGACACATGGTATAATGTTATATATGTTCAACATGTAGGAAGTATCATCTGACTTTAATTAAAAATAGGGAAAAAAAAGAAATAAATGAAAAAACATTACTTGTGAGGAAACCCTAATAGAAACGGGGTGATTTTGATTGTGAAATCTGCCAGTACCAGACTTGTATAAACGCAGTCATTGTTGCCAGGTTTGATTAATGACAGTTGTACAATCATGTGCTGACAGTCCCCACCATAAAGATACCTTTTTTTCCTGATATGAAACACTGCTGAAAAATGCAACCCAATCAGATTTGGCCGCTGGACAACATGTGCCATCATCACTGTACCGTGAATGGAGATTGATTGGTAACCAGCTGTGACAAAGTGGGGAAAGAAGCTCTGGTTTTGTGTTGTGTGTCCCTCCCCCTCCACCCCTCCCCATGCAAAAAAGAAAACGAAAACTGAATTGTGTCAAAACCATTACCATCTGTTCAGCTAAATAATAAACAAAACAAAATAAATTTATTTTAATACTTAAAACAACACTTTGTATGCAAGTTTCTATTTGTGTGTGATCTTCTTAAAAGTGTTCAAAAGAGAAAATATTATTCATTTTTTAAAGAAACAGAGTACTACATTTTAAAATCACTTCCAAATTGAAATGAAATAATCTATTGCAATTCTTCCTCCTAAAGAAACTTTCTCTTTTTGGAATGTTTCTTAGAAATCTAAATTTACTTTGAAAATATCAAACAAGATTTGAAAAATGGCAAAATTTTATAACATAACCACATTTCATACATTTCTCTCACTTTGCAATCCCTAATGCACATTCAACTTCTAGGGTAGAAACTTATGATTTCCTGGCATTGTGGATATAACTTAGGGACTTCTCCCTCCAAGTTTTCCACAGTGGCTTTAAAATTTTGGAGGAAAAAAGAACAACAAATACACTACAAATTCTATTACAAAGTGGAATTTTACCATGCTCAGTTCAAGCCTATGTATCTCATTGCCTTGTTTGGATTCCATGAGAGCTCTACACTATTAAATCTCCCTGGAAGACCATTTTCATCTCAAAAGCGCCTTTGTTTTTCATGGAAGTAAATTTATTTTCTCAACATTTTTAGTTTTTGAAATTACCCACTACTTCTTGCTATAAGATGCCTGACTCCTATTAATCATTAAGTTGGCCAATAGGAAAAAGTATGAATTTAACCAGGAAATATTTAATGTCTATGCAAGTAAATGTGTCTATTTTTTTTAGGGAGACTTGAGAAGTTTGTTTTTAATTTTCAAAAGACTTGTAGTCAATCCAAAGAGCTGAAGATCACCTTCTACCTTTTACATTCTTTCAGACAATAAATGCCTGTAGTTATAGGCATTACATAGTTTTATAATTCAATAAAATGTTAACTATGGAGCTTTACATGAAAAGGCCACAATGTTTATTGCCTATCTTAAACAGAATAATTTTTAGGACAAAAATCATATGTTAATATTATAAAATATCATTCATTGATCATTAAAGACACACCCTTAAACTAATAGAGGCCATGGTGTGGATTATAGATGTGGAGATGCATTCATTTAGAAGTCAGTGATGATGTATTTCTATTAGTCAAAAAAGTCCATTTTAATAATTCACAACTTTGAATCAAGGTACTCTTCTACATAACATAAAAGTTCTCGGAGAAATTTAAATCTTTTGCCTCTTTCAGTCTTGACAGCTGAAAATAGGAAAAAGTTGTCAATTCTCCTGAAACAATTTTTCTGCTTACAGTTTTTCAATCAAAATCTTTCCACACACAATACTTGTTACCAAAACTCATGTAAGTGCTTCTTGGCAACCTAAATATCAAGCGATATTTTCTTAATCTTTAATATTTAAGGTATATCCTAATGTTAAGCTCTTAAATTACAATTGAGGTCTGGGATCTTCAAATAGCCAAAACCAGCCATTAGTATTTTGCTGGCAAAGGGATACTGAGTCAAGTTTGCTATACATTCTAGCCAACATGGGTCACATTTTTTTTTTTTAAATCTACGGTTATAAAGCAGATTAGCATTTACCATTTGGGTAAAGAAATCTTTACCTATTCTTTCAGTTAGGTCACAAGCATTTCTGGGCAGGGCAACTAACAGCAATATAAAAATACAGCTATTCCTTTAAAATGACAATTAATGTAATATTCATTGGGGAAAAAAGGTAACAAAAATCTTGGGAGAGATTTGTATGGAAATAACAAGAGGCTAGGTGGTCTCTGAAGAGAACTTGCTGTTCTGTTCTGGAAGCCTCTACTGTAAGCCAAAGTGAACCTTGATGATACTCTGTCTCTGCCTTAAATAACCAAACTACTCCTCATAATTCTCATTGAGTTGTGTGCATTTGTCATCCAGTCGCTTACACATCCTTATAAGTATTACTCTGAATTCTTTCTCTGACAATTACTTGCCTCCATTACATTTGATTCCTTTTTCTGGTGATTCCTCTTTTCCTTTCCTTTAACTCTCATATCTTTCCTTAAATGCTATCCTGCTACCTCCAACCCTTGCCAGCCTGACTCATAGATGGAAAACTCCTCTACTTTATCTCCCTTTAGCACAACTAAGAGAGCAGGGCATTTTCCAACTAAAAAGCTAAGAGAAAACAAGTAAGCGAAAAAAATACTTTAAGACATCCACAATAGGATAACAATAATTGACATAATGAAGTGCAGATTTCAGATCACCAGGTAGTTAGGCCCAATGACAACAACCAGACAGGAGGACACCCACCACCTCGCAACCAGAGCCTGTCTTTGGAGTTTGAGAAATTAAACCAAATTGTAGCTGAGCCTCCCAGAAAGGCCAAAGCATCCTGCTCACCCAGAAACTAAAAGTGCCTGTGAGTTTTAATCAGTGTAGGCTGTGGCTATCTTTTGTGTGTCACTGTCTCTCCCATCTTCTACAACTATGACAGGCAATAGAGACTCCAGGGATTCATTCTCTTGGCAAATTTGTGGACAACTGTGAACTTCACAGTCACTACCTGTTTTCATCTTCTTTCATTTTTCACCTTTTCTGCAGTGAGCTTCATCACCTCTCATATAATTACTCACAAAATTTTTGTAGTCACTTCTATGAAACTTTTCACGCTGCCTTTTGAACTATCTGCTCACTGATTTGTAAACCTTCCCCATCCTCTCTTCTCAGATTTTTAACCTCACCTCCATGCCTTAATGGAAATCTGGCTCTTTTCTGAGGGTTATGTAAGGGTGGGGGTAAAGGGGAGGTGAAAGAAAACTCCCAGCTATTACAAACAATTATTCAGTGCCTGAGACATAGCAAATAGATATTTTAAGTAAGTTATCTTCTCTCACAAAAAAATAAAACAGCAAAATGAAACAAAGTCTCAATTAAATTCCTATCATGCCATCTAGTTTTAAATAGATTCTTTATTATTTTTCTTTAGAAAATATAATAACTGATAGGACCTTCATCATAGGGCTTTTTAAAGCGTTAAATGAGTTAATAATTTTAAAGTGTTGAGACTTGAACCTGGCATATAATAAATACCCAATAAATGCCAACTGAAATTTTCCATAATTGCACCTCACTTCAATTATTTTTCGTTCTCCAGTGATATTGTCTCCATCTCCCTTTGGCCATTATCTCATAGCAGGATCCTAGACTTTATACTCAACTGGCATGGCTCTACCTTTAAAATCTGAATTTTGAATGTCTGATCCTAGTGCTCGCTTCGGCAGCACATATACTAAAATTGAATGTCTGATCCTACCATAACTGTGAATGTTTCCTACTGTTTTTATTCGTTTACGATGTGGGGAACCGATATAGGGTGAAGCCTCGGACTGACCTGTTGGAAAAGTCACAAACAAGTTCCAGCTTAGAGGGCACAGTCCTCTTAGCATAATTAGGCTTGACCTTATAACACTCCCTAGATCTTATCTGGGAAGCTAAGGGGCTGAGGAAGTGGGGGAGGT
>NW_006298312.1:3234488-3241391 GCF_000327345.1 Myotis davidii
TTTCATTACTTTGAACTTCATGCCATTCCCTTCTGGCCCTTAGAGTTTCTGATGAGAAATCAGGTGTCAGCCTTATGGGAACTCCTTTGTAGGTAACAGCTTTCTTTTCTCTTGCTGCCTCTAAGATTCTCTCTTTGACTTTTGGCATTTTAACACATTGTATGCGGGAAACGTATTTATACGTTTTATGTTGACTGGAGGGAGTAGAGTGTGGGACACGTATTAATACATTTTTTATAGACTAGCGGTAGAAGGCGGGTAACATATAAATGCGTAAACTAAAGTTATCATAATTTTAGTGAACGTTGCCATTTGAGCAAAAAATTAGCAAAAATGGCCCGCGCCACCTTTGAGCGCACCATAAAAACTACCCGCAAACAATGTGTTAATTATGATGTGTCTGGACATGGGTCTGTTTGGGTTCTTCTTGTTTGGGGTTCTCTGTGCCTCCTGAACTTGTGTGACTTTTTTCTTTACCATGTTTGGGAAGTTTTTTGCCATTATTTCCTCTAATACATTCTCTATTCCTTTCTCCCTTTCTGTCTCTTCTGGCACACCTGCTATGCTAATATTGTTATGTTTCACATTGTCCCACAGCTCCCTTAAGCTGTCCTCCTGTTTTTTAATTGATTTTTCTCTTGTATCTCTGATTGAGTGATTTTTTTCAACCCTATCTTCTAATTCACTGATTCTATCCACAGCTTCCCCTAATCTACAGTGTATTCCTCCCAATGTATTCTTTATTTGTGTTATATCAGTCTTTATTTCTGACTGTTCTTTTTTCAGTTACTATATCTTTTTTCATGCTGTTGAGCATCTTTACCATCATTAATCTAAACTCTGTTTCAGATAAATTTCTTATCTTTGCTTCATTTATCTCTTCTTCTGGAGAATTCTCTTGTTCTTTCATTTGGGGGTTGTTTGTTTGTGTCCTCATTTTGGCACTCTGCTTTGGTTTGTGACTATGTATTAGGTAGATCCTCTATGTCTCTCAATCTCTAGTGCAGAACAGTGTCAAACTCAGTTTCTGACTAAGTAGATCAGGCAAAGATTCAAAGGTTCCAGAGACCACCTCTGCATCCAGACTGAAAGGATTCTGTCCTGAATTGTCCCCAGCCAATTGTACTCAGGTGTGGTGAGAGTTTTTTCAACAAGGTGGGGCCCTTGCTTCTGCCTGGAAGCTAATTGTTATTTTTAGTCTCTTAAGTGGCCTCGGGGCAAGGTGTTTTCCAATAGTCTTCCCCCAAGGCAAGGCAAATGTCTGTGTGGGAAAGATGTCTTCCACTGGGTTAGGGAATGACTCAGCAAACTCTGGGGTGGGCGAGGAGGTTTGCCTTCTGAGCTCTAACACTCAAGTCCCTAATCCTGGCTTCTGCTCACACCGCTCCAGTCCACTCCCCTCTCCCTCTGTCAACCACAATGTGGGTGCCTCCACAGGGAATTTTGTGCATTGGCCCTTTAAGAGGATACCTGGATTTTCAGCTGTTACTCCCTGGCCAATAGCAACCCAGTTGCTCTTCACAGCCAGATGTTATGTGGGTACCCTTCTCAGTTCTGGTGCTCTCTGCTGGGGGTCCCGGCTTGAGGATTAGACCCCATAGTTCTTAGTAGCAACCCCCCACACCTGAGATATATCTCTGGAACTTCTGTTGCTGTCTGTGGGCTCCTGGCAAGCCCTTTCTAGCCTCCGCCCCTCCAACTAGTCTCTTTGCAGTCTCCACTTTCAGACCCTGGGTATCAGGGTTCTCTCCTGTGAGTCTTCCATTGATTATTAAGGAAGTGTTTCTGTATTTTAACCATTTCAGTTTAACCATTGTAATTTCAGTTTGTTCGTGGGAGCATGTTTGTGAAGCATCCACTTACTCTGCTGCCATCTCATTCACATGATTTTAATGATACATAAAGCACAATTTATAATTTTTATCATTGATATAATATTCACTATTTGCCTGGCAAAGAGTTTTTTGTTTGTTTGTTTGCTTTAGATTAGACTGTATTGTTATTATTTTTTGTATTATATGCAGATAGGGTAAAAACCCGACACTGAAAATTACATTACTGCTTTCAGAACTTCAAAGGATGTTTAATACTCCCCCATAATTACTCTAATTTCTACTAAATTTAAATCTCTTAAAAGTGTAAAGATTAAATAGTCGTGTGTATGTGTATTTGTGTGTATGTGTGCTTGTGTGCATGTGTGTTTGTGTGTGAAGTCCTTATTCCTTGCACAATGACATAAGATCAAATTCAAACCATTGTTGAGATACTAGGATTTTCCTTGAGTTCATAATATCAGAAAGGAATATTTAATAATTTTCATTGTTGTCCTTATTATGCAACCCTCTTTGTAATAAATTTTTCACTAACATTTAATAGATTATTCAAATAAAATATCTGCAGTCACTTAGATGTATTACTTTTTATACTTTTGGAATATTACAGGTATTATTTCCAACAAGTTTTTTACCTAATTACAGCATAAAAATTTATGTCAAAAATACAACTATTTCACAATTAAGAAGAACATTTTAGAATAAAGTGGTGAAGACTGTTTACATTTTCTTCAATTTAGAAATAATTATTTTATTGGCTTAAATTAGTTTAAGACAATTTAGTTTACAATAGGAGTTAGAATTGCGATACACTTTTGGAAATGTGGATATATTTCACAGTAGTGTGTTTAGTTGGAAATTAATCTTTTTAAAAATATATTTTTATTGATTTCAGAGAGGAAGGGAGAGGAAGAGAGAGAGATGAGAGAGAATCATTGATCGGCTGTCTCTTGCATGCCTCACACTAGTTATGCCATATCCAATCAGGATATTATTTGTCCATCTCACTGATATCCCTTTCTAGATAAGGCAATAAAAAAGACTATTATCTTCAAAGTCTGATTTTTAAACTATATTTGATTATTTCAGGTGAGTGATGCCCAGGCTTCTCTCTTCCCCTAGATAAGGGATTCTCGACCTCAGTACTGCTGACACTTGGGAACAGATTATTATTTGCTACGGAAGTTGTCTTGTGCATATTTGGTCTCTCCCCAGTGGATGACAGTAGCACTTGATCCCCAAATGTGGTAACAGTTATTGCTATAAGTCTCTCTAGGGGTGGGAGTAGCAAAATTAGCTCCAGACCAGAACCACTGTCCTAAATGTAAATCTGGTGAGCACTACATTCCAGATGGAATGCTGGATACTTGAGATTAAAGATAAATATGGCAAAAAATGTTGAGGAGACAGAAATAAATTATTCAACAATGATAATTTTAGCACTATTTTCTCTACTACACGGGCATAGAAAAAATAAAATAGCAATGGCTGTAGAAGGAATGTAGGGTTGCCAGGTTCAAAACAGGCAATGAACGTAATCTTCATGCCAGAGAGACTGGGTGTTTGAATCCAGCTTTGCTAACTACAGATCCTGTGACCTTAAGCATGTTGCTCATTGTTTCTAAGCTTTAATTCCTCCTCTGTTATAGAAAGGATTCATACTTCAAGCTTGTAGGAAAGATTAATTATAAACTATGTAAATGCCTAACATGAAACTAGTGGGTCCTCAAGAAAATTAAAGTTTTGTTATTATTTTAATATTATGTCCTTTAAAATCAATTATTTCAGTGTAGTAACAGTTAAGAGAGTGGACTTCAGGGCTAAAATGCTTGGATTCAAATCTCTCTTTACCACTTAAACTTGCCCCTTAGAGTCTTCATTTGTAAAATAAGGATTGTAAGAGAAACTTTCATAAAGCAGTTGTAAAGATTAAATCAGCTTGTATGTGAAGCACTTATAGGTATTAGCTATTTCTGCCATAGTTAATCAATTTTAAGATACACATTGTTCATATTTCAAAATATCTGAAATTAGAAATCATTCTTCATAGATGGCATATCACAGTTGATTTGCCATTTTTTTTCTCTTTAACTATGAGAAAATATACTGTTGGATCTCACAAAGAATTCTAAATTGGATTCAGTGACATGATATTATTATATGTTTAAAAATAATTAACCTAAACAAATCTTGTATTTCTCTCTTTATTAAATACAACACCTTTCATCCAGTCAATCAAATGATAAACTTCAGTATTACTTTTAACCTCTTTTTTCACATAAACCCCGGTATGTAATCAATTTCCACCTATAAGATAAAGCTTTCCATTGTACTGCCACTTAGTTATTAAGCATGATTGGATATTCACAGGAAATATCCCAATGTCATTCCCTAACAACCTTTTAAATAACTTTCTAGTATGTATGTCTATGTCCAAACTTTCTCTACTCCAAGCTACCCTGTATGTATATATGAGATTCAATTTTCTAAACATAGAGGCAAAGATACATTTCTATTCAATGTCCTTCTTGAATTCCCATTTCATAGTGTGTTCAGTGTAAGCAAATTACTTTCATAATAAAGCCTCAGCTAACTTTGTTGCCCTTAGGTGCCACTCCACTACGGTGAAGGCAAACTAAACCACTAATCACTGGCTTACGTATTCCATCACTGAAGCGTTTTCCTCTTGCTTCCATCTCTGTCTCCTTAAACAGCCTTCTCTGCAGTTCCACTTACAGGAATTCTATTCTCCTTTCCAGACCCATCTCCAGGTCACATGGGACTAAAGTTGCTTTTGTTTTCTAAAACCCTAAAGAGTCTTATATGTCATAGTTTCAATGTAGTTTTCATTATTTAATAATTAAGGGAATATGTATTTCATAACCTCTACTATCTTACCCTCTACTCCAGAACAAACTCATCTTTTTATATGTGCTGCAATATCAATACATAGAAATGTCCAGTAAATATGTCTACTTATTTGAAGTAATTATTGAAATATAATATTAAATTGAGATAATTGACATCTTACTACAAATTATGTAGTAATTGTGGCTTGAAAAGCTATTATGGTAACTTTTGTGATTGTAACAGTCTTGCTAATAGGAATGATCAGCAAAATTTCTACATTGAGTCCTTGTCACATGATGATTCACCTTTTCAGAAGGGACTTCTAGTACTTTAATTTTTTGATAAGTGCCCCTAGGGCAACCCCCACCTCTAAATATGGCCTTTTAGAATGAAGCACCAATGAGTTGATATTATGTAACAAATGAAGTAGAGTTCACCAATAATTGATTCTACTGTATGGAGAGTGGTACATTCTTACAATATTTTTAAAGTACTTGTTCTCTTTTCTCTTATCTTTGACAATTGTATCTTCTTCACACATTAAGTAATATATAACCCTCATCCATCATGCCATTGTAATACTGAGTCTCAAATTATTCTCTGTGTTGTTTTTTTCATAACAGTTGACTAGAATAGCTGGGCTGAACAGCAACTTTGCAAAAAGAAATAATAATAATACCACCATATTGGTAGAAAATATGAAGCTTGGAACTCAGTCCTGCCTACCAGTTTGTAAGTGTCCATACAATTGTTATCAAACACTATCAAGAAAATGTAAAATAGTACTCTCAGTAAATTCAACTGTGCTATGAGCACTGTAAGGCAACAAAGATAAAAAAGAGAAATTAAATTATCATGCCCTAAGAGAGTTCATACTTCTAGATTTATACACTATTATTAATACTACTAGAGGTCTGGTGCACAAAATTTGTGCATGGGTAGGGTCCCTAGGCCTGGCCAGCAATCAGGGCCGATCAGATTCCCCGCCTCCCAACCTACCCACCTCCTCCTTTCCTTGCTCCCTTAACCACTGCTGATGGTCACCCGCCATGTTCTGTGCTGCCCCCTGGTGGTCAAGAGATTGAACTCCCTGTCTCCCAGTCAAACTCTGGAGGGGACAATTTGCATATTAGCCTTTTATTATATAGGATTAAATTCTCTCAGCAAGCATCTCTTTAGCTTCTGAAATATTTTTATTTTCAGATTCAATGCTAAGAAGAAAAGCACATACACATATTTAGTTAAAATATTCTATAAGAATATAGAATTGTTTTGAACTTTGTTTTAATAGGCAGTGGAAAAGAATACTAACCTTTAAAAACATGCAAACTGATTTATATGCTATAATAAATTTACACATGATAAGCGCCATTATGATAAATATTATAAAATCTTTAATGTATACTTTATTACACAGCTGTATTTTATGACTCTCTAATAGACATAACTGATCTAGGCAAGTATTTACTAAGCTGTTCTTTCCTAAACTTCAATCCCACCTAACGAATGGAAAAGAACTGTCCCTACCCAGTGCCATTAGTAGTGTTTAAAATTACGGATTTCGCCATACTTACTCTCTTTGTGTTCTATTTTTCTCATTTATAATACAAGGAGAATAATAACATTTACATAATAAAGTTTTCCTATGGATAAATACATTACTATAAATTGCCTAGAGTGTATCTGGTATAGACTAAGTGCTATGTAATATAAAGAACTGTCCCTACCCAGTGCCATTAGTAGTGTTTAAAATTACGGATTTCGCCATACTTACTCTCTTTGTGTTCTATTTTTCTCATTTATAATACAAGGAGAATAATAACATTTACATAATAAAGTTTTCCTATGGATAAATACATTACTATAAATTGCCTAGAGTGTATCTGGTATAGACTAAGTGCTATGTAATATATCCAACAGAATGACTGGAATGACTGCTCACTATGACACTCACTGTGGTGGCCAACCAGCCTGATTGGGGCCCCGATTGGCCCCCCAACGTCCCACAAACCCTCCCCCCGACTGGCATGGCCCCTGATTGCCCCCACTCACCCCAATCGAGGGCAGGGCCACCTGGCCAACCACTTGCAGCCCCTTCCCCCCACCAGCCTGGCCCCGATTGGCCCCCATTGTGGCAGGTGGGTGGCCGAACCCCACCCATGCATGAATTCATGCAGCAGGCCTCTAGTCTTATATAATAAAAGCGTAGTATGCAAATTGT
>NW_006298312.1:3241502-3256887 GCF_000327345.1 Myotis davidii
GCAGGCCGGCCTGGGGAAGAGAGTGAGACCCCAACTGACAGCTGGCAGTGGTTACGGCAGCCATGGGCCAACCACCGCCCGCGGGCCAGATCCAGCCCATTTGAAATGAATAAAACTAAAAAAAAAAAAAAAAAGACCGTACCCTTTTATGTAATGATGTTTACTTTGAATTTATATTAGTTCACACAAACACTCCATCCATGCTTTTGTTCCGGCCCTCCGGTCCAGTTTAAGAACCCATTGTGTCCCTCGAGTCAAAAAGTTTGCCCACCCCTCGGTTAGGGACACAACCAGAGCACGAAATTTCATTCACTGGGCCTCTAGTATGTTTGTAAAAAAGGAAATACAATAAAAACAACTCTTGAATCAGTACTAGATTTTTTTCTATAAAAACCTAAATAAACATTTAGGGTAAATTTTTTTGAATTAAAAAATATTTCTCTGTATATCTGACAAGCTGTATACAAAACATAAAAAGTAATTTTCATTAGTAATGAGCTTATGTGTAATTTTACTTTCCCTTTTAGGTCCACCTGTTTCAATTTGCTGTGGTTTTTATACTTCTATAAAATGTGTTATCATACTTTCTAATATGAGTTGATACCCTTCATAGAATCATAGAATTTTATAATTTTAAGTCATCATAGAAGCCATCCAACTGAACTCACACATTCTGCAGATTTGGACTCTGGTACTCAAACATGAAAATTGCTTAAAATAACATGGCAAATTTTGGCAGAGTTGCGATAAGAATGCTGATCTCCTAAATTCCATTTTACCTTGCGTTCCCACATTACAATTCAACTTAATCTGAATAACAACAAAACCAATCAGAAATATATCTTAACGGTGGTTAAAAAGTATCTAAGTGATTCTAACCACAAATTCTCTTGTGAAGACAAGGACTGGTGTTAATAAAGTCAATTAAAAACTTTTTCCTTTTTAAAATTTGTTTATAGGAAAGGTAAAAATCTAGGTAGGAGAATGTCTTCAATGGTTAATGTATAGATAGCATAGCCACCTGTGGGATATGGTGTGACATGTGACTGTCTCCTTTTAAGCCTTTGGCTTTTCCTACAGTTTGGTTTAAGGAAAATGCTACCCTAGACCAACTTTAACCTAGCTGAATGCTCTAACATGTAACATGTCCAGGTTCCAACTTCTCACATGTAACATGCCACACACCATAGCTGGTATGTGGGACAATACCCACATGCCAATGACAGGTGGCACTTAGGCAGATACTTTTGCTCTGCAAACTGGCACCTGGTCTTGGTTCTGCTCTCACACAACACAAGAGCTGCCAGTTAGTGGGCAGGAAAGCATCTTTGACTTCAAGGTATTTCCTATTCCAAGTGTGTCTCAGCTTGTTAACTGACCACTGGCCAGAGCCCAAATTGGATGCCAGTTCCTGTATTGCTTCTGAGCTGAGATTCTCAACAGATGGGCCAGTGTAGTCACAGGACAAGGCAACTTGCACTCCCCATGGTAGGTGGCAATTAGTTTTGTGTTAACAGCAACTATTAGCACCTATTTGATGAAAACATAGAAAAAAGCACCACTTTGACATCTTTCTAAAAGTTGCTAATTAATCCTGTTTGTAAACAAAATCTATATCTTCTGCCTCCAACACAGTAACTTTGACCTGATTCAAGTTTAGATTTTCAAAATGCCAAGCCAGTTTATGTGTGCCTTATGAAATTGGTCTAAAAATTACTCTTAACAGTAATGCTATAATAATATGCCTATAAAGTTATTCATTCATTACTGATTATCTAATTTTTTTAATCCTCATCTGAGGACTAGTAAATATGTTTTTACTAGTATTGATGTTTAGAGAGAGGAAGGGAAAGGGAGAGATGGGGCGGAGAAGGGAAGAGAGAGATAGAGAGAGAGGCATTATTCAGTTGCCTCCTGAACGTGTGCCCTGACTAGGAATCAAACCCACAACCTGGTATGTACCCTGGGGGCGAATGGAACTCACAACCTTTTGGGGTATGGTTCCACATTCCAACCAACCAGCCACCCGGCCAGGGCTGATTATCTAAATAGAAAATTTCTAAGTAGCTCAAGTCCATAAGTCATAACCATGCAATTAGGAAGCCATTAGTTTCAAATGCAGGTTTCATATTGGACAGGTTCTAAATCAAGTCCTGACCCAGAATGTATTAATGTGTGACTATGAGAACTTCTGTAAGCTTCTGTTTCCATATGCCTTAAATGAGACTAATATTATGCTGGAACACTATTCTTTAAACTAATGTAATTAATGTATGCAAAAAGCATTTAGAAGATTGGATGGCAAACTAAATCCTGCAAAAATTGCTTGCTTTTATCATTACATAATCTTCTTATAAAAGCAGTGGTTTGCTTATTACCAGTAGACAAACAATACATTATAATGTGTGAAATTTGAGGGTCCCAGCCCAGATGTCTTCTTGCACTGGGGCTGGGATACAATATCTGGATCATGGACAATCTCCCAGAGATAGCAAAATAGGTGTTAACTCCCAGGCTTGGCAAACTGTCTCATAAAATTTATAAATAAATCTAGGTGATTTAAAAGAAAAGTCATATTTATTAAATCAATAATATTATATGCATTTCTTTGGAAATCAATTGGCAAAGAGAATATCCATAAAAATTGTATACTCTATATTTTTCAGCCACCAGTCAGTTAAATTTATAAAACTGGAACACCTGCTATGTGCATCCATCTCAAAGTGTTTACAGTGCTTTGAATTAGTTACATCATCTTAATAACCCTTTGAGCTAGAATAGACGGCATCAGTATTCACCCTGTGCAAATGTGTCAGGACATAGGTTAATCACTAGTCCTGTTGCATCGCTGGTCCATATCAACGGGATGTAAAACATGAAGGGCTTCACTCCTAGAGAACTGTAGAGAAATCTGTCAAACATCATTTCCAGAACATGGGAGTGTAACTAAAAGGATAAATGATCAAAAAGTGTCAAAACAAGGTTAAAGTCTAATATTCCTGGCAATGGCCTAAATAGTCTTTATGTTAGTGATAGTTGTATGTCCACATCTCACAGCAATTGTCCAGGCAGTTCTGTATTTTTTCAGACAGAAATGGCTAAGACATTGGTATCACGGAAAATTCATGGAATATTCAATAACTCTTTTCTTTATATTTTTGAATCTTAAGGACTAATTTACTTTTCAGGTGTCACATATACTGTTTTATATATATTGCTTTAAACTTGCTCTCAGTTTTTTTTCCCCTTCTTTTTCAAAACCCACTTTAATTGACCAATCTCAACCAGCCAACCTAATCAGCATGGTTATTTATCAGGAGCCCAAATTACCACATGTCCTTGAAGTCCACACTGCCTGTGAAGAAGCTGATCCCTCGGCAGGGTGGCTGAGCACCTGTTCAGCATTTCTGCATCCCAGAAGCACATGCTCTAAACAATGGAGCTTCCAGTCAATTAACACAAGAACATTCTCCAGGGCAAAGTGGAAAGAGCCACTTAGTGTAAAAAAACGGAATTATAAATGGTTCTATTCAGCTCCTTTTCTTAAGGATCATATATTTAGATGAATCTCACATTTCATTCAACTAAGAACTCTAAAAAGTCTCTCTTAAAATAGACTTGCACTTTAGAAAAAGGAATTATCAGCTGGTTCAGGGAAAATTGATAGAATTTTACACTATATATCTTGAAACTCTTATTCTCCAGTTTCTTTTATATTTTTATGAAATATTCATGAATTATATTCACTGTATGTAAGCCATCTACTGCATTTAGAATTTGCAGGCATATGTAGGAATGTAAATGGCATATTTTATTTCCTTCTTTCTCTGACAAGCTATTATGAACATTTCTTTCTGTACTCAAAATCCTTACTAAGGAAGTTGGTATCACTTTAGAATTAGTTTAGAACTTAAATAAAAATGATGTAAAGAATATCAAGGAACTAACTAGTCATAATATACTGAAAATCACATGATTAATGAAGATTGTTAAATTTCCTGTTTAAAGGCTTTTAAAAGACTGTTGATAATTAACTAAAATGCGAACTGCACTGACAAGACCAAATAAGAAATTGCAATTAGATTCATCACACTACTTCCTACCTATATTCTGAGAAGGGAAATTATTATTCTCTTTCATGATAGTTTGAACAGAATATTGTAAGGTGGCTATATTTCAATTTTATTTCTTTGGTTGTAAATTTATTGCATTTTGTTTTCTTTATGTCAATATAACATGATATTTTACATACAGTTTCAGCATATCTGTGCATATGTATAAGTATGTATTTTTTATTTTGGTATAACAATACTATACACGATCCCTATGCTATCATGGGACTTGGCAGAAGATGGTAATTTGAGCCAGTTATTATAAATTCTGGCAACTTCTCTTAAATGAAACACTATATGAAAAGAAGTGCTGAAGGCACTTGATCATCCTGAGTATCAATTAGCAAAAAGCACTAAATTTGCTTGAAAAAAAAAAGACGTAGCACCCAAGGAAGAAACTAGGATTACTTTAGTTTTGACTTTCTTTAATGTATTCAGTATGTAAATATTTTTTCTACATCACCCAATCTGATTAACATATAATAAAAATATAATTATTAACAGCATATTTACTTTATTTGGAATGACTTTTTTACAGTTTAGCAATGAACATTACAAACATAGTAATGAATGTAAGTAAATGCAAAAATGCATCTTCTGCAATCTGAACTCTGTTTTAAGAAAGTTAATATGCTTCTAAAAAGCATACGAATTATGAAATCTAAAATGTAAATCCCCTTATCTCCTCATTTTGTTCACCACACCCACTTTTTTTTCATATTGGTTTATAAAATGCTTGCCACTAAGATGAGTCTGTGTTTATTTATTTGAGGACACATATATAGAAACCCTCTGGAAAAAAGATACTGATACTTGGCACAATCATAAAAATAATTTTTTTTTCTTTCTGAAATCTTCAACTGTGAAATAGTAATACCTTTAAAAGTTTCTGCAAGTATTTAATATTTTAATGATAGCCTATATGAAATGAAGGCTCCTTACTATTTTGTCCCTTTGTCATATAGAAAATGTTCAAATAAATAATAAATTTTTCTGGTTGGTCATCAGGATTATTATTAGTCTTGGTCACTAATACTTTTCCCACTTCACTGAAATATTCATCTAGTCAAAAAACTGTCTTTAATAGTATTCATCTAAGGTATGTTATAATTTCATTAAAGATAGTTAATGAGAAAGATTAAGAGCTTAAGGCTAAATCAAAGAAGCACATGGGTACTACTTAAAAAATATTTTTGTGGAAAAGGAAAAAAAAATACTCCGTTAATTCATCTCTGGTTACTGAAAGATTGGCACAAATAACTTCTGTATTGAAGGTTTAAATAGCTATCACAGCATTGCATATATTTAAACTTGAATTGAAAAGCTGTTCTTGTCTCCAAAAGAAAAATAGTCACATATTACTTACATAGTAATTACAGGCTATGCAGCTGCCCTACAAAGCTTTACTATAAATGTGTTAAGCATGAACCACTACACAAACCTTATTCAAATTGTTTTAAATGTTATGCCAAAGAAATGTCAGCCTCCACACCACTCCACTACAATTGCTTACACAGGAACAATGGCCATCTTTCTAGTCTGAAACCTAAATAATGTAATAGAATCAACGTTGCTCATTTAGGCTATGGTTGGTTAAAAGTCATTACTGTTATTCCTCACCAGTAAAGAGGTCTGTTTCCCTTCCTTATGCATCAGTGAAGCTTATGCTAATGCATCCAAATGTAAGAAAGAATACCCTTCTTTGACATAACATTTAAACATGGAGAATTCAAGGAAAAGTACATGCCATCTAGCATGATAAAAATACTAACCTTAATTTCTATATCTCACTGATCCTTGCTCTAAGCCCTTCTAAAGTATAATTTGAAGCTTACACAGCATTACCATTTGCTTATTACTTCAAAAATATTTATCTGGTCACACAAAACTCTGTAATACTCTCATACCAGTAACACAAGATTCAAGAGGCTGAACCTATGAAAACGTTTTAAAGGGAGTAGTAGAGGTAAGATTTCTCAAAGTTTCAAACTTATCTTTAGAGGGCTATATATCACACATTCTAGATATAGTTTTAATACTGTTGTTGATTTGTATGCATTATTTGAACTTTGTAGCAAATGAACTTGGCAAGGTTTTGAAAATATAATGGCAACTAAAGTTGTCAGATTTATGACCTTACATCTAGAGCAGTGATTTTCAACCTTTTCCATCTCATGGCATGCAAACTAATTACTAAAATTCTGTGGCACACTAAAATAGATATTATATTTTTGCCTCTACGATAAAAAATCAGTATAATTTTGAATTTTTCATATACCCAGCTATTGTTGTGTTGGCTGTTGTCATTTTTTGCTTGACAATCTAAGGGAAAAGAGGTCAGTGGCCCTGACTAAACAGTCAGGTATTGCATGTTTTAAAAATCCTTGGGGCATATGGGTTGAAAATTGCTGACCTATATTGATCTGGGAACAAATCAAACTGGGCTTCAATTTTAATGCAAAGACATATAGCCATGAAAATGCAAATACATATGCCCATTAAAATGCTATACACTATTACAACTTTCTATTTTTAAAACTTTTGTTAACTGGATAATGTTTAAGAATTAAAAATGGCAGGATCACCATGTTGATATTATGTCACCCTTTATATCACATAAACCTGATATCAAGTGATGACATTCTCTGACTTCCTTCCTAAAATTCCACAAACCCAGTTTAATCATGAGAAAACACTAGGGAAATCCAAGTTTCTGGAATGTTCTACAGAATACCTGGCCAGTACACCTTAAGTCAATAAAGGTCATAAAAACAAGGAAATACTGAGAACCTGTCACAGACCAGAGGAAACTGGGAAAACATGCCAACTAAATGCTATAGCCTATGACATCCAACTAAACAAAAACCCTAGACTTAATCCTGGAACAGAAGGAAAACATTAATGAAAAACTGGTGAAATCAAAGTAATGTAAAAAAAATACATAATATATATTAATATTTATTAATTAGGAGTCAGAAGAGTTTCATTGTGATTAAAAATGTTAACAATAAGGGAAACTAGGTATAGGGTATGTGGGAATTCCTGTACTATCTTTGTAACCTTTCTACAAAACTAAAATTATTCCAAAGTGAAAGTGTTTTTATTGTTACTTATTAAGTCATTTTGAACAAGGCTATTTACTTTCGGTAAATAAAAATTAACTTTTGTTTAGAATAGGTTAAATTTTGTTATGTAATTAATCTCTTATCCTAAATCTTATATCACAACAACATTTTAAAATTATACATTAAGTGCTCTCAAATTTGAGGAAAAGTACTGATTACCCATGGCAGATGAACACAAACAACTAAACTCCACAAATGCTTAATCCTTTTAAAACTGCTCTTCCACTGATAAGGATTGAGGAGTCTCACATTCACAGACTTTACCTGATAACAATTCTTCAAAACAAGGTATCTGACAGCAAAGTGACAAAAGAAACATAGAAGCAACTTTTCCCACAATTTAGATGAAAAATTAACTGATTTAAATTTTTCACTTGTCTTATTCCCATAGTTTCCAAAGAACCTCTTGTTATTTTAAATGTTCGGTCGATTTGAAGATAGTACTATTGATGATATGACTTTAGAGAGTATAACATTATAGACCTCGGGATATATAACATTGAGATACTGAAATGAGTATATAAATTCAGAAAAGTATTGATAGCAATGCCAGTGAAAATACATAAAAGGAAAATGACTTCCATGAAATCATGTTTAATTTAATTGAATGAAAATGAATTTCTTGTTTTAGGAAAAAAAGTAGAAAAAAAAGCAGGGAGTGAAATTTTATGATTATAGATGTGATGGCTGTAGTTTCAGAAGGTAGGACTAAGAGGAAAGCAAAACAAATCTTAAAGCTAGGCTTGCTCATTATATAGAAAAAAAAACACTTAAATGATTTATCTATATATATATAAAAGCCTAAGCGACCAGCCGACCAGCTGACTATTTGACTGTCTGACTGGTAGCTATGAGGTGCACTAACCACCAGGGGGCAGATGCTCAACACAGCAGCTGCCAAGCTGCAGTGACATGGCAGCTGTGGTTCTCAGGTGACGCACCCAGAACCAGAGAGGAGGGAGCTCGATTCCAGGATGCATCACCCGAGAACCACCCTTTTGCAATCCAGGACCCCTCGGGGAATGTTAGAGAGCTGGTTTTGGCACAATCCCTGCAGGCCAGGCTGAAGGACCCCAGCAGTGCATGAATCCATGCACCAGGCCTCTGGTTTGATCATAAAAGGCAAAGTCTTGGAAAATTTTTAGACAAAAAAAATTAATAAAATACTAAAGGCCGGATGCATAAAATTTGTGCACTCAGGGGGGTGGGTCCCTCAGCTTGGCCTGCACCCTCTAGCACTCCGGGAGCCCTTGGGGGATGTCTGACTGACAACTTAGGCCTGCTCCCCTAAGATGGCAGTGGGACATCCTTAGCGCTGCAGTGGAGGTGGGAGAGGCTTCCACCACAACCACTGTGCTTGCCAGCTGTGAGCCCGTTTTCTGGATGAGTGGCGCTCCCCCTGTGGGAGCGTACTGACCACCGGGGGCAACTCCTGAACTGAGCATTTGCCCCCTGGTGGTCAGTGCACATCACAGCGACCAGTTGTTCTGCCGTTTGGTCGATTTGCATATTAGCCTTTTATTATATAGGAGGGCAAACATTTTTAACTTAACCTAGAGTGCTGAAAGATTGGGTTTTGGGATTTAGTAATAAGAATAAGAGAGAAGAGCTGGAGAAGAAATTCTCCATGAAGATATGGCAAGTGAGAAAGTGACACAGAGTCCCTAAGTGAGAAATTCCTTACGTGGACAGTGATGTCAACTATTTGCTTCCCCTTCAGAACTGTGTCAAACAAGGTATCTCCTTTACTCCAGACCTTACAGTCTGCTATAATCAATAGCTTTTTGTTGGCAATGCTGTGGGCAACAAAGGAAGGCACACAGTGTCCAGTGTGGGCTGCAGCATCAGGGTAACAGAGCAGTAGCTGCAGGAGGCAACTAGAATGGTAGTCAAGAATTGGGCAGCGATAGAATGGCAGAACTACCAGGGATCATGAAGAAGAAAACATCTCAGGAATCCTTGATATTCAGGAGTAATAGATGAAGTGGGGGATCAGCCTGGATGACTTCAATGTATAAAAGAGCAGCTATGTGGCTTGCATGTGTGAAAATCAGGTATGTGAAAATAATACACCAAAATATAAGAGTGTTGGGTGGTGCAATCGGGGTGTTTTTTCTTTCTAATTACTCACTGATTATCTAACAATTGTCCATGTAAGTGATGTTTTTACCTTCCTCTTGACAAGTCTGCATCATCCTTCTTCCACCGCACAGTTGGTTGAGGATCTCCCTGGACCTGACAACGAAATTCGACTGATTCTTCCTCCAGCACCACTTGGTTAATTGGTCTCCTGAGAAATGTGGGTCGTTCTTAGGAGAAAAAAAAGTAAAATAAAGTAAATATACTGAATGCTTTAAGTATATTCTGGAAAAAGCATAGAAAAATTATGGTTTGTTTTTGGTACATAGGTACTTAACTGTATTTCAGCTATATCTTGATACTAACAAATACAAAGTAATTGAATAAAATAAAATATTTTGAAATGCAGAAAGAGCTAGGCTTTGTATATAAAATCATAGAGCCTTTTGGAAAAGATATTACATTGATTCTTCAGTTAATTCCTGAGCTATATCATATAGATCCTGTTATAAAAAATTTGGACATGGAATTCCACATAAATGAGGAAAGAGCTAAAAATTTATCTCTTAATTTATTAGGATGGCTCAGATTGGAAGACTCAAAGTTGAAACTAATGTAAAAAACAAACAAACATATATTAATATCCCATCAGGAATGCTAGAGAAAACAAAAGAAGTTGTGCTTTTGAAAGTAAGTGCTGTCTCAATTTCCCCACTCAGGCTATCATTTATCATTGACCCAATACGTCCATGAATGTTTTCAATTCATGTATGGATAGCTGAATGCCTGATTTCTGTTTTTCTTTAAATAAAAATGCTGTCAATCTGATTTTTTAAAATAAAAATTACTCTTTTTAATTATTTTACACTACTGTCATATATATTTTTAAGGCCACTTACTACTTTCTCTTAAGTGTTCCCAAAGTTTGCCTATTTTCTCTTAACTTTAATGTTTATTTCTCTAGCATTCTGTTTTAGTGTTTCTGTCCTTTATTCCTTGGTTTTTAATCTGTACTTAGCTCTGTTAATCTGTATTCTATCACTCTTCTACATAAAGCTAGGAAAAAATAATAGCTGTCCATAGAATCTTACCATGTAAGAGAAATATAAAACAAAAAGCAGTTTTACACTTCTCTACACATTTCAATTCCTTGTCTAATTTGTTTTTTTATAATGGTCAAATTATGATCATCTAAATTACCATTTAAATTTTATTAGCACATGTCTCCAAATAATAGAAAAGTCCAAAATAATGCTACTTATTGAAGTAGAAAGAGAAGTCAAAGAAAAGAAAGATGAAATCCACAGGAAGTTGACATAATTTATCTGGTCATATGTCCACATTTAGTCAATTGGGACTTTAGTTTCAATTGCAATTTAAAAATGTGAATATAGTGCCAAAAACCTTAAACATACTTAGCAAGAAAACTTTAAAGAAAATAAATCACTTCAAATTACATGTTAAGAGGATAGAGTGAGAACACATGATTTTATTGACTAAAGATCCATATTCATAAAACAAATGTATAATTACAAGACAATATTTTTAAAACATTTTAAAATTGATTTCTAGAGTGAAGAAGAGAGGAAGAAACATCAATATGAGAAGGGAACATCTATCTACTACCAGGGATCAAGCACACAACCCAGGCATCCCTCAGTGCATGGGATGACACCCAACAAACTAATCCACACTGGCCAGGACATGATCATATTTTATTGCAATAAACTTAACCACCATTGGTATTCAGAAGGAAGGCAACTATATCGCTCCACCATGAAGGTGACAGTTGGGACAAAATTTTTTTTAAACATAAACGTACATATGCTCAATTATGTGTTCTTCAATACCCCAAACCCTAAGTCATAAAACAAGGTAAATAGGATTTTACCACAAAGAGGTTTTTTTTAATGCATAATTTAGAAATAATCCATAAAAAATGGGAAACAAAGATTGTGTCTAATGATTTTAGGTAGTAGAATCAATTAGCAGCTAAGTGTGCCCTCTTCACAACAGAACAAATCTGCATGCTGGATGAAAGGATTTAGTGTTATACTTTTGAAATTTGGACACTATGTGCTCCTAACAACTATTTTCATGCTGGCATAGTTGATATTGAGCTATTGTTTCTGGAAGTCAATAGGCATAAGATCAGTATCTCCCTAGGAGTGCTTGGAATGTTAATAATAAAAATAAATCATTAGCATAAAATGTGGAATTGACTTTTTCTCACCCATCACTTGGTATGTCCATCTAATTCATCTAAAAGCTGCAATAATCCCAGTTAAAAGAGAGCTAAGCCACTGTTGTTTTTAATGGGGATATTTTATTACAATCCGGCATATGGCTGAGCGGGTTAGGAGGTCTTTCCCTCATCTACTCATTTATTCAGATCATATTAATACAGCTTCTCCTATGCTAGGCTTCGAGTTTGGTACCTGGTGAATGGCCAACATTTTGGTGTAATAAAGAAAAAAAAGTGGTAGGGGATAAAGTTAGTCAAGACCATGAAGAACCTTGTATGCCATGTCAAGAAAAATGAGTTTTCCCTAGATGGTTAGGGGTGATCAGGCAGGCAGGCAGAGGGGTTAGGGGTAAGGAGGCAGGCAGGCAGGTGAGCAGTTAGGAGCCAGTGGTTCTGGATTGTGAGAGGCTACAGGCCGGGCTGAGGGACACCCCCCATCCTGTGCACGAATTTCGTGTACCAGGCCTCTAGCTTTTATTTTTATTTTTTTTTTCCTCTAGCTTTTAATAAGCCTATGAAAAGGGGTCATGTTGACAGATCTGAGAAAGATGAATTAGAAGTGAAACATGAAGCAGTGAATTAGGTCAAACTATCATTTTAAGACTTGTTTCAGTTTAAATTGACACAGTGTTTCTAAGGATGTGGAAAAGGAGACAGAATAAAGAAATATCAGAACTGAGTAATCAATCAGAAGTAGATGCTGAAGAAGTAAGGTCTAGAAAGATTCTCAAGTTTCTATTTAGCAATTGGCACAAACTTTCAGGTAAAGTATGGATGTGGTATGTGTATATGTGCATGTGCGTGTATATGTATGCATATCCTTTCATTGCAGAAATGGTTAGATAAGACAAAAACAAACCATTGTGACTCAGGTTCCTGTACTTGACATCAAATGCAGTCTAATTAATAAGACAAAGAAGACATACAATACAAGGGGAAAGAAAAATGCCATTTTTGTAGGTATAGTAAAACTCTTGGATTAAAAAATCTAAATAAAGATAAAATCTAAAGAAACTTCTTACGCATGATGAAGATATTTTATCAGAAATTAAATGCAAAACTTATTTTTAAAGCTATATATTAAAGTTATTCCAATGAAAATCTGAAACAAGTTAGACATTACTAATTAATAAGAAAAAAGAAGGAAAGTATGCATATTGGAGAAGAATCAAAATAATCTCTTGCCGACACTACAAATACAGAACAATAACTTGATAATTGATAAATGCAACAAAAAATAAGAACTACATATGATCATTATAACAGTCTTGGAAAATGGAAAATTTTAGGATACATTGTGGCAAATTCAAACATTAAAAGCTAGTAAGTCATTGTAATGTTAAAGCTATCTATTTATCTCTTTATCACGTCATCATGGAAAATTTTCATGGCATAATGCTGACTATAAAATAAGTTGCATAATGGTACGTGAGACTGATTCCATTAAAACACACATGCATACTTTCATTCAAAGATTTTGTATGTTTTCTTTAACATGCTATCAGTCACAAAATGGCAACAGTTGAGTATAATCAGAAGGGCAAATTTTACATTAGACTTGTCACAAACCTAAACTCGTCTCTTCTTCCAGGGGACACCATCAGGATCCTTGAGGGCATTTTAGTTATCATACATGTTCTAAGTCACACTGTTTTATAGGGGGACACATGGAAGCACCTCATTTTTTATTTCAAGAAGAAGCAAGATATAGGATTCCCTGCTGCTGTTCTGATGAACTCATCAGGGATGGAGGATATTGCAAGGAACCTGCTCTATTCTCTTCTGCCCTCAAGCAGAGTCTAGTTGCCTAGCAACTGGAAAACCACAGGAGAGTTTGTGGTATAGAATTTTTGGAAGCCTAACATTGGCTCATGGTAAAAATGTAATTCAATTAATTAAAAAAAGACAATGCAAAGAATAACCTAGATGAAAGTGATTTGCATATGCACAGTACATTCAGATGGGTTTTATACCTGAATATATTAGGTTGTGCCTTCCAACAAAGTAACATCGACATTTACTAACACATTGGATCTTGGTCACAACTTTTGAAGTGTTAATCTGAGAATTTCCATAGCACCCATTACAACAGCTATCTCTAAATCATACTACTTATTATTCCAATTGTTTTCGGATAATTATACTAAGTTTACCTACTTTGCAATTTTAACTGCCTACATAACTATTTGTTAAAAACTCTTTGTCTATTATTTATTTAAATGAAAATAGTTTTTCTGTAAAAAAATATTTTCCAGTTTCTTTGACCAGATTTTATTTCCAGAAAATGTGAGAATCAGGAACATAAATATTAAATATTTTAAAAGCTGTACAGGCAGAAATGTATTTTAAGTGCTTTGTCTTTGTAGTGGCTACTATTACCATAAACAAAACACAAGCCACGCCCCTTTCAGACACTTTATAAAAATTACAAGGAAATGTCGTGGGGTTTACTGCTTTGTATAAAAATCATCTGCAAACAAATGTAAATTTAGAAGGATTATAATTTAAGTTCCTATGAGAATCATACAGTAAATTGATAAATGATTACATTTAATACCCATTAATGCCCAATGGAGTTTGTATCCCAGGAAGCTCTGCACAATTAAAATACATATATATGAAACACCTTGAACTACTATATAATGAACAGACCATTTTAAAGCATGTCAAAATAAGGTCACTGATTTTTCCATGTTATCACCTTATGTCTGATCACATTGAAAAACGGGGCTAGAAATCTCAAAGGCTGTTTGCTGACTGCTTATCAATTAGATTAAAGTCCCTTTGAATGGCCAGGTCCCTAATTATATAGCCATGGAGTGATCAGAGGCAATGTCTTTGCCAATGCAATTAACATTTTTATGTGAGATTAACTGGCTTTGAATCACCTGCATAACTTGCTTACAAGGTTAATCTCCCTAGAAACAGTAGTGTTGTTTGCAGTGTGGTACTATGTAAAGCACAGCTCTCAAGTAGTCAGGTCAATTTAGTTCCAAATTGGTATTCTGGAAAATCCAACTTTGTATGTGGCTGTTTTAAAATCAAATACTAAGTTTCATTGTAATTATGTAAATAATAGAAAGAAAAATCTATACATATAAAAGCCTAAGCGACCATCACAACTGAATGGACAACTGAACAGACTGCGTGGGGAGACCAGGCTGGCAGGGGGTTAGTGAGGGACAACCAAATGAATAAGCATCAGGCTGCGAAGATGGTGGCACCCACAGCCAATAAGGAGGGAATATGCTAATTGACTGTCATGCCCTCAAAGTTGGCAGTGCCCACAGCCAATAAGGAAAGAATATGCTAATTGACTGTCACACCCTCAAAGATGGTGGCGCCCACAGTCACAAGATGGCTGGCAGGGGAGGGCAGTTGTGGGTGATCAGGCCTGCATGGGAGGGCAGTTGGGAGTGACCAGGCTGGCAGGGAAGGGCACTTGGGAGTGACCGGGCCAGCAGGTGAGGGCAGTTACGGGCGATCAGACCAGCAGGGGAGGCATTTGGGGGCGATAGGGCTGTCAGGGGAATGGTTAGGAGGTGCTCAGGCTGGCAGGCAGGCAAGCAGTTAGGAGCTAGCAGTTCTGGATTATTAGAGGGATGTCCGACTGCCGAACATCCCCCGAGGGGTCCCAGACTGGAGAGGGTGCAGGCTGAGCTGAGGGACAACCCCTCCCCAGTGCACAGATTTCAAGCATTGAGCCTCTAGTCTATACATATCAAAGCCTAAGCGACCATCACAACTGAATGGACAACTGAACAGGCTGCGTGAGGTGTCCAGGCTGGCAGGGGGGTTAGTGAGGGACAACCAAATGAACAAGC
>NW_006298312.1:3256970-3278155 GCF_000327345.1 Myotis davidii
GTGGTGTCGCGAGACACCCTCGTGCAATGTCATCACAAGACGGCCACCACAAGATGGCTGGCAGGAGGAGGAAGTTGGGGGCAATCAGGCCTGCAGGGGAGGGCAGTTGGGGGCGATCGGGCCAACAGGGGAGGGCAGTTCTGTGAAATCAGGCCAACAGGGGAGGGCAGTTAGGGGTGACCAGGCTAGCAGGGGAAGGCAGTTGGGGGTGACCGGGCTGGCAGGGGAGTGGTTAGGAAGTGATCAGGCAATCAGGCAGGTGAGCAGTTAGGAGCCAGCAGTCCCAGATTGTGAGATGGATGTCTGACTGCCGGACATCCCCTGAGGGGTCCCAGATTGGAGAGGGTGCAGGCTGAGCTGAGGGACAACCTCCCTCCAGTGCACAGATTTCATGCACCGGGCCTCTAGTCCTATCTAATAAATTCCCTAATAATAAATAGGGAATATGCTAATTGACCCTCACGCCATCTCAAAGATGACGGCACCCACAGCCAATAAGGACTGCCGAACATCCCCCGAGGGGTCCCAGACTGGAGAGGGTGCAGGCTGAGCTGAGGGACAACCCCTCCCCAGTGCACAGATTTCAAGCATTGAGCCTCTAGTCTATACATATCAAAGCCTAAGCGACCATCACAACTGAATGGACAACTGAACAGGCTGGGTGAGGTGTCCAGGCTGGCAGGGGGGTTAGTGAGGGACAACCAAATGAATAAGCATCAGGCTGCGAAGATGGTGGCCCCCACAGCCAATAAGGAGGGAATATGCTAATTGACTGTCACACCCTCAAAGATGGTGGCGCCCACAGTCACAAGATGGCTGGCAGGGGAGGGCAGTTGGGGGTGACCAGGCTGGCAGGGGAGGGGTTAGGAAGTGATCAGGCAATCAGGCAGGCGAGCAGTTAGGAGCCAGCAGTCCCAGATTGTGAGATGGATGTCTGACTGCCGGACATCCCCTGAGGGGTCCCAGATTGGAGAGGGTGCAGGCTGAGCTGAGGGACAACCTCCCTCCAGTGCACAGATTTCATGCACCGGGCCTCTAGTATTCAATATAATACACAATACTATGAATCTAAAATGTGGTCGCATAATCTCTTAAGTTTCTTACTTACATGCTACAATGAAAAAATTAAGTGCTCAGTGGACAGATTTCTCTTTTATGCATATTCAGTCATTGAATATGGCTGTAAAATTGTCAATGTCAGTGCTGTGACAACTGTACTAGAATAACCTTCACAATTTTAAAATAAACTTTGCTCATCATTATAAAGTAGTATTATGGAAGTAATTACATAGGTAGAGTCCTTTAAGTCCTATAAGATCAATGATATGCAATAAAAATACATTAGAACTGGCCACTGCTTGTAAACCTTGTTTTAACTTCAGCTGACCCAGAAGGAACTGCCACTCTGCAATGTCTAGTAACTTGGGAAGTCAGATGGTCTGCCCAAATATGTCTCCTTTTATTTAACTGGGCATATATAAAAGAACATGTGTTATGAGAGCTATTTAGTGTGAAATTATGAGCCCTTCTAGAATAGACTGAATGATAATTATCAGTCTATCTGAATGTGATTAACTAAGTCCTGGCTGCAGTAATTTATTTTCTTGCCAATAATTTTCTTTTTATAAGAGAAATCATTCTATGAAGTAAAAGTAAACATAAGTAAATGTTCTCAGGAGAAAAAAATATGCTTCTCTCAGCTTGTTTTATAGGCAAAGTTTTATGTTATTGCTGATAACATGATATGAGAAGTCCACTGACAGCAGAGTACATACATGTCTATTTATCTCATCACACTGCAACAGGGCTTGACACATAGTAGGTGCTCATGAGATATATGTTAAATAAGTGACTAGATAGAAAATACTTTGCTGTTTTAAAGGTTGCAAGTAAACACTATTTGTTTAAACTATAGTGTTCCTAACAATCACCTGGGTTTTAATAGCCTATGTTTAGAATTCTTAAATGAAGGCCATTGTTTATTAATAAAACTTAGATATTTCCTAAGAGTTGGCTGTAAGACACCTCCCCTCATAGATATATCTCTGGGTAGCTCAACTATACTTAGGCCATCAACTATTATTTCTCATCCAATAACTGAAAATCAACACTACCAGCCCAAACCTGTGTCCTTAGCCCCAATAATTTGGCTAGTTCCAAATATGATCATCCTACCTTGATAGTCATCGGTTGACAAAATTCCCAAGTGTTCTTAGTGAACAGCAATGAAATACAAATGAACTGTAGATAACTTGATATTTGAAGAAAGACTCCAGTGTGAAAGACTGAACAATGCAGGGTGGGGCAAGGAGAAGAAACCCAGGAGAAATAAAAGCAGGAAAGCATTACAAGTAAATTTTATTTTAAAAAATCGTGTTTTTAAAATCCTGAGAAATAAGAGAGGTTAAAACATCCATGAAACAAGAACAAGATGACATAAATAGGAAAGAATTAGAGGAAAGAAAGGCCTAGAAAGTTTATCATCTAATTAGTAAATACATATTTGACAGAGAAATGGAATAGAAAAATGGATAGGATATTACCTTGACTTATTTGGATAAAGAGTTTTGTGATTGAGATTGCTTACCAGGTGTCTATCCACTAAAATTAAAAAAAGTGCCAGAGCAAGGCACAGTATTGAAGTATTTTAGAATGCTGGGGTAAAAAGGCAGTACTAAAAGAAAAAAAGGAAAACTGGTAACAGGGGATCAGAAGCACAGTAGTCCTCTCAATAGCAGCAGTGGAAGCTGAATAATATTGGAGATGCACTTTAATGTTATGAGTAAAAATATCTGTTTTTAAACTATAATTCTATCAGCAGCCAAAGTATCAATTAAATTTTGGATGGAATAAAGGCATTTGGTCTGGAATGAGCTCTAGGCTCAAGTTATGTAGAGAGAAAGAGAAACATTTCTGAATATAGAAGTTACCCAAGAAAAACACATAGGATGCAGAAAGATGGGCATCCATTATCAAAGCAAAGGGAAGAAAGAGATGAAGATGACGTTTGTGGAGAGGCCTAGGGAGCACCCAGCCCAGTCGGATTGGGCCAGCAGCCTGAAGCCTCCAGGAAGGCTGTAGCCAGGGTGGACTTCATACCAAAATAAAAATTTGGAGGAATTTAAACATTCTGTTAGAAATTGCAAAAATAATTCATGGTAGATGTAGACAAACATAAGTAAAAGAAAAATTATTACTAATTCAGAGAGCAAATATTATACCAGAAAAAAAAATGCCATCATAACATAACACAGCCCACAGTCTATATTTTCATGGTTATAATAATTCAAATACTGAATATTAATATAACTAATGTTTCTGAAGTCATTTTACTGGAAGGACCAACAGAAGGGAAAGTGGAGGAGAGACGGTGGGGCAAGGGATTGAAGTGGGGCAAATCATCATCTTCCAAAATAGGAAATCAAAATAGTGTATACAGTCGTGGAATAAATACATATTTAGATGTAAGGAAATAAATCCCAGAAGAAATGTTTAAAGATGAGGCTTGCAAGAATGTTTAAAGATGAGGTGTGTGTGTGTATGTGTGTGTGTGTGTGTGTATGTGTGTTGGAAAGTAAGGTGGGGCAAATTTTTTCTTTATTTCATTATTAGTTTAATACTTTTGGGTCTACTATAAATGTGACATATAAAATATTTTTTCATGTATTACTTTGATAAACATTTAAGAATAATTTGGAAACAAATTTTGGTTGTTTTTAATACCGGTTAAATTTTGGATAACAGATATCCCAAACCTAACCATTGTTTTAAACTTAATTATATAATTTAACTCTAGTTTCTCTGTCTTCGGGATCTTGCGAATTTATGTTTTTGTGTGTTTTTCAATTGATTTCAGATAGGAATAGAGAGATAGAAGCATCAATGATGACAGAGAATCATCCATCAAAGGCCTCCTGCACTCCCCCTACTGGGGATTGAGCCTGCACCTCCAGCATGTGCCCTGACTGGGGAAATGAACCATGACCTCCTTATTCATGGGTCGATGCGCAGCCACTGAGCCACACTGGCAGGGTCAGGATCTTGGGAATTTAATTGACATATATAAACTGCCAGATTTCTAAGTAGTATTCTATTTCTTAAATTCATTTTAGATGTAGGAAGGGAGAGAGAGAGAGAGACATCAATCTCCTGCATCCTGTAGGTGCCCTTATGGGGGATGGAACCCACAACCTAAGTATGTGCCCTGACCAGAAATTAAACCCACCACCTTTTGGTGTACGAAATGATGGTCCAACCAACAGAGGCACACCAGACCTGGGGGGAGAGTTCTTTATAAAAAATATATCTAAACCCTCCCATCGATTTTAGCATTTACACTATGATGCCTATTTATAATTTTTAGACTTGGTACTTCCTACTTAACTAGGATGCTATTTTACATTAAAGAAGAACAAACAGAGTAAATGATTCGTGGAGTATGGAATAATAACGTATTGAATATTACATTACATTGATCATATCTTTGCCTAAAGTGCAGATCTTTGAAATATTAGTTGCAATTTTCAAGATACAAAAGGTCTAAGTCCAAGACCACTTAATAGAGAATCAAAATACTTGCAGACGGGTATTATATTGGCAAAGACCCTTTATTCTTTTCATTGTTTTTTATTGCCATTTATAAGTGAATCAAATTTTGGAAAACAATTAAATATTATCAGTTACTTTTTCTGTACTACGCATCTTAAAGTAAATATGGGGTTGCAAAGGACATTTAAAAACTTCCAGATTTTTGGTTGTTCTTGCTAATCCTCCCCCGAGAATATTTTTTCCATTGACTTTTTTTTTCTTTTTAAGGAGAGAGAATGGAAGGGAGAAAGAGAGGAAGAAAGAAAGAAACATTGATGTGAGAGACACATCGATTGAATGTTTCCCGCATGCACCCCGACTGGGCTTAGGATCAAACCTGCAACCCAGGTACATGCCCTGGACCAGGTCAATGCTCTAACCACTGAGAACACCAGCCAGGACAATAGCCAGATTTTTTAAAAAAAATTTTAATATATTTTATGGATTTTTTACAGCGAGGGAGGGAGAGAGATAGAGAGTCAGAAACATCGATGAGAGAGAAACATCGATCAGCTGCCTCCTGCACATCCCCACTGGAGATGTGCCCGCAACCCAGGTACATGCCCTTGACCGGAATCGAACCTGGGACCCTTCAGTCCGCAAGCCGACGTTCTACCCACTGAGCCAAACCGGTTTCGGCGAGCCAGATTTTTTAAAAAGAAGAATTTCTAATACATGGAAATAAAATTGAGAGAGGAGGGAGAGAATGTAACCAGTTTTGCTTTTCTAAACCTAGGTCAGAGATGATAATTCTAACAATGATGAACTGTAAAGAGGTTTAAAAGTAAACCTGTCCTGGATGCAAAAGCACCAAAGTAAAATAAAGAAGGCCTCCGTATACAGAGCACACTAGTTATTTTATTTTCTCTAAGAATTGGGGAATCTCAGGCAGTACTTGTCACATCCTTGGTTAGACCATCACTACTGTTTTTATCTTTTATTTCTTGGTTTGGATGTTGTTTTCTTATCAATAATGGAATTTTAGTTTTCCCCATAACTTAATATTGTACTTGTAGTCCCTTAGGTCAGTTCTGACTAGTTTACACCATCAGATAAATGTTTCTCAGCTTCCTAAATCAATTCTTCCAAAGGAACTGCCTCTAGACAAATCCAATCTCTTTGCTTTATAGCTATTTTAAAAATAATTTAGAAGTTACCCTGTAACTCCTGACATGTTTAGGGATCTCCTGTACTTCTCATCACATCTTTAGGTAAATATTTTATAACACAATCACAGTTTGGTAAGTCTAATTGCTCAGGTAATGAGATTAAACACTTTCAAATTCCTTCTGAAGGCAGTAAATACTGCTGTAATGCAACATTTTTGTGAGCCAACGCTGGGTAGTTACGGAAAAATAGCATGAGTGTTTCTTGTAGGTTTTCAATGCTCATGTTCAGTGACCACTAATTTTATTTATTGCCAGAAAAACTGTATTTTATTCATTACAGAGTGGAACACGTTTTGGGACCATAGGTGACTGCATGAAATTTAACGAAAAACTGATGCTTGTCTGTGCTCCTCAGGATAGCAATTTACATGCATACTTTGAATAATTTTATTTTACTCTTCAATTCCTTTCATGGATGATGAGATTTCTCCTGGTTTTGTCATTTGGGACTTCAAGCTGCTTAGTATCTGCAAGGAGTATTACCAGAGATTACTTGTACTCAGAGTGATTGAAGAGAGGGGCTTGCACTCTGGTGCATATTCATAAAGCACACCCTGACGCTAAAAATGGAATTGCAATCATAACATGGTCCGTTTTTGCATTATGGCACTCCTTTACACCATGAGATGGCACTTCCCAAACTAAAAAGAAGTTTCTTTCGGGACTTATTCGGGATTCTGTTGCCACCCTCAGGGGTGTTCTGGAATAATGGCCAAAAAAAAACCAAAACACCTTATCATATTGTGCATAGAACCAGGAGTCTCTGTTACTGGCACACAAAAAGTACTTTAAAAATCACAATTATCTCTTGTATGTTGAAACAAAAATCACATATATTTGCAATAGTGAATTTTTATTAAGGTACAGATATTCATACACAGAAATATGCTAAAGTACATGTGTGCATATACATATGCGCGTGCTTGTGTGCATTTGTGTGTATATTCATAACATATATCTCCATACAGAGATTTGAATGGGATTTTGTTGTCTTATAAAGGAATGTTTCATTTCCTAGTATCTTTAGAATCCTTGTTTTCCATCATTTTCTCTTACAATATTCCACAGCTGCCCTGTAGTATATCTCTTACTTTTGTTTACTTGGCCATCTTTATTATCCACAACTTTCTCCTTCTTAATGTTTTCTCCACTATTTCTGTGATACATATCTATCAGGTTTTAACTGACTAATTAAAACTTTAGCTAAAGAGTCCTTTGGTGCTTAAAGTTGAAGAAACATAAATATAACAAAATAGATTTTTTTCTTTCTAATTTTGATTGCGTGCATATATACGGCTAACTAGCCTTTCAATAATCAGCTAAAATTCCAAATACCTCAATTTGAATATTTTAAAGTAGGAAAAAAGTGAAACGTCTTTGTATTACAATCTCTAACTTAAAAGAAAAACACCCTTTTTCTTGCATGTAATAGATACTTGTTAAATGCATCATAGTGGAATAAGTGATACACTTTAGGATATAATATCTCAAATAGATTTTGAAAAAGAACAATTATTTATATAATGATGAAAGGCAAACCTGTATAAATATGTGAATAGAGTAGGTGGATTAACATTTCAAATGTCTTCTTTTTCTTCCCATCAAAGATTTCATCTTGGAGACAGAAAAAAAAATAGCGGACAATTCCAGCCTGTCACTGCTTACCATAAGCCATAAAAACTATCTATATATGGCCTGGTGTTTAGTATTAATAAAAAACACTTAAAAAGGGGAAAATGATACAAATAGCAAGTTGTAATTAAAAGAGAGGTTTACCAAAAACAGTCAGCTCTGCTGGGTCACTGTCTCTTTCTCCCACCATATTGGTGCCAACACAGGTATACATCCCTGCATCACTTTTCCTGGTATTGGAGATCATCAGTTTTCCACCGCGGATCTGTAAATTTTTTTAAAAAAAGGAAGAAAAAAAAGAGGGAGAAAGAATGGAAAGAAAAAGTCACTAATAAATAATTTGAATAATTAAGCACATTTGTTTTTCCTAAAGGAAATAGCTCTGGAACTAGCACTCAGAACTCTCCCACTATTTTGACATCTGCATGTGCCCTTTTTTCCCTCTTAAATTCTCCTCCAAAATAAGCTCCTAATTCCCTTTCCATAGAATGTTTCCTTACGGCAGTCTTCAACTCCTGCCTAGTCCTCTTTTGTGAATTGTGTCTGCCCCCATCCAATTCCGATGTTTGGTCTTCAGTCTGTGATTTGGTTGGGTGAACTGCTATTGACATTTGTCATCAGAAAGGAGCACTAGATGTTTGCTGTGGATAATAAAATAAATCCAATGGACTCAGAGGGATTCCACAAGTGTTTATGGAATACCTAACTCCACAGGCTGGGCAGTTTTCTAGGCACTTGGGATTCAGTAATAATCCAAATATAAAAATGCCTGCCTTCCTGGAGCTTACTTTTATTATTTTTTTAATATATTTTATTGATTTTTTACAGAGAGGAAGGGAGAGAGATAGAGAGTTAGAAACATCGATGAGAGAGAGACATCGATCAGCTGCCTCCTGCACATCTCCCACTGGGGATGTGCCCGCAACCCAAGTACATGCCCTTGACCGGAATCGAACCTGGGACCTCCCAGTCCTCAGGCCGACGCTCTATCCACTGAGTCAAGCTGGTTTCGGCCTGGAGCTAACTTTTAAATTGTATTTATTATCTTTGTCTCATCTTAATTTTAATTATGAGATAATTTTTGAAGAATAGAATGGTATGGATAAAAACAATTCAAGATTTTGGAATGATGACTATGGGTTGTTACAAATCATTGTTTTAAAACAGCTTCTCTTTAGATGTCTTAAGTCAGAAGCATTTATTGACTGAATAAACATATGTAATCTTGTTTAAATGTGTGTTTGTTAAAGAGGATGCTAAAGGAGAATTAGGTTTTCAGTAAGTGTATCATTAACTCATAGTTTCTTTTCCAATTTTGGGGATTTTTTTCTTTTTGGTATTTCCCTAATCCAACAATCTTCACTTGACAATGGCTGAGTGTTTTTAAAGAGATATGAGATAAGAGCACGGCCTTTTCCTTTGTTGATTTTTAAATTCGTAGGCAAACGACACTAATATAGGTATGTTCTCATTAGAGATATTTCTGGCTATAAAACCTGTCATGTCATAGAAAGGAATTTCCTACTTTGTTTTCCTTTTACCTGGGAAGATTTTCAACATGTTCTCAATTATATACAGTAGAGTGTAATGAAGTCTAAGTTATAAAAATGATGATGGAGGCAATTTCTTCTCCCCTTGAAGCTGCATTTGGCAATATGACCTGATTCAATCAATGGAACTAAAGCAATTTTTCACCAGAAGGAAGTGCTTGGACATTGCGACTTGCCTTCTCTTGCTGCAGCTGAAACCCTGGGACTACCGTGGGGACCAGCCTGAGTTAGCCTGATGCACAATTAGAAGCCATGAGAGGATGAAGATGCCCAGCTGAGAGTCCGTCAATTGCCAGAAGTGTGTGTTATTCCAGATCATCCAGCTGTCAACACATCTTTAAACAAGCCGCAGGAGCATGAGGAAGCCTAGCAAACATCAACTACGCTGGGCCAGAGTAAAGAGCTATCAGTTTATCCGCAGAATCATAGTCTAAATAAAATGGTTGCTATACACTACTGCGTTTGAGGTGGTTTGTTACAAAGCTAAAGCTAAATGGCACAAACATGAGCTAGAAACCCTTGAACATTGATTTTATTCCATCACCAGGAGCACATTTTCATAACTTGGTACCCTAGCAGAGACCATTAGCAAACCAGTTCTCCAGGGCAATGTAGATCCTCAGAGTTCAAGCCAGAATAACATAAACACATGTTATGATCTCCTACATGGCCTATCCAGTTCTGTTCATAATGTAAACACAATGTACACATAAGAAAAGAAGCATTTATTAGATATTTTTAAAGATAATAGACACCCAGACTACAGGGAATTTTGATAGAAATGGAACTTTTTCTTCAGTTAAATGAGATATTATTTTTAAAATATCCATTCTCAAATATTATACTCAGTATAATTCTCAAAAATTACACTAAAAATAATGTCAGTAGGTTGAGGTATTATCTATTATTTCAGTAGACTGGTTTTCACACAATTAATATACAAATCTTGAGTAGGCCCTCTGAAAAAATAAAGTAATTGTATGCTATTTATCTACCACTTTGCCATTTTCTGGGTGTTTTATTTTGAATATTCATAAACTAATCACCAGTTTCCCTTAAAAATATACTATTTTTCTACAAGGGCTAAGCTGCAAAACCAGTCAGGGCTAAACTGCATTTTTATTTTGATTTTACTTTATATCAATAAACTTTTAAATGAATTCATGTATGAAAGTTTAGTTATAAATATCATTAAATTGGAAAAACTAGAAAAGTGCTTGAAATATTTATCACCTCAAATTATTTCATTTTATAATTTTTAAAATAATGCAAAAAGAAATACTCTAATTAATATGGTTTATGGCCATCATTTATACTTTAACAATCACATGCTGCATGAGCAACAAATGCATTTGAAGATCTTAAAAAGAGCAGAGACTGCAATATTGAGCTGCAAATACCTATTTACATATTCAAGTTGGTGCAATTCTATTTTTTACTGTTTTGTTCATATTTATTACTTTATTTTTAATCTTTATTGTTGAAAGTATTACATATATCCCCCTTTTCCCCCCATTGACCCTTCTAGCCCCACCACCCCCAAGACTTTACCAGCCTATTGTCAGTGACCATGGGTTATGCATATATACATACAAGTTCTTTGGTTGATCTCTTCCCACCCACCCACCTACCCTCCCAAGCCTTCCCTCTGAGGTTCCACAGCCTGTTACATGCTTCTATGTCTCTGAATCTATTATGTACACTTGATTTATAGAATTTTTGTCTTTGAAACCTTATTCCAAAGTTATTGTTTTTGGTTTCCCTTTTTCAGCCCTTTCAATACAGTGAAAAAGGTAGTTAGTATTCAAATGCAGTTCAACAATTTTATTCACAGAATAAAATAAAATATATCAATTTTACGACTTGAGATTCAGTTTCTCTAGGCATTCATTTTAATTTCACTCACACTTATTCTTTCTTCCTTGTCATCAATTCGAACTTTGTCTTTCTTCCAGTAGATGGTGGGTTCAGGGTGACCTCGGGGGGGCTGGCACTCCAGGATGGCAGGCTCTCCAGCTGCCACCACAACATCTGTTGGATTCTGCCGGAAGTCATCTCGTAACACTGAAGGAAAACAATTGTAGTGAAAGAAAATTCAATGACAGTCACATCTCTTACAAAGGTAACTTAAAGACTCATTTACTTGGTCCTAAAAAAGTTGCCAGGGTGACTACTTAAGCATGCCCAACTAACAAAACCTAGAGTCAACCTAAGTGTTCATCAACAGGAAAATGAATAACTTTGACAATGCACATTTGCTATAAAATCTGACTTAAAAATAAGGTAAGTCTAAGGAAAATAGGGTGAGAAATGTTCATGATACAGTTCATAAATAATTACACTATTTATAATAAATACAAAGTACAAAACTTTATGTAGCATGATCCTATCTTCTATTTAAAAAGCACACATACATATGTGTATATACATATATTAAAATAAATGGTCAAATTATACTTAGAACCTTGAACAAGTTGTGTGCACATGGTCTGTGAACATGAAGACAGATCTGTCTGGGAGGGGAAGTGAGTGAGAAATCTTTGAGAAAGGCCTTTCTCCTGACATGAATATGGACATGATCCACATTGTTTTCATTACACTTCAGAAGATAGACTCATTGTTCACCCTTGCAACACACTAGCACCCACACACACAGGGCTACATTTTCATTCTCTCTGCATCTCCACCTGCCGAGCGACATCTGGGCAGCGTGACATTCGGAGCAGAGATATCCCTTATAGCAGTTTTGCCAGCCTGAATTTCCCTCCTTTCATTAGGAGAACAGCAGGTTGGACCTCCGCTGTAACCTCTGAAAATCTGGCATGCCTGGCTCTCCAAATGTCACCTATCTATCTGTGCGCAGTTTCCTTCTGCTGGCAACCTGAAAAGCCTGGAGAAATAACTTGCTCCTAGCAGATTGCACGATGCTGAGTTTATTTAGCAAATAAGGGCAAACATTCACAAAAATAGTTGATAACAGTTAATATACCACATACCTCAACTGCCTCTCTTTTCCCTAACTTCCTTGATTTTTTTATTCTTTGATATTCCAAAACTGACAAGTGTGCTTCCTAAGTGTGCCTATGGATAAAACAAATACATATACTCACACAAATATAGATGTGTGTTTATGTATATACTAGAGGCCCAGTGCATGAAAATTTGTGCACTGGGGAGGCAGTCCCTCAGCCTGGCCTGCCCCCCTCACAGTCTGGGAGCCTCAGGGGATGTCTTACTGACAGCTCCTCTGTGGGAGGTGACCAGGCCCATCAGGGAAAGGCGACACCCCCATCACACTGCTGCTGCTGCCGCTGCCAGCCACTGTGGCTGCCTGAGCCTCAGTCCAGCCCTTGTAGCAGTGGCCGCCATCTGCGGCTTACCTGAGACTCGGCTTCAGCTTTGTCTGGAAGAACATCCATAAGATGTCCGGTCTCATTAGCTTATTTCCCTTTTAGTAGTATAAATTGCATACATACATATACATATATACATATATACATTATACACATACATGTATATAGGTATGCACATGTATGTGTATGCTTATATATTGGCCAAGCTATTTGAAATAAAAATTAGTCACCTTGTGCTAGTCTATTATGTAAATCACCTGCTGTAAATGTGGATTAGACCAACCAGCTTTGGTGTCCCGTAATGAGGCCCACTTCAGCAATTTGTTATATATATCTACACTAATAAAAGAGAAACATGCAAATTAATCATCACTCCACCACTCTGCTACACCCAACAGCCAATCAGAGTGACTATGCAAATTAACCCAACAAAGATGGTGGTTAATTTGCATATGCAGGTGCAGAGTGAAGACTGAAGACAACTGGAGAGGGCGGCAGCCATGGAGATGGAGCAAGCAGGAGGCTTGGGTTGCTCCTGGCAACGGAGGAAGCCAAGCTTCCCGCCAGCCCTGGACTCCATTCAAGGAGTGGCTGGGGGCCTGGGTCACCAGGGGCAACCCAGGCTTCCAGCCAGCCCTGGCCTCCGCTTGAGAAGCAGAGAAGCCAAGCCTGCTGCGGCTGGACCAAAGGCCTGGTTCCTGGGTGCTGGAGGAAAGATCTGCTGCTTCCTGCATGGTCCCTACTGGGGATAGAGCCTACAACTCAGGCATGTGCTCTGACCGGAATTGAACTATGACCTCCCTATTCATAGGTCAATGCTCAAGCATTGAGCAAGTCCAGCTGGGCATCACTCTGCTTCTTGCTTGGGCCATGTATCCAGGCTCATTGCCACTCTCCAAATAAATAGAAATCTCCTGTCCTGAGAATAACTGCAGAGAGACAACTGAGTGACTTTAGGGCTTTTTTGTCTCTTGCAAAACCTCCTTTAACAGGGTTTTCCATCTTAATGTAGTCAGGACTCTCTAGGAGATTAGAGAACCTTGTCTCCTATTGAAGGAGCAGTAAGAAAGTATTCAGCACAAATGGCTCGCTCTCAGTTTATAAGCTGATTAATTTGCAGCTTTCACTGCTAAGGAAATGTGTTCCATTTTAGCAAGGTTCTCTTGTCTCACTGGCAGGGAAGGTGTGATTTATTTGCTTAAGGATTTGCTTTTGAATGAGCTGAGAAGTGTGCATTTCAATGTGACATTCTGGCAGGGGGATGAGAAGAGGTTTGTGGTTCCCTCTTCCAGGTAAATCCTCCAGGGAGAGCAAGCTGGTGACTCATTTATATTCTAAATACAGAACAGCTGTCTATTTATGCAATGTTAAGACGTGCAAAAATATGGTAACAGGGTTGTGAGCACCCCTACAATATACAGTGCTGGCAGCAAATGGTGTTTTGGCAGGCCCTCAATCTGTTTCAATATGACACATCTGGTCAGTTGAAGGACCTTCTCCAGAACTGGTCTCTTAACAAATGACATGCCAAAAAGCTTCTACTCAAATGGTACTTAGGACCATAGGAAATCATTCAGAAACAGGGTGTGCTACATCAATTTGCAACAAAACTAATTAAGAAAAAAAAGGTCCTTTGACCTGGGGGACAAAAAGAGAAAAATACCATAACAAAATAAGGTCTGTTCCTCTTAAACAATATAACATGTGTTTATGGCATTCACAAAAAAGAAAATGACTCCATTTTGCAAATGAAGCCAAGAAATCAAATATCAACTGTAATTTTAGGCTTTTAGACTATTCACCCAGAGAGTAGGGTGAGATAATAAGATAATTGGTGCTGTACCCGCTTGTAAAATGCTCTTTGGTGTTTGCATAGCACTCAGTTAATTCATTTTTGCTTATTGATATCATTTTTTTACTCTAAATCTTTGGGATAATAAAATATTACTTCTCTCTTTCTTGCAAATAAAACATTGATGAGAAAACATCCTTTTCAGCAGGGTCTGTCATGGCAAACAGAGAACTTGCTCTTAGGAAAAAGTAAAGTCATATTTACTCTCCTCAAATTTTTATGAAGAACATATGTGTTCTGATATTTGTTTATATGTTTCTGAGATTTGTATATCCATTCATAAATGTAAGCAAAGTAAAATGAAATAATATTTATTGTTTTCAAATTTTGAGTTAATTATTCATTTCTGTCCTGGATTTTGCCCTGTGCTTAGTTAGTTGCAAGTGATAAGAAATAGAAGGTGTTCTCTATAGTAAAGGATTATATGGATGAAAGGAACTAAAATGGTCTTGTAAATGTAAGGAGCAAGTCTTAATTATGTTTTTTTTCTCTTTAAGCTCTTATTATAGAAAGAACTGAAAGCTACATTTTTAAAAATCTTTACTATTGAAAATATTTCATGTTTCCCCTTTTTCCTCACTGACCTCTTCTAACCCCTCTCCACACCCCAAGACTTCACCACCCTATTGGCTGTGTCCTTAGGTTATGCATATATGAATACAAGTCCGCTGGTTGATCTCTTCCCACCCACCCTCCCCCACCTGCCCCTGAAATTCTACAGTTTATTCCGTGCTTTTATATCTTTGAATCTATTTTGTTCATCAGTTTATTTTGTTCATTGGATTCCATATACTAGTAATATCATGTGATACTTGTCTTTCTATGACTGGCTTATTTTGCTTAGCATAATATGCTTCAGGTCCCTCCATGCTGTCTTAAAGAGTAAGAGAGCCTTCTTTTTTACTGCTGCATAGTATTCCATGGTATACATGTACCACAGCTTTTTTATCCACTCATCTACTGATGGGCACTTGGGCTCTTTCCAGATCTTAGCTACTGTAAATTGTCTTGCTATGAACATGAGGGTACATACATTCTTTCTGATTGGTGTTTCAGGTTTCTTAGGATATATTCTTAGAAGTGGCATGACTGGGTCAAATGTCAGTTTCATATTTAATATTTTGAGGAAACACCATAGTGTTTTCCATAGTGGCTGCACCAGTTTGCATTCCCACCAGCAGTGCACTAGGGTTCATTTTTCTCCACATCCTCGCCAGCACTTGTCATTTGTTGATCTGTTGATGGTAGCCATTCGGACAGGTGTAAGGTGATACATCACGGTCATTTTAATTTGCATTTCTCTGATGATTAGTGACTTTGAACCTTTTTTCTTATGTTTCTTGACCTTCTATATGTCAGCTTTGTAGAAGTGCCTATTTATGTCCTTTGCCCATTTTTTAATTGGATTGTTTATCTTCCTTTTGTTAAGTTGTATAAGTTCCTTATATATTTTGGATACTAAACCTTTGTCAGATGTATCAAATATGTTCTCCCATGCAGTGGGCTCCCTTATAATTTTGTTGATAGTTTCTTTTGCTGTGCAGAAGCTTTTTTTTTAATGTAGTTCCATTTGTTTATTTTATCCTCAGTTCCCTTTGCCCTAGGAGATGTATCCATAAACATACTGTTAGGAGAGATGTTTGAGATATTGCTGCCTATAGTTTCTTTTTTTTTTTTTGCTTTTAAATTTTTTTAAAAAAATTGATTTCAGAGAGAGTACTGGGAAGGGAGAGAGAGACAGAAACATCAATGATGAGAGAAAATCATTGATCAGCTGTCTTCCCCTACTGGGGATCCAGCCTGTAAAACAGGTACATGCCCCAACTGAGAGTTGAACAATGACCTCCTGGCTCTTCGTTCAGTCATTGAGCCATGCTGGCCAGGCTATGGTTTCATTTTTAATATGGCTTGACAAGTAAGCTAATGCAAGAGCGTACAGTGGTATAGGTATTACCTAAAGTTCCAAACAGGTTTTCATATAAGGTGAAGAAGAATAAACCTGATGAACTGAAAAACAATATGATTAACAGTTGGGAGGGTATCAGTAAGTTATAGTTTAAAAACACAAACAAACAAAATGCCTGGCAGGAGTGGCTCAGTGGGCTAGCACATCTTCCCCATGCACTGAAAGGTCAGCAGTTTGAGTTCTAGTCAGGGCATGTACCTGGGTTGCAGGTTTAATCCCTGGCCCTGTTTGGGGTGCATGCAGGAGGCAGCAAATTGATGTTTCTCTTTCACATCTCTCTCTCTCTCTCTCCCTCTTGACTTCACACTTTTTCCACTTACACTCCCTGAAATCAATGGGGAAAAATATCCATGGGTGAGGATTTAAAAAAAGAGGTAAAATATACACTAGGTATACTACTGATATAGTATTTGCTTGCAGATCTAAGTTTAGAATACAAGAGCTCATATCTCCATGGGGGAAAAAAAGTCTAATTGGCTAGAACCTGGATATTTATTTCTGTATATGAGCTAAAAATAGTAAATGAGAGTTCACTCAGCTAGCCATAACCTGGATTAGATGAGATTCTTTTTACATTGACATGCACTGTGACTTAGGAAGTTATTCTGGAAGATCAGAAATTTCTTAATGACTAAAGTATATTTGATAAAATATACTTCATGTTTATGGCATAAAGATTTATAACTAATTCAATCCTGCAGACACATATTGGACACTACAATGTGCTTGGCACTGTCATAAAATGGTTAAGGAATATCAAACAAGAGTAACATGATGCTGGCAGGGCTATCTTTCTTGATAATGTCCCTCAATGCTTCCTCCCGCCCTGTATAATTCCCTCCCTTTTACTGTGGGCTGGAACTGGGGACTTGCCTTTAATGAAGAGAATATTACAAAGTGATGAAAGGTCACTTCCAATATTAACTTATAAAAAATTGCAACTTCCATCTATTTCTCTCTCTCTATCTTTCTGTCTGTCTCTCTGTGTCCTTCCACAACTGTGCTTCCTCTGCTCACATAAGATGCTCATTGGAGACCTATTTGACAATGATCTGAAGAAAGCTCCCAGTCAACACAAGCAAGGAAGTGAAGCCCTCAGCCCCCCTCAAAAACCAAATCTTGACAACAATCACATATGCATGGTTGGGAGCAGGAGCTCCCCAGCTGGGCCTTTACCTGAGACCACCACAGCCCTAACCTGCACCGTTATTGCCATTTTGTGAGAGATCCCACAGCAGAGGACCAAGCTAACTTGTATCTGCATTCCTGACCACAGACAGTGAGAGAATAAATGTGTGTTGTTTTAGACCCCTAGGTTTATGGTAATTGGTTACACAGCGATAGGTAACTAGTCAGTGCCCTCAACAAACTTTATGTGTAATTGTGCTTTAGAGCTCACATCTTTAATTCCTGCTCCCTCACAGTCCCACATTCTTTCATGTCTTCTTACCAAGTCTTTTGTTCTAAATCAGTACTTCTCAGAAGTTTCTTTTTTTTAAATATATTTTATTGATTTTTTACAGAGAGGAAGGGAGAGAGATAGAGAGTTAGAAACATCAATGAGAGAGAAACATCTATCAGCTGCCTCCTACACATCGCCCACTGGGAATGTGCCTGCAACCAAGATACATGCCCTTGACCAGAATCGAACCTGGGACCCTTCAGTTCGCAGGCCGACGCTCTATCCACTGAGCCAAACCGGTTTTGGCCAGAAGTTTCTTATGTCAATAAATAAAGGCAAGGTAAAGCATTACTCAGACTTATCCATTTTAATTTATTAAAAGAAATTAGCAATAACCATGAGAAGAGAATGCATAATTAATAGGTTTCTGAGAGATATGTTTAGGAATTATAAGATACACATGCTTACAAAGGGCTATTAAAAATGTATAGCCTAATGAGACAAAATGGTGGCTAAATAGGTGGACGTGTCCTGCACCTTCTCACGGAGCAGATAGAAGAAACAACTACATCGAATAATATCCACCCAGAATTGGCGAATTAGACACAGCTGGTGAGACAATCTGTGGTCAGAAAGGACAGAGGACACCTGGAGAACAGCAGGATCGGGCATCTGGGCTGGAGAGAGAGATGCCTGACTACCAGAACGAAAGGGTCAGAAGGAACCTGTCCTGCACCAAGTCTGCATCCATTGGGGACACATGTAACACCTGTGGAAGGGAGTCCACAGGGCTGCTGGCACCTGGGGAATCTAGACCTAAGTCCAGAGCCATGAGAGGCTGCACCCAAAAAGGCAGCCTGAAGCACTGCCCTAGCCACACAGTACCAGGGGGAGAGAAAAGTTCAGTGGTATGGCTGTTCTGCCTTTACATTTTCCTTACTTTTACTTGCTAAACCCAGTTCATAGGCCTTTCAATTAGAAGCACTCACCAAGGCTGCAATGCTAGTGGAGGTGCAGTTTTGTGAAGGCTGGGGTGCTAGGAGCCGGTCCATCCTTGCTGTTTCAAGGGACCTGGCATATATGGCATACTGTTCTTAATATGTTTGCTCACCTTCTTGGCGCTATGTGTTTTAACCAAGGTTACCTCTCCGAGAAAGGTTGTTTCCCCAGGTAGAGATTTTCCCCTGAAGTTGGGGAGGGAATAAAACCCCTTCACCAGAACTTAGAAGATAGAACCAAGAGACTCAGAACCTACACACAGAACTTAGAGACAGAACTTAGAAGACAGAACCTACACAGAACCTAGAGACAGAAGAACTTCGCTGGAGAGAACATGGCAAGAGAACCTGACCAGAACCTGGCTACAGAACTTGGTTGGAGAACCTAGACAGAACCTGGCAACCACACAGAACTTAGATGAAGATCCTAGAGACAGAACTTAGAAGACAGAACCTACACAGAACCTAGAGACAGAAGAACTTCGCTGGAGAGAACATGGCAAAAGATCCTGGACAGAACCTGGCTACAGAACCTGGCTGGAGAACCTGGAGAACCTGGCTGGAGAACCTAGCAAGAGAACATGGACACATAACTTGGCTGGAGATTGTGGCTAGAGATCCTGGCAAGGCTGTTGATCAACTGAACGCTGTCTCTGTGTCATTCCTTCTTCGCCGACTCCGTCTACACCTTTGGGAACCCCTGGACCTGCTGGGGCTGGATCCCAGCAATGGGGAGAGGCTGTGGAGAGGAGCAGGGCAGGGAGAGGTGACCAGGAATCTGGCACTGGGACATTCTGGACCCTCCAAACCTGCACGGCCATTTTTCTCCTGAAGAGCCAGCCCTTCCCAGCATCCATGGGCAATTACACCCGGCATCGAGCTTTGCAGAGGAAACAAAGAATCTGAATAGCCTCAGGGAGCCCTCAGGGACTAGGTTGAGGGCCTGTTTGGTCCTGGAAATTAATACAGCAGCACCCCCACCTAAAGCCCATGTCAGAAATAGATGCTTCTGTAAATACAACTGAAAGTAGGCAGACAAACAAAGCTGGCAGATTGGTCCTGCCTGCCTGCAACCAAGGTTGTGGAGACAGACACAGAGGAGCGGTGAATCACTGATAACTTAAACACTATGCTGACTACCTAACAGGAAACTGAGAAGTGGCAGACAGAACACTAGAGAGGGGTCTTAAACCAGCCACCATGGGACAAGAAAACTCGGCTGAAGCGAATGACGCTTTACTTTTTTTATTTTTTATCTTTTAAGAAACAAACAAACAAAATGTTTATTTTTTTAATCTTTCATTTTTTTGGATTATTTTTCTTCGTTCTATTTTTATTTTTTATCATTATTTTACTTTATGTTATTATTTTTTTCTTTTTTGCAACCCTTTTCTTCCTCACTTCTCCCTTTTTTCATCCTGTTTCTCTTCTCCTGTTCCTACTTTAGTTTTTCTCTCTCCTATCTTTTTACTCCTTGTAAAAAATTGATCTTCTTTATCTGCTTTATTGATGCATTATTATTATTGTAGTCTCTGTTGGTTTTCTCATATATCTAAGTTCCTTTCCCCTGCTCCATGCCCATGCACTCTTCTCTTTTCTCTTTTTTTGCTAGCCAATGTTTTATGCTTTTGTTTTTTCTCTCTCTCTTACTCTGTTCTCCTAATTGCTTAATTAGTTTCATTCACTAAACTCAAGCCTATCTGCTCTCTCCTCTGTTCTCCTTTTACAAAAACAGATGAATATATAGGTAGGTAGATTAAAGGAAAAATATATTTTTTCTTTTTTGGCTTTTAATTTATTGATTTTTTTCTTTTACTTTTATTCTTACCCAGTCATTATCTTTCTACTTCCTCTATATTGAACTGTGGCCATTCCCCTATTCATTCAATTCCTTTACGTTACTTACTGGACATAGGTTCTGACTCCACAGATTCTGCCCCCCCCCTTTTTTTTCTGGATATTTGTTGTTTGCATTTTTTTATTTATTTGTTTTGTAGAGTTGTCTCCACATATATGTATATTTTTCCCCTTCTTTTTTCCTCTTTTTTTCCCCTCTTTTACCTTTCTTTCTTTTCTCACCATCATTTTTGCTCTCTTTCCTCTCTCCTAATGCTCTTTGCTCTAGTAGTAATTTATATTGGGGTTATTGGTGTTGTGAATATGTTCATGTTTTGTTCCTTCTGTGTTGGGTTTGTTGAGTTGTATTTTGTGCTTTTTGGTAAATGTGGTAGAGAGTGAGCCACATTAGTAGCAGACACCCTGAGAAGAGACTCCATCCACAAACAGGATAATAACAATCAAGACCCAACTACACCAAGAGAATTCAAATATGCCAAGGAAGGGGCATCCCGAGAATACCCAGCCCAGAAGACCTGAGTGATTGCAACACTGGGTTCCACAAAACATCTACTCTGTAACACAAACTCAAAAAAATCTGGGTGACATAGAAGTTTGATCTAATACATAGGAAAAACCATAGAGGAACAACAAAAATGGGGAGTCAAATAACAGCCACCTAATAAAAGAAAAGGAGGGATCACCAGAAAAGGAAGCAAAGGAAATGGAGGCAAGCAATTTGTCAGAAAAATGAAACAGAGCAATGATCATAAGGACGCTGAAAAGGATGGAAGTCCAATTCAACAACATCTGTAAGAATTAAGAGGAAATGAAGAAGAA
>NW_006298312.1:3278648-3282385 GCF_000327345.1 Myotis davidii
CACATCCCCAGTGGGAGATGTGCAGGAGGCAGCTGATCGACGTTTCTCTCTCATCGATGTTTCTAACTCTCTATCTCTCTCCCTTCCCCTCTGTAAAAAATCAGTAAAATATATTTTAAAAAAAAGACATCGAGTGGCTGAGAAAACATGACCCTTATATATGCTGTCTACAAGAGACCCACCTTAGAACAAGGGACCCACATAGACAAAGTGAAGGGATGAAAAAGTATCTTAAAGGCAAATGGAAATGAAAAAAAAGCTGGAGTAGCAATACTTATATCTGACAAATTAGACCGCTAAGTGAAGACCATAATAAGAGATAAGGAGGTCCACTTCATAAAACTAAAGGGAGCAATTCAACAAGAGGATATGACTATGATAAACATATATGCACCCAATACAGGAGCACCCAAATACATTAAAAAAAAAACAAAACCCACAGAACTCTGGAAGATATTAAGGGAAATATTGAGAGCAATACAATCATAGTAGGGGACTTTAATACTCCATTGACACAACTGGATAGATCTTCTAAACAAATCAGCAAAGAAACATCAATCCTAAACAACTCACCAGAACACATGGAATTAATTGACATCTTTAAAACATTTCACCCCAAATCTATAGATTATACATTCTTCTCTAGTGCACATGGGACATTTTCAAAGATAGACCACATATTGGGACACAGGCAAAGCCTCTTCAAATTCAAGACGATAGAAATAATATCAAGCATCTTCCCAGATGAAAATGGCATAAAGTCCATACTACTCAAAGATCACAAAATCCATACTACCCAAAGCAATCTATAGAAATCTACAATAAAAACAATGAAAAAAATCAAACACTTGGAGGCTAAATAGCATGCTATTAAACAATGATAGGATTACCAAAGAGATCAAAGAAAAAAATAAAAAGAATCTGGTAACAAATGACAATGAAACACTGCAATCCAAAATCTATGGGACACAGTGAAAGCAGTCCTGAGAGGGAGGTTCATAGCTCTACAGGCCTATCTAAAAAAAAAAAAAAAAAGTAATAAATTATCTAACCCTACACCTTAAAGAATTAGAAAGAGAGCAACAAGAAAAGCCCAGAGTAAATTGAAGGAAGGAAATAATAAAGATCGGAATGGAAATTTCCAAAACCAGATAAAGGCACCACAAAGAAAGACAACATCATACTCAATGGGCAAAAACTGAAACCAGTTCCCCTAAGAACAGGAACAAGACAGGGATGCCCACTTTCACCACCCTTGCTCGATATAGTACTGGAAATGCTAGCCATAGCGATCAGACAAGAAGAAGAAATAAAAGGCATCCAAATTGGAAAATAAGAAGTAAAACTGTCATTATTCACAGATGACATGATATTGTACATAGAAAACCCTAAAGACTCCATCAAAAAACTACTAGAATTAATAAATGATTAGGCAATGTAGCAGTATACAAAATTAACACCCAGAAATCTATGGCTTTTTTACACACCAACTAGAGGCCCAGTGCACGAATATGTGCATGGGTGGGGTCCCCAGGGGAGTTGTGGGGGCCAGGATGCAATTGGTCCGCTGGTTGGGTAGTGGGATGCCTTTGCCAGTCTGGGTTCTGGATCTGTCCTGTTGACGTTTGAGCCGGTTGTCAGGAGCCACCCATGGCCAGTTTTATATCCTTTCTTCCTTGTGGAGCATCTATGGAGGGGAAGTGACCATGGTGCCCGATGCCAGCTCCCAGGAGGCTGGTGGTGCTGTGGGGATCCTGCCGATGACACTGGTCCATCGGTGCCTGGCCTGTTCTCTAGAGATAGGACCTACAGGACTACTGAAGGAGTGAGTGTCTGCGCCAGGCTGGTGGGTTGCCGGGATGGATGTGTCAGGTGAGCGGTGCTCCCCCTATGGGAATACACTGACCACCAGGGGGCAGCTCCTGTATTGAGTGTCTGTCCCCTGGTGGTCAGTGCCTGTCATAGTGACTGGTCCTTCTTATTGTTCTGGTTGTTCATTCATAATGGATATATATATAATGAACTCACAGAAAGAGAAACTAAAAACACAATCTCACTTACCACTGCAATAACAACAACAACAAAATCAAGATATCTAGGAGTATATTTAACTAAGGAGGTAAAAGACCTGTACTTGGAAAACTACAGGACATTGAAAAAAGAGATAGAGGAAGATATAAATAAATGGAAGAACATACCGTGTTCACAGATTGGTAGACTCAACATCATTAAAATGCCCATACTACCCAAAGCAATCTACAGATTCAATGCAATCCCCATTAAAATACCAACGGCATATTTCACAGACCTAGAACAAATACTCCAAAAATTCATATGGAATAAAAAAAGATCCCGAATAGCCACAGGAATCCTGAGAAAGAAGAACAAAGTTGGAGGGAGCACAAGACCAAATATCAAGTTATATTACAAAGCCACTGTTTTCAAAACTGCCTGGTCCTGGCACAAGAACAGACATATAGACCAATGGAACAGAACAGAGAACCCAGAAATTGACCCAAGACATTAAGCTCAATTAATATTTGACAAAGGAGGCAAGAGCATACAATGGAGTCGAGACAGTGTCATCAATAAATGGTGTTGGGAAAATTAGTCAGATACATGCAAAAAAGTGAAAATAGATCACCAACTTACTCCATAAACAAAAATAAACTCAAAATTAACAAAGGACTTAAACATAAGACAGGAAACCATAATATCTTAGAAGACACCATAGGCAGCAAAAATCAGACATATCTCACAGCAATAGCTTTACTTGATACAGTTCCTAAGGCAATGGAAACCAAGGAGACAATAAACAAATGGGACTACATCAAAATAAAAAGCTTCTGCACAGCAAAAGAAACTATCAATAAGAAATGACATCGTAATTTTAAAAAAAAAAACACAAATGAAGCCTCCAATTTCATCAGCAACCCCTGCCCTGGGAGGGCAGAGCAGGACTTTCACACATCGTTCCAATACACAGTTTCATATTCTGGTTTCATATAATTTGCATCCACAGGAAATGTATCAGCGGTTCTCAACCTGTGGGTCGTGACCCCTTTGGCAGTCGAACGACCCTTTCACAGGGGTCGTCAAAGACCATCCTGCATATCAGATATTTACATTTCAATTCATAACAGTAGCAACATTACAGTTATGAAGTAGCAACGAAAATAATTTTATGGTTGGGTCACAACATGAGGAACTGTATTTAAAGGTCCAGAAGGTTGAGAACCACTGAATAGATCCCTTTGAAAGAGGACATACAAAAGGCCCAGAAACATATGAAAACATGCTCAAAGGCACTAATCATCCGAAAGATGCAAATCAACAATGAGGTACCATCTCACTCCTGTCAGAATAACTATCAGCAACAAAACAACAAATGACAAGTGCTGGAGAGGATGTGGAGAAAAGGGAACCCTTGTGCTCTGCTGGTGGGAATGCAGACTGGTGCAGCCACTGTGGAAATTGTATGGAGTTTCCTCAAACATTTAAAAATGGAGCTCCCATTTGACCCAGTGATCCCACTTCTAGGAATATATCCCAAGAAAATGGAAACACCAATCAGAAAGGATATATGCACCCCTATGTTCATAGCAGCACAATTTACAACAGCTAAGTTTTTGAAACAGCCTAAGTGCCCATCAGCAGATGAGTGGGTTAAAATGCTGTGGTACATCTACATAATGGTATACTACGCTGGTATAAAAAAAGAAGGAACTTTTACCATT
>NW_006298312.1:3282651-3284129 GCF_000327345.1 Myotis davidii
AGGACTTGTATACAAGTATATTAGCATAACCAATGGACAGGGGCACTGGGTGGTGGGGCTTGTCCTGGAGGGTGGGAGTGGCCAGGGAGGGGTCAATTGGGGAAAAAGGAGTCATATGTAATACTTTAAACAATAAAAAATAATAATAATAAAACTGTAGAGCCTAACAATATTATTGGGACAAATGTCCACATATACTATTGGATAAAGAAAACCATCCATAGCAAACTAAACTGATCCTGAGAAGGTATCTAAAAAGGAATTGTAATTAAAAGCAGGAGTAGAGATAGCAACTCAAAGGAACTCTGAACAAAAGACTTTTGTGATGACAAACTCTCTCTCTGTATGTTCCCTGAGTTGACAGAGCTGTGAAGCAAGGGACTTCTCAGCAGAAAACTGATTGCTAGTGCTAAGTGATGCCTATATGGTGCACATTTTTGTATCTAAATACAAAATTTGAGGAACTCTTGATGCTTTGAGGAATACTCAGAAGCTTTTAGTCATGCATGTAGAGAATATATGAGATTCCACTCTCATTTACAATAAGATTTTTTCAATGCTTTTTTGGATGGTTAGCAGGTACACCCAAAGAGATGTTTGATATTCCTATTTTGAAAAGTAACTGCCCTACAATAAAAGCTAATATTTAATAAGTACACACTATGTGGAAAATCTGGCACCATGGATCCATAACAGGTCATTTGAAATGTGAAGTTTGATCTCTGTGTGTCTGATACTAGACTCTGCATAGTCATTATGCTACACTGACTTGTAATATCACTTGCTTCCATTTATTTTGTCCCCACTGTCCTGTTCAAAATGTCCTTATCTCTTCCTTCAATTACTGAAAGAATGTCCTATTTGAACATTTTCTCTTATTTCTCTTTTAAGCACAGCTGTAGCTATTACAAGTTTGCTAAAATATAAATTTGATCTTGTCAATTCATTTTTAAAAACTTTTTAAATGGCTCTTAAGATGAAATTCTCTTTTTAATCTGATTTCAAATGTTCCCAATCAGGTCCCTGCTGATATTTCCAGGGTTGTCAGGGACATTTCCGCAGCCATCCTGCTTTAGACACAGGAACATCTAATTATTAATGTACATTTCTGCTTGAAAATCTCTACTAGGTACCCCTTTATGCCCTTACTTTAAAAAAAATATGTTTTTATTGAGTTCAGAGAGGAAGAGGCAGACAGTAACATCAATGAGAGAGAAACATTGATCCACTGTCTGTTGTACGCCCCCTACTGGGGATTAAGCCTGCAAGCCTGGCATGTGCCCTGATGGGGAAACAAACTATGACCTCCTGGTTCATGGGATGAGGCTTAACCAAATCACACTGGCTGGGCTCTTCCCCTACTTTTTTCTATTCCTTCCATCAGACACCTACTGCTCCTTTGGTGTCACCTTCGGACTCACTCATGTGAAAAGTTTTTCCTTATGCACTTATACTCAGTGACTTCCCATCCCACCCAC
>NW_006298312.1:3287462-3287882 GCF_000327345.1 Myotis davidii
CTTCTATGAATCTATCCCAAGAAACCAGAAACACCAATCAGAAAGCATATATGCACCCCTATGTTCATAGCAGCACAACTCACCATAGCTAAGATCTTTAAACAGCCTAAGTGCCCATCAGCAGATGAGTGGGTTAAAATGCTGTGGTACATCTACATAATGGTATACTACGCTGGTATAAAAAAAGAAGGAACTTTTACCATTTGCAATAGCATGGATGGACCTGGAAAGCATTATGCTAAGCAAAATAAACCAGTCAGAGAAAGGTAAATATCACATGATTTCACTCATATGTGGGATATAATGAACATAAACTGATGGGAAAAAAAAATAGATCCAGAGACAAGGAAACACTGACCAGACCTTCTGACCTTAGAGGGAAGGTAGGGGAGGGTGTGTATATGTGTGTGTGTGGGGGGG
>NW_006298312.1:3288388-3292580 GCF_000327345.1 Myotis davidii
TTCTTGTGTGCAAATGTGAGATCAATGCTATTTCAGTGAATAAATGTGGCCACCACACTGCAAAACCTGTAAATAGTGTTGAAACACACAGGGATAAAGGGTATTTCTAATAGTAACATAGAAAAAGAAGATTGGATTTAACCTTTCTGCTTTACTCCTTACCAGCTACATCATCTTCAACACATGTCTTTATTTCTCTATTACTGTTTTCTTACCTTTGAAGTAAAATAAGGCCAGCCCTTCCTATTTCACAGGGCAATTGTGACAACCAGATGGGATTGCATTAGTTAAAATGCTTTTCAATCTGATCAGGATGATGTACATAAAAACGATAGCTGGTATTGCCCTTACTTTAAAAAAAGTATGTTTTTATTGAGTTCAGAGAGGAAGAGGCAGACAGTAACATCAATGAGAGAGAAACATTGATCCACTGTCTGTTGTACGCCCCCTACTGGGGATTAAGCCTGCAAGCCTGGCATGTGCCCTGATGGGGAAACAAACTATGACCTCCTGGTTCATGGGATGAGGCTTAACCAAATCACACTGGCTGGGCTCTTCCCCTACTTTTTTCTATTCCTTCCATCAGACACCTACTGCTCCTTTGGTGTCACCTTCGGACTCACTCATGTGAAAAGTTTTTCCTTATGCACTTATACTCAGTGACTTCCCATCCCACCACAGCACGCCTATCTTGAAGGGCATCAGAAACGTTCATCAAGTGTTCTTAATGGGGTGATGATGAATTGACGAAGTCCTTTTCAAGAGGTGTGTTACAGTGTTTTTATTATATAAAATAGGCTACAATGTTTTAATTCGACTTTAAAATGCCATTTGTAAAAAATTTGGTTGGATTTAAGAGACAGTGTATTTGACTTGCCTACCTACAACTTCATAGATCTCTAAAATAAAAGCCAGACTGTTCAAGAAGTCAGGAATCAATCCCTCAAAGAAACAAATTTATGTTCAACCATTAAAACGATTAGCACAAATTATAGTGTATCATAGTGAATATTACAAAGGACTAGAAAAAGGGACAGTCATTCCTATAACTGCTACATGCTCTTTCCTTAAGCCTGTCACCAGCAACACCATCACCAGCTACCCTCATGGGGAGTGAACAGGTATAATCCCAACCACCTGAAGTGCAGATCTCCACTCTGCTGCTGCTGAGAGGAGCAGTGTCTTCTGCTGCACTAAGTGGCTGTCAGCAGCCCTGCTGTGACCCCAGGGGGAGCTACAGCTTCAGGATGAAACTGAGATGAGCACCAGGAAAAAATCTGAGTTCCTGATGACATAACTGGACAAATCAACCCTGAAGACTGTGCTGAACTGGCTTTCTAGTTATGTGATCTAAATACATTTTATTTCCCAATTAGGCCCATTTAAAATGAGCTTCCCCTTTCAACTGAAATCTCCCACTGATGAGCTGTATTTTTCCTGCAGTTTCAATGGTTGGAAAGACCAATAAATCCAAAGAGGAATCATCATTCACAACAGAGTATTATCTTTGGTACATCCAACAAACGATGTCAGAATGGGCAGGACAGACACCAGCTAAACAGACAATGAAATCCGATATTTAGGGAACACATCCTAAGTGGTTTCTTCAGCACAGAAGGGGAATGGGAAAGATATAACTCAGCAGGGAGTCATCCTGCTACTGCTGTGCAAGCTGACACTCTGGCACCTCTGCCGGGTGCTGACAATTCCAAAAATGAGAAGCTCTCACCGTCTCCACTAAGACTCCCTGTGCAAGCAAATTCACCCAGCAAATGATCCAGATAAATCAGTGGTATACATTAGAGCATGTTGAATAAATAAGGATGCCCTGTGACTTGTTCTTTTTAAAGTCATAGCGTTTTGTGAAGCCTGGTTTTCTGCAGGGAATAAAAGACACAAACACACAATTCATGCAAGAGGAACGGCCAGCTCCAAGTCTTAGCCAAGCCTTTATGCTGGAATCCTTTTTTTAGCCCTGCTCTGTCCTCACCCACAATATAATTTGAAGTCCTGCTAAGAGTGCCAAGTCTTCCTTAATGTTTTCCATTAATGTTTAAAACTTGCTGAAGGGTTCTTAGAAATCGCATGGAAACATCCAAGCTCTCTGTAATTCATATCCGTAACCTCTGTAATGCATATGTTCTCCTTGGGGAGCAAGTGTTGAGATCATTCATAAACTCTTGGATCACATGTGGCACTGCAAACCGGTGACATCTGACCAAGCAGACGCCAGGCCTTTCTCTGGCAATCATTTCCTTTGGTTTATGTTAAGGAGCCAGCAGTTGGCATACCTTCAACACTTGGAAGTCCTATTTTAGGCAAAGCCTAGCATCTGATATTTGACAGGGATCTGCATACCCTATCCATTAGTTTAGGAGGAAGTTGGGGATTGAAGCTAATTAATGTTTAATCAGTTCCTCTTTTTTTCTTTCTTAAAGTGCCATTGCCCACAAAATTGTTCATGTGGAATTGATGTGCCCAGAATCACAGAGAGCCCGAGGGAATGAGGACAACTCAGAGGTTGTGCCCAAACACAGTATGTGCGGAGGGTGGTGGCTAGGATTCAGGTTTTAGCCTAAACATCAAGGCAATGCCATCCTCTCCTGCAGAGGAGAAAGCTATTCTCCACAACCTCCAAACACTCCACTCTGCTCTCCAAACAGCCTTGTAGCACCGGAAAGTTCAGAGCTAATTGCAAATCTTGGTCACAGAGGTGCTGATTACCCTGGATATTAAAAGAAATGATAGATTGGATTTGAAATTCAGAATTGCACAAGCTGGCATTTAAAAAAAAATTAAATGTTTCTCAAAATGTTTACAAAGGGAAAACACCAATGATTTCAAGCTTGTAACCCTCTCCCCTCCTTTCTCTAGGTCTGGGTTTGGCTATAAATAAACAGACACACAAATAATCACAACTTCTTCGTAAGATTTATATTAACAGGATGATTACAAAATAGCCATCTGTCTGCCTCTAGCTTTTCAATCTGGTTCATTACCCATGAGCCTCAAGTCTTCAGCCAACACAGTGAGCCTGTGCATTATCAGGAAGACTTGTTACAGGTGCTGTTCAGAGAGCCTTTTTGCCCACTTTCCCATTTTTCTCCCACCCCTCCCTTTCTCTTCTTCCTCATTTAGGCCTCATTATTGCACAGAAGATAATAAAAATGGGAGAGGATCAAATATCATTTATACATGTTTGTAAATATTTTAATTCCATATTTTTAAGTGCACACTTAAATTTAAAATATACATGAGTATATATTTAAATTCAAATTTCAGAATTCATTACTGCCTATAGTTACATCTGTCAATTTGAATGAAGAATAAAGAGTGCTATCAAGTAAATATTAATGTGCTGCTTTATTCTGGACCCCAAGAGACTACCCTATCCCCCTGCCTTGTTAGTCCTTACCTGGAGACACTGGTTTTTACAGCATTATAACACTGCACAGTTACAGAGGTATACAGCCTCAGTAGCATCTTCCTGTCATGCTACCCTCCCCAAGTATCACCAGGCTATTGCTCTGATATTTCTCCCCCATGGTGTACTCTGATGTGCATTATCACCATGAATTACAATGCCAAGTAACTGCCAGATGTCATGAGTTATAAACTCAATAGTCTAAGGATTATTACACATTAGGGCACCCTGTAGTGCAAGGGTGTCCTGGAATTTATGTGTTATTTATTACCTATTGGCAGGGTCTCAAAGTAATCTCACCCCTGCTGATGAAATGATGGTTGGAAGGCAAAGAAGGTCAAGGTCAACTTTCCTTGTCAAGAATGCCAGTTACTTGGAAACTACTGGTGCCTTTTCCTTTTTCCCCCCCTTTACCTGAAACTCAACAAATCCATGAATACTGGGAATATACATTATAATGCATCTATAGGTTTTCACATTAATCTGCTGATTTGACAATTTCCATCATTTGACCTATTTTAACAATATATTTCTTAACCATAATCACTAGAGGTCCAATTTAAGAGGGTAACGTTGAATCCACTGTAATCCATGATTAATCAGACCATCAAACCTCAGAGGGAAGGTACGGGATGGTGGGGGAAAGGGAGAGAGACCAACCGAAGGACTTGTATGCAGGCATATAAGCAAAACCAATGGACACAGACACTGGGGGGTAGGGGAGGCTGGGGAAGGTCAAGGGGAGGGAAAAAAAGGACACATATGTAC
>NW_006298312.1:3292630-3314551 GCF_000327345.1 Myotis davidii
ATTTAAAATTAAAAAAAAGAAGCCAGGATATTTGGCAGGGATCTTTCTATAACCTTCTTTATTTCTAGATATATAAATGTTCATGCTTCAACTAATTATAGTCAAGGCTCAAAGTAAGATATAAATAATAAGGTTTAAAAAAATGATCACTTTGCAAGGACACTGTTCCTTTTTATCTTGTATCCAGGAACATAGTCCAAAGCTTAACTCCATAAACTTCATTTAGATTTTTAATGGAACAATATACCTTTTAAAAAAAATAATGTCCAACATGCCTGTGGACTCTTTGGTCTTTCCAGTCCAGTACTAAGATTTGCATATGTTCACATCACAAAATATGGACATTACTCGGAGCTGTCACAAATTTTGTTGAAATGGATGTAATCTGACATCCTATATTCTTCAGTAAGTGTTCTATTTGATTGCCATGTGACAGGAAGCTTGAAATATAGTTGGATTCTCCTAATCCAGAATATAGCATATTTATTTTTAAATTGGTGGATTTTTAAAAATCTCTATCAATTCTCTACTCTATCCCAAAGACCCAGTAACCTTCTCTCTTCTTTTTTTCCCCCACCAAATCAATTCTGAATGCTGCAGTTAACATTCAGCAATCTCATTACCCATCTACCATAAATCTTCAAAAGCATCACCAGGTTTTGACAGCTAAGCAAGAGAAGAAGAAGCAAAGAGCATGTCCAAGCACTTTTTGTGAATGCAAATGTGCTAAACACAACAGTTAAATTATTTCAGAAAATTCACATTGCACTATTGACAACTGAAAAACAATGTGTTTGACAATTTGGGGTTATCATCTGGTTATCACAAGAAGCAAAATTTTTTTATTCTTGATGTTAAATCTGAACTATCCTACCCCACCCAGCCAATTTTGCCATCTACTCTATGAAAACAAATTAATGCCAAAGAACAAATGATAATTTTTTATGTAGTTTAATGATTCTTAAAGAGTGAGAGGAAAGGAGAGAGAGAAGAATGTAGATGTGAGAGTGCAACATCAATCAGCTGCCTCCCTCACACCCCTACCAGGTATCCAGCCTACAACCTGAGCATGTGCCTTTGACCAGGAATTGAACCAGCAACCTCCTGATACATGGGTCAACACCCAACCAAATGAGCCACACCAGCCTGGGCAAATATCTTGTTTAGGTCTAAGAAATATTGAGTTTTCAGAATGAAAATTTACATTGGCATGTTCTCCCAAAAGTATTTAATATTTTGAAATTCATATATATTTAATAAGACCTTCATATTTTGTATAAAACTAGAAAGAAGTCATCTTAAACATAAATGTTTAAGAAAAACATTCTCTTTATCTGGCATACCCTGGAGTCACCCATGGCTATCCACAGGGTATATGCTCAGTAATGAAGGAATAAGTCAAATTGCCTTCGGAGTGTCTAGCTATATTTTTATTTTCTGTGTTCAACTGCCATTCCTAGGACAAGGACTCAGTATGTTTTTACTCCCAAACAGTCAGAGACAAAAATGAACAGACATAGCCACTTCCTTCTTGTTCGGAGAGCAACAACTCCATACATAGAGATAGCTACTTAGCTGCATGTATTTGTCTTAGCTTCTCTACCTGGGAGACTACCAAAACTTGTAGGATTTATCAGAAAGTCTACCAAGTCTTCATTATTTTGTCCTAGTTAAGGATATTTGTGATACCAGTTTATTAAAATCACTGATTACTCTAATTCCTAATGTCGGCCATTTTCATCTACCTCATCACTCCACGCTTCCCCCAAACTGTCTACAAATGTTAAAATTAGAAACTTGGTTTTCTCAATACTGGCAATGAACAGTCAAATTATAACTGTACTGAATATAGGAGGCAATGTCTAAAATGTGGACAACAAAAGGAAAGCCTGAAGTTGACAAACTGGATAATTTTCAAAATAAATTAGTAGGTTCTAAATAACCAAGTGCTACATACATTTATCCAATAGTGCCTAAAGCATGTGGCTAATGTGGCCTTTGACATGTGTTTTCCAAATTTACTTAAAAGGAAGATCTTCTTTCAGTGAGCTTCTATGCAAGGTGGCTTCTCTAAATCCCTGTGGATGTTGTCATTTGATAAGATTTTGGGGTATGTAGTTGGGACTAAAAGCCTTCCAATTTCTCTTGTAATATCCCAAGTAGTATGTAGGGGGGGGGGGATTTATTTACTCTTCTTAAAATCGAAAATGTTCAACCTTATGTATAAATTGGATACCACATATTTTATCCTGCATATTATACACTTTGGGCTACAAAACGAAGAACTCTTCATAATTATGCCAGGGCAATTCCAGGAAATCCAGAGGGAATGTTCCCCTACCCCCTATTTAATTCTGGCTTCTCTAAAAAGACTTCAAGGTAATCTGTCTACTAAAATTTCAACTGCCTCATCTCTGTCCTGCAGTCAAGACACTGTTCCTGCATGAGCCCTTCCTCGGGTCCTGGAACAGAGCCGGCTTTTTGCCACCTTAGGGCCTTCACACAGTCTGTTTTCTATTCCTGAAATGCACTGTAATCCCTCTCCACCAGTTACCCCGTTCCTTTGATGGGACCTGGAACTTCCATTTAATAAATGTTCCTGGAAGTATTACTATTTTACAGAGAGCAATATGACAAGGCGGTTAAGCTAACGGACTCAGTCAAAGGCCTGAGTGTGGGTCTCAGCTCTGCTACTTTATGAACTGGATGGTTTCATGCCAGTCACATTTTGAGCCTTAGTATCTTCCCCATAAAATGGGAATAATAAAGCATATGTCTTTGGATTGTTATAAATAACTAGAGGCCCGGTACACGAAATTTGTGCACTGGGGGTGGGGTTCCCTCAGCCCAGCCTGTCCTCTCACAGTCTGGGAGCCCTCAGTGGATGTCCTACTGACGGCCACAGTCTGGCAGCAGAGGCTCGGAGCAGGCGTCATGTGTGTGTGAATGTGTGTGTCCCTACTGGGGGGCCTGCCCCCAGCTGCGTAGGAGGCTCAGATCAGTCACTGCGTGTATGTATGTATGTGTGTGTGTGTGTGTGTGTCTGCTGGGGGCCTGTCCCCGGCCACACCATGGAGGCCTGGACCAGGCGCCCCTCTGTGTTGATCTCTCAGGCTCCTGGTCTCCACTGCATGTTGTTCTCTCGCTTGAGCTGTGGCCAGGGTGGGGTGCTGCCTATAGGCTGCACTTTCCTGCTCTGGGATCGCCATGGAGACCGAGGAGCATGCCCATCTGGGGGCTGCCTTCCCCCTGCACTTTCCTGCCCTGGGATCGCCATGGTGACCCAGGAGCATGCCCACCTGGGGGCTGACTGTAGGCTGTGCTTTTATGCTCTGGGATTGACCCAGGAGCATGCCCTCCTTGGGGCTGCCTGCAGGCTGCACTTTCCTGCTTTGGGATCGCCATGGCGACCCAGGAGCATGCCCACCTGGGGGCTGCCTGCAGGCTGTGCTTTTCTGCTCTGGGATTGACCCAGGAGCAGGCCCACCTGGGGGCTGCTTGTGGATTGCCATGGGTACCTGGATGGCAGCGGGGTTTAGTGGGGTTTAGGCAGCACATGGGTTCCCGGCTCGGGGCGGGGCATAGGCAGCACAGGGCTTAGGCGGCACACCCCAGGACTGCACACAGGCCCGGATGGTGGCTCGGCTCCCACTGTCCCACCGTGCCTGCAGTATGCAAATTAGCCGCTATATTTGTTGGCAGTTAATTTGCATATCACACTGATTAGCCAATGGGAGGCATAGGGAAGGTATGGTCCATTACCATCTTTGTCTATTATTAGGATAAACAAAGTGATCTTTGTAAAGCAGTGGCAAGCAAAAACAGCACTTCATAAATGAGAATGGTTATTGTTAGGAATTAGGAATAAGAGTAAACAAGAAGGATCTTATTCTGTTTTAGTATTTTATTTTAAATGAGTTTAACTGTGGTTAAGTTTTAATTCCTTTGACTGTCAAATAGTTAATAACCTTCAAGAAATCTATCTTGTGCATAAAATATTTATTTCTTTAACATCTTGAGAGCTAGACAGTCAAACACTATGCAATTGCTTCTAGATGGTAATAATTACTATAAGTGAGTGCTATGGGAGTTGGGATTTTTATCTATAGTATTATCCTAAAGTGAAATACATTTCAATGTTATTATTTATGTTATAAAATATTAATAGGACAATAAAATATCATTGGTTCTTCCAAATCAAAAAATGTGTTTGCCTGGTTTTCCCCAGTTCATATTTAAAAGGTAATCTTAACATGACATTTAATTTCATTTTGTTTAAGTGATACCACATAAATAGAATGTTTTTCTCTTTTCAATCAGTTCTACAACTGTTTTTGGGGGGTGAGTAACAGAAGTGTTTTAAAAATATTCATTTTTTTATCTAACAAGTATGTACTGCTCCTTTTGTTAGTGCAAAGTACTATATAATACACTCAGGAGTACACGATATTGCAAGCAGAAATCTTGCCCTCAGGGTGCTAAAGAAATTTAGTAAGGTTAGCAGATATAGCTCAAAAGCCACAACCTGAAAGTAAAAGAATATGTCGTATCAGACAAATGCATAGAGTGGTTCATTGACAATGCTCTAAGGTACAAAATAGGGAAACACTCTTTTCAACAAAGAAGGCTTTTTAGAGGAGCCAGCTTCAAGAGCTGGGTGTGGCATATGCATTGCATGCTATAATTAATGTCAAGAAGAAAAGGATCATGCTGGAATGCACTTGCATGCACATCAAACAGCCTTTGGAGAAACACACAAGAAACTAATAATAATAGATGCCTTTGCAAGAAAAACAAAACTGGGAACTAAGCAATGGGAGAGGGAGACTTCACTATATCCACTTTATACTACTTGATTTTCAAACCCTATAAATGTATTAATTACTTATTAATATGCATAATGATCAATGTATCAATAAAATAATATTGGCTAAGCATGTTTTCAGATTATACTGTCTATCCCAACTGAATTCAACATAGAGTTAGAAGAAGGTGTGGAAACCCGTGTTCTCACCAGAGTCAGTCCCTCAGTGACACAGACTGCAAGTTTACAGGTGAATGGTGCTTTGAAATATGTCAACAACATATCTGTAGGATGGTGATAACCTTAGAGATTAAAATATATAACTTGATTAACTAGTTACTTTCTAAGATAGACTAAAAATCTGGAACACGTTAGTGTTGAGAAGGTCTCTTCACTTAAGATAAATTGAAGGCCTACTATGTGCTAGGTGGAAGAGGTATAAAGGTGAGAAAGATGACAAACTTGTGATCTGAACTGGGCCTTGTAAGCACCTCAGCAGATGTCTGGGTAAAGAGTGAGGACCCTCAGTTAAGGAGAAAAGAGCAAGCAGTGGTGACTGTTCTCTGGTTGACAGAAGCTTAAACCATCATATGTATTTACTGTCAATACATAGTCCAAAATGTCACTTACTTTTAAAAAGTTCTTCATCTCTCCCACATTATAAATTGTGAGTCTATAGTCAAACTTTAAATATGTTAACAAAGAGAATTATAAGTTATTTCTCAAAAAAAACCCCAAAACATTATCTCAATTTGAAAGGTTTTCGAGTTTTCAAATCTAAAAAAAAACCCTTACATAACTTTATAAAAATTTTGGGTTATTTTCTGTGATGTATCTATGACTTCGATATTACACACTAGTGGCCTGGTGCAAGAAATTCATGCACAGGGATTTCCCTCAGCCCAGCCTGCACCCTCTCCAATCAGACATTCCTCTCACAATCTGGGACTGCTGGCTCCTAACTGCTCACTTGCCTGCCTGCCTGATCCCCCTTACCCTCTCTGCCTGCCTGCCTGATCGCCCCTAATTGCCTCTGCCTGCCTGTCTGATCTCGCCCCCAATTGCCCTCCCCTGTCTGCCTGATCTTGCCCCTAACTGCTCTCCCCTGCTTGCCTGATGGCCCCTAACTGCCTCTGCTTGCCTGATCACGCCTAAATGCCCTCCCCTGCCGGCCTGATCTTGCCTCCAAATGCTCTCCCCTGACAGCCTGATCTCACCCCCAACTGAACTCCCCGGCCAGCCTGTCTTGCCCCCAACAGCTCTCCCCTGCTGGCCTTATCTCCCTTAACTGCTCCAGCCTGTTTGATTGACCGTAACTCCCCTCCCTTGCCAACCTGATCTCACCCCCAACTGCCTTCCCCTGCTGGCCTGATCTCACCTCCAACTGCCCTCCCCTGCCTGCCTGATCTTGTCCCCAATTGCCCTCCCCTACCAGCCTGATCACCCCTAATGGCCTCTGCCTTGACCCGCACCACTATGGTTTTGTCCAGAAGGAAGTTGGATGTCTGGAAGATGGCCGGTCAACCCGGTCTAATTAGTATACTACCCTTTTAGTAGTATAGATAGATTATATAGGCTAGGATTGCTTAAAGGGAAGAGGGGAAGCTTTTTCATCAGAAGAAGATGCTCTTGGCAGACAAAAACACATAATCCCTATATCTCAACTGATAGCCAGCCATATGCATTATACTGACAAACTGGTCATGAAAAAATGGAACCACTTTCTTACACCTTACACCAAAGAGCTATTACCCTTAAAACTCCTCCTCAGCCCACACCTTAGGTTCTGCCTTTGCAGTTCACCGAGATTAGGTTCTGATTGGTCAGTTTCTATGCCAGTCAGCATCTCCGGGCCTATCAACGGGTCTGATCAGAGAGGCAGGGCTGAGCAGCAGCCCCAGCAGAGGCCTGAGAGAATAAGAGGCATGGCTACTGGCCAGCCTTGAGTGAAAGAGAGAGGCAACTGCTGATCAACAGCTGCCACCGAGGATCAGACCCTGCTTCCCTCTGAAGGCCTCTCTTTGGGCCTGATCCGCAGCCCCCTTGGCAGCCAGTGCTGGGTTGCCTTACAGTAGGTCAAGCCTTTGGTCATTTTAGATGTTACAGACCCTGGATTTTTATATATTAGGATGATTTGAATATAGAAAACATCATTAGCTATTTTTATTATTGTAAAAGTGAGGAAAAATGATGCATGTATATACAGGAAAAAGCATTGATGTTATTCAATCTGTTTATATACTTTTTCTTATAGAATAATCATTGGTGGTATACCCTTAAATTAATTACACTCCATCTTAAACATTATAATTAACTCTTAAGGAACCTTCCTTTCTCTAGATCAGTAAATTAAATTTTATTTAATCCTTTGATTCATGATAATGTCAGCTCATTACAATGTTATTTAAAACTCATTAAAATACATACTGAGAGGTAATAGTTTCATTACTGTAATATGATATAAAGAAAAAGAGAATGTTTATCATTCAATTGTTTTCAAACCTGAATATATTTGCACAATGAAAGAGTCACTGTATATTTTCAATAGCCCTCAAAAATTAAGCAGATTGGTAATTAAAAACACATTTTATAAAAGTAATTTTGTTACTGTAGAAACCTGGTTGTTCTTGTTTTTATAGTTTAAAAGGTAGCCTTAGAAGATCATTTGAAATAATACTAAAATATAGTAATTTAATCTTTATTTCTCTTTCAATATTTATAAGGTTTCTTTTTAATAATATTTCCATACAACAAAAGATTGGCTTAATCAAATCACAGTCAATTGTCTTCACTAGGTAATGTATTAGGACTTTGTATGAAGATATTATATCAGTGCCTTGAACAGCGACTGGTGGAAATTGTATAGGGAATTAGCTATATTGCCAATGAAGATATAATTATTTCATGTTTCTCTCCCTTAGTAGCTTAGCCATGGTAAGTGCTTAGTAATATTGCTGAGAGTAAAGATGTGGTAAATTTCTATAGTTCTTTTTTTATATTCTCCCCCAAATCCTACATGAAACAATTACCATTAAACATTGCCTGAACTATATGTCATTGAAATGTGTATGTCTTATCTTGTGTTCAGGATACTCTCCTAATGTTTCTCTCATTAGCCATTATACTTGAAAGTACTTTGCCAAAAACTCCTGTTCTTAAAACATAGTCAACACCACTTAAAAATGGAGTGCCTCAGACACATTCTTCATATGTAATCTCTGCCAGTCCTGCCTCCAAGCTGATGGCTCTAAAATGAATGTCTACAGATTTGAAGTTCCTGGAACTTCAGACTATCATCTACCTGAAGGTGTAACATTAACACTTGAATGTTTAAGAATAGCTTAAACTTAATATGGCCAAAACTGAATTATTAACTTTTTCACACAAATCTTTACCTCCCCAATCCTCTGTGTCTCTTTATGTGGAACCATTGTATACAACTTGCTCAAGGAGTTATTATTCTTACTCCATTTCTATTACCCATGGACACACAAACACACACGCACGTACACACACACACACATTGTGTTGTCCATAAGTAAGGTCCAATGACTAAACTTATCCAGAACCTATTTGTCTATTTTTCTTTACCTTCTTCATTCCTGTCACTTGGTAAGACTTACTATCATTTCTCACGGAATATTACAGCTGAGTCTTAACAATCTTACTTTTGTTCATGCACTTCTTATAGTCAATTCTCTACACAGCAGACAGCAGATTTGTTTTAAAATTATAAAACAAATCTCGCCATCCTTCTGCTTAAAATTCTTAGAAGGACTCACCACATTTACAAAAGACTCTAAATCCTTATTCTGGCCAATAAGGCATCTCCTCACTCAGTACCCATTGCTCTGGCTCTGTTCTCCCCCAGACACTCTGGCCCTTCTCTTCTTCTAGTAAGGCCGAGACTTCTTTAGGTCCAAGTACTACACTATATACTGTGAAATGTTATTTCACTAAAACTTCCTTTTGGCTTTCCTCTTCTTGTCTGTCAAATTTCAGTTCACAGGTCCATTATTCTTGGTTCCCCTCTATGACTACCCAATCTAAAGAAGCAACAAGACTGCATATATCACATTTCTCTGAAATTTTCCTCATGCACATCACATATCAATATGTGAAATTATTCTTATTTGCTTATTTGTTCCTTATCTATCTGCCTTCAATAGAATGTAAGCTAGCTCCTCCATGAAATCGGGAATGATGTTTATTTTGTTTATTGTTGTCTCCCCAGGGTCTAAAATGGTATTCTGGGCATATAATAAGTACAGAGTAAATATTTATTGAATGAATAGATGAGTGAAGAATTTCAATTCTTGTCATCACCTAAATAGGATATAGTTAATTATTGCATATAAATTGTTAGTAGAATGCTCTCTAAACCAGTTCAATGATTTCACTTAATATATAAGAAGTTGCTTACCTTTTGTTTTAGTAAAGAATAGAGTATGCATTATTAGTAAAGAATATAGAAGCATTATTGTGACATAATCTTTCATGAAATGGTTAGTTTTCTTATTTTCAAAGTTTAAAAAGTAACTTAAATTTCACATTACTTTAAAAGTTAGAAATTCATGTCAAGGTCATGTTCTGAACGTAAATTAAAATATCTCAGTTGTCTAGTAGGATAGAATAAATCATTGCCTAATAATGGTCAAGATTTCTTGCCTGTAAGGTCAATGGGAACCTCACAGTGACCCTGTGAGATAAGTAGGTTTATGAAAGAAAAGACAGACTTCCCAAGATTCCAATAATATCCAGTTAATAAGGGGATGAGCCAGTATTTAAAAATAGATCTTACAATTGAGAGTGCTGTGATAGAAATTTAGACATATCAAGGCACTTTATGAACCCCACCTAATAAAGTATACTAAGAATAATTTAACTTGGTAACTAAAGTATTCATCATAACAGTTATTGTATCATGCTGTAAGATAGTGAGTTCGAACATTAGGCTAAATCTATATTTAATTCAAAATTTATAATGAACCTTGCTTCTTTTGATAAATCTCTGATATGAGCTTGATTCTGTAGAATTGCTTTTTTCATTGAAAACAAAGAAACAGTCAAAAATAACTGGAGAACAAAAGCTAATAGTGGGTGAATTGCTAATAAGTTACACTGCTGTCTATATAACAAACCACTACAATTTCCCCAATGGTATGCTTAAGTCTCAGGATTTCAGTCTTTATTTTACTTATTATTTATTTATTTAAGTATATTTTTATTTACTTTAGAGAGGAAGGGAAAGGGAAAGAAAAATCGGAACATCAATGATGAGAGAGAATCATTGATTGGCTGCCTTCTGCATGCCCCACAGCACAGCCCCACACTGGGGATCAAGGCTACAGCCCAGGCATGCACCCTGACCAGGAATGGAACTGTGGTCTCCTGATTCATAGGTCAATGCTCAACCACTAAGCCACACCAGCCAGGCTATTTTATTTTATTTTATTTTTTAATGTATAAGTCAATCTCTTCTTTCAGCAAAAGCAAACCTGTAGTCAGCTTCATTCTTTTTTCTATTGCCATTTATTTTTTAACTAGAGGCCTAGTGAACAAAATTCATGCCCTTAGGAGGGGGTCCCTCAGCCCAGCCTGTGCCCTCTTGAAGTCCGGGAGCCCTTGAGGGATGTCTGACTGATGCAGGGTTCGGAGAGGTTCCTGCCACAGTTGCTGTGCTCACTAGCCGTGAGCCCAGCTTTTGGCTGAGTGATGAGTGTCTGCTTCCTGGTGGTCAGTGCACATCATAGTGACCAGTTGTTTCACCATTTGGTCGATTTGCTTACTAGTCTGTTATTATATAGGACTAGAGGCCCGATGCACAAAATACGTGCATGGGTAGGGTCCATAGGCCTGGCTGGCGATCAGGGCTGATCTGTGGAGTGACCAGTAGGGCCATGGGGGGACCCCTGTTGGTACCCACCTTGGCTGGCCTGGTTCCACCCACTTGCTGGCCCCACCCCCTGCTGCCATCACTCATCATCTCCCTCTGCTGGGTGACTAGCAGGGCATGCAGGGGGCCCCCACTGGCACCCGCCTAGGCTGGTCTGGGGCCTGAAAGCTGGGGGCAGCTTCTGCACTAAGCGTCTTCCCCATGGTGGTCAGTGTGCATCATAGCGACTGATCATTCCACAGGTCATTCCACTGTTCGGTCAATTTGCATATTAGGCTTTTATTATATAGGATGTTTGCAATTCTCATTGACAATTGTTTTAATCTAACATGTTATTTGTTTTTCACACACTGTAAACATCTTGTCAATGTACAAAAGATACTTGCCTCTTTAATGAAATTAATAGTTGAAAGAAGTTGGATTCAAGGCCAGCCTCATACTAACCTGTCTGCAGCCCCAAAGTACCCAGGTTTCACTTAGCAAAAGTTCTTCCTAAACATTTTCACTCCAAAATTCAAGAAGCCTTAGGAAAAACCACTGGATTGTATATTTCTTTAAAATAGTGAATCTGCCCTGGCCGGGTGGCTAAGTTGATTGGAACATTGTCTGGTACACCAAAGGTTGCAGCCTTGATTCCTGGTCAGGGCACCTACCAAGGTATTGGGTTCAGTCTCGGTCAGGATATGTATGGAAGATAACTGCACATTGTTTCTCTTTATATCTATGTGTGTGCTTTTTCTCTCCCTTTCTCCCTCCCTCCTTCTCTTTCTCTCCCTTGCTGTCTCTCTAAAAAATCAATTAAAGCATATCCTGGGGTGAGAATTAAAAAATATAGTGATTCTTATGGTATGTGACTTACACCTCAATTGGGTAACTAATGAACATTCTTTGTTAAGGTGACCCTTAGACAGATACTCAATTACTGCGTTAGTTAGTGAGGCCACATGGAAATCAGGAAGGAAGTTCCAGGCAGAGGAAATAGCATGTGCAAAGGCCCTAAGGCAGGAGCCAGCCTGGCACATATGACAAACCATATAGGAGGCCACCAGTGCTAGTGCTGGACTGGAAAGGAAAGTTCAGGGTGAGGAGAGGTGCTCCGAGAGGCTTCAGGGGCCAGCCCACACAGGGTGGTGAGGGCCATGATAAGGACTATGGATTGTATTCATGGTGAGAAGGGAAGTCATTCTGAGAAGGAGGAACATGGCTTGACTTATATTTTAACAGAATTAGGTTGGTGGGCAAAAGAACACCAAAGGAGTAAAGGGCAAAAGCATGAAGACTAGTGTTTTAGTTCAGGCTCCAGATGGCAGTGACTGGGGCAAGATGGTAAAAAGAAAGGTGGCAAGACATATTTAGAAGGTTGGGAAAATTCTCCTCATTGATTTCTTTTATTCTTATTTATATTAAATACTAGAGGCCTAGTGCACGAATTCGTGCACCAGTGGGGTCCCTCAGCCTGGCCTGAGCCCTCTCACAATCTGGACCCCGTGGGGGATGTTGGAATGCTGGTTTTGGCTAGATCCCGGGATCAGGCCAAGACTGGCTGTCCGATATCCTCCAAGGGATGTAGTAGTGCACAAAGCAGCAGGCGGCCAGGTAGGAGCTGGAGCCTGGGTGGGGCACCACGCTACTCCCACTCATCCTGGCCCTTCTGCTCCTGCCATCTGGTAGCTCTGCAGTGGAGGCAGGAGAGGCTCACTGCCACTGCATCTGTGCTCGCCAGCCGTGAGCCCAGAGTCTGGCACCCATCAGTCAGCTGAGTGGTGCTCCTGCTATGGGAACACACCGACCACCCGGGGGCAGCTCCTGCGTTGAGCATCGGCCCCCTGGTGGTCAGTGCGCATCACTGGTCATTCAGTGGTTGCTTAGGCTTTTATATATAGACTAGAGGCCTGGTGCACAAAAATTTGTGCACTGGGGGGTGGGGAGCCCCTCAGCCTGGTCTGCCCCCTCTCACAGTCTGGGAGACAACAGGGGATGCTCTACTGACAGCTTAGACCCACTCCCCATGCTGCAGTCTGGCCTCCCTCTGTGGGAGGTGACCGGACAGATCAAGGGAAGGCACTGCCCCCATCACCCTGCTGCTGCTGCCAGTGCTGGCCAGCACAGCTGCCTGCCCTTGGCCCTTGCAGCTGCAACGGCTGCCACCTGCCCTCAGCCCTCAGAGTCACCGCGGCTTTGTCCGGAAGTATGTCTGGTCTATCCGGTCTAATTAGCATATTACCCTTTTAGTAGTATAGACTAGAGATCCGGTGCATGAAATTCATGCATGGGGGAGGGCCCATAGCCGTGCCTGCAATGATGCCAGCATCCCTCACCAGGGACTCCAGCCCAAGGCCCCTCCCCTCTCTTCCTTCGCCGTGGATGCTGCTTTGCATCACAGTGAGCAAAGCGTTTTTTGCTGTGGACTCTGACCCAAAGCCCTCCCTTTCCTCCACCTGGCCAGAGTGCAAACAATGGGCTCATGTCCCTATAAGCCCAGTATTCCTTGCCGCAGACTCCAGCCCAAGGTCCCTCCCCTTCCTTCCCTCCACCAGCTGGGGTGTGGATGCTGGGCATCCCTGAAGGTGGGCTCTGGGAGCCCAGGGTCCCTTGCCACAGATTCCAGCCCAAGGCCCCTCCCCATCCCTCACTCCACCCGGTTGGGGCGTGGGCGCTGGACATCCCTGGAGGCGGACTCTATAAGCCCAGCTTTCCTCCCTGTGGACTCCGGCCCAAGACCCCTGCCCTTCCTTTCCTCCACCCGGCCAGTGAGCAGATGATGGGCTCATGTCACTGCAAGCCCAGCGTTTCTCACTGTGGACTCCAGCCGGAGGCCCCTCCTTTCCCCTCCCTCAGCCCAGCCAGGGTGCGGACTCTGGCCCAAGGCCCTTCCCCTCCCCTCCTTTGGTGCGGACGCTAGGCTCATGTCACTGCGAGCCCAGGGTCCCTTGCTGCAGACTCCAGCCTGAGGCCCCTACCCTTCCCTCCCTCCACACAGCCAAGCTGGATGCTGAGCTCACGCTGCCCAGCTTCTGGGTCTTCCGGGGACAGGCTGCCTCGCCTGGTCAGGGGGCCAGGGCTCGAGACCCATAGGTAGCATCACTGGCATGCTGCTGCTGGCCCCGCCTACTGTATGCAAATTAGCCATCATCTTTGTTCGTGGTTAATGTGCATATCGTGTTGATTAGCCAATGGAGGTGTAGCAAAGGTGCGGTCAATTACCATGTTTGTCTATTATTAGATTAGACTAGAGGCCCGTTGCACGAAGAGATTTGTGCAATAGGCCTTCCCTTCCCCTGGCTGCCAGCCGGTTTTCCTCCAGCACCCGGGACCCAGGCCTTTGCTCTGGCTGGATCCTTCAGTATTTGCTCTGCCGCTTCCCGCCTACATATGCAAATTAACCGTCATCTTTGTTGGGTTAATTTGCATACTCTCCTGATTGGCTGGGAGCATAGCGGAGGGACAGTCAATTTACATGTTTGTCTATTATTAGGTAAGATATTTTTTATTGATTTTTAGAGAGAGATAGGAAGGGATGGGGTAGAGAGATAGAAACATCGGTGAGAAAAAAACCTCTTTGATTGGCTGTATCTTGCATGCCTCATATTGGATTTGAGCCCTCAATCTGAGCATATGCCCTGACTGGGAATTGAACTGGTAACCTCTTGGCTCAAGGGTTGACGCTCAGCCACTAAGCCACACTAGTTGGGATATTCTCATTTATTTTAAACAGTACAATAGAAAATATATATAATCATTTTGGCGATGGGTTATTTCTAAGAGAGGGATAATTATTATGAGGATATATTTTTGTAATGACAAATACAGAGAGAACCTTGCATCTTCAGTTATTTTGCCCTCTGCAGGTTAGGCTAACAGGTTCTGGTGAATGAAAGACTAGTTTAACTTCTGACATCACTGCTTATTAGCTATGGGTTCAGGCCAAGTTTTCTAATCTCTCCAAGCTTCTGCTTCTTCACCTCCAAAATGGGATAATGGTACCTATTATCCAGGTAGCAATGAGGATGCAATAAAAACACATTCAACATTTAGCACATACACCACAACAATGAAGCAGTTACTATCATGGTTATGCATAATCAAATAGACAGTGATGTTTCAAGTTATATATTCTCCCTTATAAAGTATATACTTCCCTACAATGATAATTCTTCTGATTAAGCATATATATAACAAAAATCACAGATAAAAACAATAAAGTAGAAATTTATCATTTTGGTAACCTAATATTGTAATATTTAATTACATAGGATAATATTTTGCTTAAGGAAAATGAAATTTACTGTGACAGTATTCTGTTTAAATATTTACATTAATTAATTTGGATAAAAAGTTGCAATACTTTAATTTTGCTTTATATTAATTAAAAATTATTTACTTTTTGGGTAGTTTTTCACAGTAAAAACACAGACAAAAAGTGGGTCAAGATTTTTAGCAAAAGAATCACAATGTGTAGCAAGCAGGAGCAAAGAATGGTTACTATAATGCCAAGCAATTTTATGCCTAATTCTTAACGAACAATCATGAATTTTAGCTTAACACCAGATATTCAAATACAAGCATTAGCACCTCAAATCAGAAGTTCACTAGGCTCAAGTTTGTAAGACATTTTTTTTATTTCTTTATATTTTCTTTAGTTGTTGAACAAATATTTTCATCATTTACTAGATTGAGTACCTGATTCTCAACATTATGTAGCAATTGCTAATATTAATGATGAGACTAGGCCATCTATTTCCAGATCACATACAGAAAACAAACAAACAAACAAAAATGTTGAAATAGCCAGAGGAAGAAAACAAGGGAAATCAGGGGCCTCTTAGTTTTTGTAGAACTAAAAATCACCTATTGCTGACAGCTCCATCTTCCTCTCTCTGAATGCCTGTTAGTAAAAGAAAAGCAGCCCAGCCCACCCCCTGACATCTTTAATTGACTTCCTAGAGGGTGTTATCAAGAGCTACTCAAGTGGGGCTAATCGTGCCTGCAGACTGCTCACATGCGGCAGATCTGGGTGTGCTGGACTCTAAAGGGCTGGAGGGCGAGCGTAAGCGCCACTCCAAGTGGGAGCAAGAATCAAGGGTTATCTAAAAAGCAACAAATAATGCTTCGGCACTCTCAGGACAGAAGGAAGATGCAATGGGGAGCCAGGGAAATTGGTGCCTAAATGCAGGCTTCCTAAAGGTACTTCACATCACCACAGTTAGATTGTGACCTGGAGTTTTTAGTTTTGATGGGAACTAAATGACAGAAAAAGACACTGGACACTGAGCCTTCCTTTTGACAATTGATGTTTAGTCTTCTGAGAACATGTGCTTTTGGTAAGAGCCATTTTATGTTGAGATGAAGCAACAGGATCTGGCAAAATTCAGACAGACTCAGTGATTTCAGTGAAGTTGTAGATGCGGTGCCCACAGGGAGGGCAGTACAGCACATATGGTGCCTAAGATCCACGGCCTGGATTGCTGCCTGGGTGCCTGGCATCAGGATAAAAAAGTTTGTTTTCTTTCTGTTTTGCCACTAAATTTCTCACTTCTGTACATTAGAACTTGATATTTAATTGGAACAGAATGAAAGTTTTGTAACAAAACTCAGCATGTTGTGTATCTTTTAGCTTTTATTAAAACATCATATTTTTACGTGAATGTCTGCTCATCAGCCCAGACTATCCCCTACCCCCTCTCTACCAAGCTAAGATTCTTGCCTTTGAAGCAGGGCCAAGCCTTGAGATGTCTCCTGTCATCACGAAACATGTGTAATTACGTGTCATGTTCTCAGAGAGCAACTCCTGTTCACTCTTAGTTTGGGATCTTCAATGACTAATTTGCTTACTGTGTCTAACTGAAAAAGTTCATTGTAAGAGTAATACAAAATAGCTTTAACATTATTGTTTGTTTTCTGGTTGGCATGCAATTGCAATTGAATTCTATTTATTTGTAGTTCTATATAGAATACAATCTGATATTATGCCATATGTTTAAAGCAGGATACTGATGACTATGTTCAGAATTAGAGTTGATATGGAAATACTAATAATATTTTATGAACAATTCCTCTGTCACTCTACTATAACACATGAACAGCCTTGATATTATCTTTTTTATAAGTGGAAAGAAAATAAACATTTGCATTTACTTTGCTGATTCCTTCTACATTTAAAGACACTTTATTGACCAAGTTCCTTCATTACCATTTACCTCAAAGGGCCTTCTATTAAAGTGAAATATTATGTGAAAATCACTTTGCTAATGAGATCATGTACATGATGATGGTATTTGATATTTGTTAATAGATGAATAAAAAGGGCATATTGGCTATTATCACCAACATTTTTGTTAAAAGAAAAAAGGATTTTTTATTCTCCCTTCATTTATATTCACCATTTTTGTCTTAATTAATGTCAACTACTATAAGAATCTTTTTATGTCATATTTTTGAATGTTCTATACATTCTTTCCCCTAGTTAATATAACTTTAAAAAGTTTTTCATTAATAATTGTAACTACGCAAATTTTTTTTCAAATTTTATTTAGTGATATTATCAAAGGTGTAAAAGATATTGTCCTTAATCAAATGATATGTAAGTTTTGATAAAGACAATAGAAGATCAATTCACTTTAAAGGTAGTTAAATTGGTTGTTTTCAAGTGGTCAGCATTAGTTTCATTCTGCTCCTTGTTGTCCCATGATAATTTTATCTTATTAAGCAATAAGTCATAAAATAAAATAAAAAATCTTCTTTATATTAGCCACAGTAAACTACTTAAGCAATTTCTCTTGCCATCTCCTAGGATTAAGTCACTTTTGCACACTTATAAAATGGTAGACTAAATTACAAGTATAGCCTCAGTATAGAAATGATTATACTACAAGGCAAAACTAACTTTTCCAAATCATGATGATTCATAACTTGTCCCAACAAACTGAATTAGCAGTATGTCAACTTCTATCATAAATGAATGGATAGAAACAAATTATTATAAATAGCATAAGTACTTAGTGTAGAAAAAAAGTAGAATAAACAAATACAATTTTCAAGGGTATCTGAAAATTAGAAGAATGTCAAGGAATGTCTTATGAACTTCGAAGAATGTCAAGGAAATATTCAAAGGACAACCTTCCAACATGTTATGTTGTGAAATATTATAGCTCAGATACACTATGAATTTAATAATTTTTTATACAGGTAATACCAATACAGACAAAAAGTGATGTCATAGCATAAATTGCTGCACAGAAGATAAACATTTCCATCCTCCTGTCTTTAAGTCACCACTAAATAAAAAGGTGCCTAATTATGAAGCCTGATATGAATCACAAATTTTCCCATTTCCCAGTGACTCCTCTTCTCTTTCTTCCCAGAAGCTCATTTGCCTTTTTTTTCAGAGAGTTAATTGATGTAAATTAATAAAATATTTGTTAAATTATAACTCCATGCCATGTACTCAAATGAGGCCTGGAAAATAGCAGTTAATAAGATACAGCTTCTCTCCTCAATGATCTTGGAGTCTAATGAAAACTGTGGTTACAAAATTTAATAATTTTCAAAAATAATCAGGAATATTAACTAAATTTTACATGCCTTGTTACACAGCTGTTTGACAAGGGCGGGGGAACCCTCCATTTTTACAAATTAGATTATCCCCAATTCCTTTTAGCCCTAACATCCAATAACATAAATAAAACTGTAATAAAAATCAAGTATTGTCAGCAAATGTAAAATTATAAGTTCCAATTAATGGATATGAGTAGAAATTTAGATTTAATATAAGAGCCAGGCTTTACAATTATAATTTATCAGAGTCAATCACATAGATGAGTGTTTGGGGAGAAACGATCCTTTATTGAAGTCTGCACTCCCAAACTCTAATATAATGTTTAAGGGGGCTGCTCTATAATGGTTACTGAATTAAAAAGATGACATAGGAGATAATTTATGAAGCAAATGTAATATTTTATTTTGTTTAATAAGCATTTTCCAAAATTTTGAAGGAAGGAATTGAATAAATTAGTTGGTACATGTAGTTTGGGACAAATGAGATCACAGAATAAGGTGTCTGTCAGCCGTCAGATATAAGTAGGTTTGGATATGCAGATCTGTGTAGCTAGGTTATACATAAACACTTGGGAAATAACAGCACCCATGTATTAACTAACCACATGAGAATAAAAGGCATTTCTCAAGGATATCGAAGAGGCCCTGGAAGAGAGCTCAGGAAATACCAACTTCACAGAGCAAGCTAAAGAAGTGGAAAATATAGAATACTGCAATTTAGTTAACATTGACTTGGATGTGTGCTCTTGATATTCAAACCTATTTCTGCAAACTGACTACATTTTTTGATCGATTTTTTTCAATTAATTTATGTTTTTATAGAAAAACATGCTTTGGTATTGACAGGGGGACTTATAATCTGATAGAGAACCTGATTAATCTGAAAAATAATCATATTATTTTAAATCTTAGCACACATATACTTATGTGAATAGGGGGCTAAGTTTTTCTTAGGTGTCCTTCAAGGCCTATGCAAAGCTATTAAGGAAGTGACTCAACTGTGAATCCAGTAAGCAGATTGATAAGCATGGTCAGACCAACCCAATAGGAGTCAAAACATCATCTCATCAACATCATCTTATTTCCTTATAATTAAGGACAATAGTTAAAATTTGTGGACTTCCAGGGCTGCACATAGTTGCATTTCATTCTGAGCCTCATACTAGCCCCTTCCCCTTTATAATCTTCTCCCCTGCACCTTGCTGTAAGACAGAATTTGAATGCTTGTAAGTACCCTGTCTTCTTGGTTGGCTGGCCTTCTCAATAAACACTTTAAATGATTCAACCCTGACTTCGTTATTGGACACAGCGACAGGCAGCCCGAGCCCACCTGGGACTTCCCAGTAACAATATTAGGGTACAGAAAATTACATTTATCATATTAATCATTTAAAAACTAATGTTATCATCGATACGCTGGATCTAGTAATAATAGCTAACAATTATTAAGCACTTACTATATATACTGGTTACTGTTTTAAATACTTTGCAGGCATTATTTGTTTTAATCTAAAAAACAGTCCTAACGAAACATATTGTTAAATTGTCACCTTGCAAATGAGACTACCTAGCCATACAAATATACACTTGCTAAATATTTGCCCACTTTTTCCATGTTAGTAAAGGAATCTGTTTTACCCAAAGATGTGCTCTTTATATTGACTATATAAGATTAATATATAAACACATTTAAATTACCTGAACTTAACTATATATACTTAGAAAGAGAGACTCTACTGTATTTCCACAATTCAGTCAGTTTCAAACACTGTTCCTATGAAATGGGGTTTAGAAATCTATTCTCTGAGTCTCCATTTCCACATGTAATGTGAACATCTCACTATTCTGATTGTGTTAATCAGTATAATACTTTATGGATAATTTTAAGGATATTCAAGGATGATTTCTTCACTGTTTTGCCTATGAATTAACTTTTAAAAAGTTTTCCCATAAAATGTAATTCAGTAAGCTGTTTGTTGTTTATCTAGGGGGAATTATGGAAGGCAGGAAGAAGGAGGAGGAAAGAGGGAGCATGAAAGAAAGACACAAAATAAGAGGGAAGGGAAGAAAGAAATCAGATAGACTTAGCACATCTTGCCTGATAATCAGGGAATTCTCAAATTTCAAAGAGTGAGATCTTATGATGATCTTCTCATTTATCCATTTAACAAATAGTAAATAAAACCCAATTGTGTGCAAGCACTGTGCTAGTATTGAGGAATGCAATGTTGAGCCAAAACATACATGGACCCTGTAGGCTTTCATTGGAACAGCTATACTCTCTTGTCATGAGGACATTAGGCCAAGAGTATGTGACCTGGAGAGTGAAAAACAGGAGTTCAGAGAAAAGCACGATGAGATCATAATTTAGGACAGAAGTAACAGAAGTAATAGATGATGTGTGTGTGTGTGTGTGTGTGTGTGTGTGTGTATGTGTGAACTTTGGAGGACCATTTTAACATAGCAGTTGAAAATTTAAATTTTTATAGCTAGGGATCTTTTCAAAACTTCAAAAATCAAAGGAACTCAACAGAGAGAATCAGAAATTAAAAATGTTGCTAAGTAAAAGTTTTCTACACTGAATTTCAAGCCACTGAAGAAAATGTTGATATAACTGGGAATTAGAACATATAGAAATCCACTTCCATGGCATCTGTTCCAATGTCCTCTGAGACCCAGAACTGTTCCCAAATATTTTAGAATTTTTGAAAAAAAATTACACTAAATAATATAACTGTTGAAACTCAATGTTGAATGTAATAATTTTTTTAAAAAAAGCTACTATGGGCCTTGGAACATCCTCTTTAACTGTGTAGAATTTCAAATGTGAATTCAACATGTTTCCCAATACTCCCTGTTTTAATTAACAAGAATCAAAAATAGATTCTCTAGTTACTCAGGTTGAATGCCATCTATTATTTCAAAAGTGATTCTAAATATGTAAAAATACAAAGGTATTTTCCTTCCAGCATATTCACCTGTTCCTTGCTTCAGTATATGAATAGCACAAGGAAATCTCTAACCCCTCTAAAAGATAAAGCCTTTAGACTTATTATACACTAGAGGCCTGGTGCAGAAAAATTTGTGCACTCGGGGGTGGAGGGGTCCATTAGCCCGGCTGGCCTGTGCCCTCTCACAGTCTGGGAGCCCTCCGGAGATAACGACCTGCTGGCTTAGGCCTGCTCCCGGGTGGCAGAGGGCAGGCCCAATCCCTAGGTGCAGCCCCTGGTAGGGCTCAGAGCAGGGCCGATTGAGGAGTTGGGGCACCACCTCCTGTCATGCACAGAGCAGGGTGGATTGGGAGGTTGCGATGCCACCCTCAGTCACGCTCAGGGTAGGGCCCATCAGGGGGTTAAGGAGCTCCCCCCGTCACTCACAGAGTAGGGCTGATAGGGGAGTTGGGGCACCGCCCCCTGTCACCCACAGAGCAGGGCCGATCAGGGGGTTGGGGCACCACCACTGTCACACTCAGGGCAGGGCCAATGGGGAGGTTATGGCTCTACCCCATCACACACAGAGCAGGGCTTGTGGGGTGGGGGTTGGGGCGTCACCTGGATAGGGTGGGGGTTCCCCCTGGGGTTCCTGGTCAGTCTGGGTGAGGGGCTGAGGGCTATTTTCAGGCTGGTGGGTGACTGAAGCTCCCAACTGCTCCTTTTTTTCTTTTCTT
>NW_006298312.1:3314577-3317649 GCF_000327345.1 Myotis davidii
GTCCTCTGTCTCAAGCAAGCAAACCTCATGTTAGTTTCAAGCTGCCTGGCTGCCGGCCGCCATCTTGGCTGGCAGTTAATTTGCATATTGCCCTGATTAGCCAATGGGAATGGTAGCGGTCGTACACTAATTACCATGTTTCTCTTTTATTAGATAGGATAATCTGTTATCTTTGATACTGAAAAACTAAAAATCACATATGTAAGTATCCGCAAATAATATTTAAAGTTTTCATGTTAGTTCCTGAGATCAAAGAAATTAAAATTAAAATTTATTACACATACCAGTTCTAAAATAATAATAATTTGGAGGATATTTATTATCCAATAAGCACCATACTGGGTATTTAACCTCTGAAACCCACATCACTTTTCAAGAGATTATCTACAATTCAAAGACTTATGTTTCTGAGTTCCAGAAACTGACTTTTCTAATGTCATAAAGCTTAGAGTTGGAAATCAAGTACTTTTTTCACTTCCCTTAGAAGAAAATGGTTTATTTTAGTTTAAGTTACAGGATTAATATCCCATGTTCACAACAAGGAGTGGGTTGTCTCATTCAACAACAAAGTGTGAAAAGTTGATTTGAACACGTTAATACTGGATTCTCAATTCTAAATAAAAACTAGCTTACTCTTCAATACCATTATTCTAAAATATGCCCAGAGAAAAGTGTCTAGAATTAGCAACCAGACATTTCTCATATGAGGAAACAAAAGCTCTGACACACACATCACTAATTTAGAACATTTTTTAAAATATAGTCACAGGAGACTTGAAGATTTTTCTTTCACTAGAGCTGAACTAAAAGAAGCTGAAACAAACAAACAAAATTACTCAGGCAAATGGTGGGATTCATTATTTTTATTTTTGTGTCTGCTGAAAATAAAAAGCCTGTTGTGCTTACCAAGAAGGTCTGTGCCTTGCCGTGAGCAGAGCTAGAACTGCTCACCTGCTAACAAAAGACCAGCAATCCCCTCCAGACTCTTTGAGGTCTGACTTTCCTTACATGAAAACACCATTCTTTTCACTTGAATAATTTTGTACAAATAAACTCAGATTTTGCTAGCTAAGCACGTGGAAATCATATAAAGCACACCTAATCACACAGTTTAAGCATTCAGAATGTAGCATATCACAAAAACTGCAGTGCTGTTTCTGTCAAAACCTGTCACCTGATGCAGAAAATTGTTGGTTTTATGAGTCATTTTTCAGTGAACTCTAATGGAAATGTGGCTGATGGAGATTTTAATGAAAAATGCAGATTTCTTTCTTTCTTTTTTGAATGAAACAATAAAAACCGTCCTCTCTATGATTAAAATTAACACTTTTTTTGGTAAATAAAGAAAAAACCCCTTCAACATATTTCAAATACTTATAAACTTTACAGCACACATATTATCTCTTCACCTCTCTAAAAATATATTTGACAATCTAATTCTGTATCCAACAACATAAAAATTCATTCACCTTCATTTTTTAATTCAAAGATGAAAATTAAAAACATATACCCTTTCTTCCTTCTTACCTCTATTTTGTTTTTATAATCTTAACTATTTGCTTGTCACTAAAAGTGATTGCAAGCTATGAACTTCAAGCTCAAATTTTCTTTTATACATTTTAATAAATTTTGAGTTACAGAATAGACTATTTAATCAATGTTAATTCTAAAACAATCATAAAATAGCACTTAGTATTTTAGTTTAATATTATATCTTTATTATTATATCTTTATTATTAAATCAACTGACATATAGGATTGAATGCCCAATATTCTTAGAAATATTTACATTTAATTTGATGACTAATAAAACCACAAAACTTACTTTAGAGAGCTAAGACACTTATAAACATTTTATAGATATCTTTAAATAGTCATAAATGATTTGGTACTTTAAATAAAACAATATAATCATATTAAATGAAATATATTATAGATGAATTTTATTCACATTTCCTCCTCAGATTATTTATTTTCACATACATCTGCGTATAAACAGGTAAAAACCCTATCAGTTATAAGTAATTTTATGAAGAAAAACTTAATGCTGGTCTTAAGCCCAGAATTCAGTCAGAGGATAGAAGTGACTTAAAGGTCAGTAAGTGATGAAGTTTTAATTGTTGCCCAATTGCCCACTGAAGTTGCCATTCTTTTGAACCAAAGTTTCAACTAATTTTATTTCATTGGATTTTCTTACTCTACTGGGTGTAAGGCACATAAACATCACCAATAGCTGCCCTTTTCCTTAAGAGGTATATGCATCAATTAAATATTGCTGCCTCACCATCTCAAAATTGAATGACTTAAAAAAAGCTGACTTAATAGTTTACAACAACTATTTCATTGGCTTATAGTTGCGAGGTCAACAATGAGGGCTGAACTTCACTGAGTGATTTCTCTGATCTTTGCTTAGGGATTTAATAGGGCTGGATGGTCAAAGATGGTCTCATCTACATTTCTAGGCAGTTGGTACTGGCTGTGGTCACTGGGCGGTTGTATAGCTGTATGATTGGGTAACTTTCCCCACTTGGCATCTTAACCTCAAGGGGTCTAGGCCAGTGATTTTCAACCTTTTCCATCTCATGGCACACATAAACTAATTACTAAAATTCTGTTGCACACCAAAAAATATATTTTTTTGTGAAGTTGACACACCAAAAGCTATCATTTAAATTTTTTCACATGGGGCAGCTCTTTGTCGTGTTTGGCTGTTGTCTTTTTTTTTTTTTTTTTTTTTATCTAAGGGAAAAGAGGTCAGTGCTTCTGGCTAGTCAGGTATTGTATGTCTTAAAAATTCTTGAGGTTACTGGTCTATACAGAAGGACCAAGTATATTGAATAAAGCATAACAAATCCATGGAACTTAAGTGTGGATAAATTGAGAAATAAGAGGGGAGAGAGAGTTAGTTTATACTTAAAAAAAAAAAATCTGAATCCTTCTTCCTGATTCTGATACCATATAGAACCTCGAAGGCCAAAGAGCAACAAATGGAAAACAACTGAATTTTAATGAGGGAAGGATAAACTGGCCTCTTTAGTGATATTAGTAACATTCTAGCTGCTATTTAAAATG
>NW_006298312.1:3317916-3341407 GCF_000327345.1 Myotis davidii
GCTTTTTTTGGGTTTTGTTTTTTTTTTTTTTTTTTTTTTTTTTTTTTTTTTTTTTACAAACTAGAGGTCAGTGTCCCTGTCTACTAGTAAATAGTCAAGTAGTGAATGTTCTAAAATTCTTGTGGCACACCCGTTGAAAATTGCTGTTGTAGGCCAAGCTACTTCACATGGTAGCATCAATGTTCCAAAAAATCAAATGTTGAAACAGCAGGGCCCCCAAGAGGTGTTGGTTCAGCATATCAATTCTAGTGCATTCTATCGGTCAAAATAAGTCACAAGGCCAGCCCATATTCAAGATAAATGAATTCCTCCTCTTGATAGAAGTGACAAAGTCACCTTGTAAGGAGTATAAATATAGGGATGAAGGATTATTATACCCATCTTCGCAAACCCTCCACCATACTTAAAAAATTCTATGTGTCACTTTGTAATATCTATGTACAATAAGCAAGAGTTTATATTCAACAGGATATTTCTCTCATACTCGATTTAAATAGTTCAACATTGCAGGTACTTTCCTCTATCTCTTACAATTTTCCATAGAAAAAACTAAAAAATAATTAAAAATAAGACAACCAAAACATAAAGGTTTAACAACATGGATTCTCTCTTTCTTTATTGTGTTGTTGCTCACTAGAACTTCTCAATTAGTGAAATTTAATTTTGGAACCAGCAGATCTCAATTTTACTTTTAATTTAAAGAAAACTGATCATTAGTTCAAAGGAATACTACCCACGATACAAACTCCTTCCCAAGCAAGGTGTGATGCCAATTTTTAAAAATATAATTTACAAGGTCCATCTGGGATCTACTGGTCTCTCCAGATAGTCCATAAGCAGACTATATTGGTTTATATGGCAGAGTAATAGAACTAAGTGAAGTCTATCATTTTAAACTTGAGTTTGGTGTATAAAAACATTGTTTTAAACATTTATTTTTCTGTGTTCCCAGAATTTAACAGATGTTAACAATCCAACGATAATACTTAAGAACCTCATCATTATTAATGGGCAGAAACAAAAGCACAAACGTAGACTATTCCAGCACATGGCAATCAGAGCACCATGTTTCTCAGTACCACAAGCTTCATCAAACATATTAATGGTGCCTTCATCCATTATATACAAGAACAGATACTGCTCATCGACTGTCTCGCTATACTGCTAAGTGACCATGCTGTTGTTATGGAAGATTGCTGGGCATAGTGTCAACTTAAATCTCCATCTACTTCAGAGGAAATCCCTTCAAACAGCAATGGATGAGCAGGTTTTCCTTTTTCAAAGTTGGATCTCACTTTTCTTTGAGAAAACGCTTCCTCTCCATGAATTTAAAGGGCATCTAATTGGCTTGTTTACACTTCCTCATTTCCCCAAACCATTTTGCTTCATTTAGTACATTCTGTCACAGGGAAAATGATTTGGAATTTAAAACGGATTAATTCTGCTTAAACAGATGTCAAAGATGAGGTACATTGGTTTTAACAACTATTTGGGGGCCATGAGAGGATTAGCTTTTCCCATGTAGGAGCCTATCACGAGCATCCAGAAAATTGTTTCCTGTTTTCCTCCACAGCGATATTGCACTGAGTTTAGTCAAGTTTATTGAGCAATGGTTGTGTGTATCAGTGCAGAGAACTGACATGCATCTTTAATTTAAAACACTCTGCTAATGAATAGTAGAAAACATATGAAAATAGTTTTGTTTTACTAAAAAACACATGAAAAATATGCAATGCCTGTTTTTACATTCTGTTTTAAACAAACACAAAAAAGCCCACAAAAATTATGCTCCTTACATTATACTTCAAAAGATGTTACAACATAATGAACAGACTTGCACGTGCATTTGATTTTGTTATGCTTTTTTTTGACAGTGACATTGGGGTGAAATGAGAAATTAATATTTGCCCAGCAATTAAATCAGACAAGGCAAGATAGTGATATAAATGGTATAAATACCATTTAGAATTATCATTGGTTTCTAATTCTATAATACACATGGGAAAATATTACTATAGGAGATGGAGAAGAAACAGAATATTAATTGCCTGTGCCACCATTTTCTTTGTGTATGTTTGCACGTGTGTGTGTGTGTGTGTGTGTGTGTGTGTGTGTGTGTGACTTTGATGTCCACAATTTTGTCTTAGTAAGTGATTTTTTGACAATTAGATGGAGCTAATTCTTATTTTATAATACACATGGGAAAATATTACTATAGGAGATGGAGAAGAAACAGAATATTAATTGCCTGTGCCACCATTTTCTTTGTGTATGTTTGCACGTGTGTGTGTGTGTGTGTGTGTGTGTGTGTGTGTGTGTGACTTTGATGTCCACAATTTTGTCTTAGTAAGTGATTTTTTGACAATTAGATGGAGCTAAAAGTATTTAGTGGCCTGAAGTATGGTGCTATTAACATCAACTAGAGAGACAGAAAAAAATCAATACAAATTATGCTCGGAATTAGCAAATAACCTACTGATTTCTTGCTGGTTCTCTAGAGGTGATAGTTTGTGGAATCCTTGAATTCAAGGGAAGATACCCTGGATTTATTTCTGCAGAAAAGCTTAACTCACATACCTGATGAATAAAGGCATAAGTCTACATGAGTCAATGCCTCGGGGTAATTGGAGTTACAGACCCAATCACCACATGTCATCCTCAGTAATTATTTTATCTGTATATTAGCCATAGTCTCACGTGTTCCTATGGCTTATATTTCAAAGAAAAGCTAGTTTTGAAATTTTAAAATTTGCAAAAGTATGCTTTTAAATTGTTGAAAAGAAACTGTTACCTTTCTATTCTAGTATAATTAATTAAACAAAAACATGACTTTATTTTTTCTACAAAACTTACCATGGAAACTCTAGCTTCCCAGTTACCAAGTTAAGTTTATGTGTGTACGTAAATTGTGTATTCATCTTATTGAGAGACTTCCTGGACAAACTTACGAAGTACCTCATCCTGTTTCACAAAATTATTTACAATCACAAAATCATTTACAATTAAAAGAAAAAGAGTCTTCTTTTTCTTTTATGAGTTTTGGTTAAAGACCACATTTAGGTAGATTCTATGAACATTTCGGTATGAACACTTAAGGTTGAGAGTACGAAACAACACATATAATTATTGGGGGGAGGGGAATCTTTTGTGGGCAGTTAACATGTTCTAATTAAACCAAATAAATATTGAATATTATGGTCATTCAACTGGTTCTAGTGGTCTTGAAATAGTCTTAATTTTTAAATATTTTTCTTAAATGAAAAGGATTATCATTTTGAAAATGTATCTTTCCACTAGCAATGCAGAGTGACTAATGATGCCAGAAGCCAGGTGCCCATCTTCCTGCTTTCACGTTAGTCCTCTTAAGACACTCAATTACTTGAGTCCTTGAAAAGGCTGTATCTAAGGAAGAAGCAAAATATGCCAGCGATACAGCAGGAGGTGTCATCAGGCTGGTGTGGCACATCAATCACTTACTGATTTTTATTTGCCAAAAAAAGGGCAATATGCCAGTGAAAGCATGAGAATGCCAAAGCAGCTTAGTTTTGGGAACTAAAAAGCACTGCACAGCAGACAGGGCCTGTCCTGATTCAGTCACAGCACTTAGTAAGGATCTCCTGACACAGCAGACATAGGTGGTGGTTCAGCTGACAATTCCTCACTAGAGATACTAGCGAATCAGATATGAAATGCAGGTGCTTCCTCTGTACATTATACAACTTAAATAAAGCTCTTACCTCACTCCCAGAGCTCAAGATAAAGAGATGTGCTCTTTTCAAGAGTAACAGCCACCCCTTTCCAAAATAGGATTTTATATTTGATTCACTCAGAGTCTTTACTATACAAGTAGCAAATGTTTGTGGAAAGAAAATGCTGCTAAATAAAAATTCCCGTGAATACTCGCACCTTTTTCTTCCTCCTTAAAACTTCTCTGGGTATCAAAGTGTTAGTTTCAATTAACTGAACATAACAAAATATAATGTTTCTGTCAAAGGGGATACTAATAGACACCAACAGGCAGAAAGTTGTATAACACTCAGGAGTTATTAAGGATGCTTGCATGGAGACATGAGTTAATGTATACAGAACATCCATGAAAACATGAAAGTTTTATGCTCACATATCCACCTAATCAGAGCAAGTGAATAATTACATACTCAGATCTATCAAGCTCCATAAAAAGCCCATAATCTCTTGAAAAACTCATCTTATTCTGTATTAATTAGGAGGTTAGTTTTTCTAATAAAGTATATAAATGCATGAACCTAAACTAATTTATGCAAATGCATGTATAGGAAGGAGAAATAGGAATATTAAAATTCTACTCAGCTGTATTCTTGAATTTATGTCAAGTTTAGAGGGAAATATTGAGTACATAGAAGACCTAAAATCAAAGATGAAGGTGTAGACAATAATAACTAAAAATAAATACAGAAATAATCAGGAGAAAATAGGTGAAAATAATAATGAATATTATCTTTGATTTCAGAAGTATACAGCCTGGGATTCTATACACAGAATATTTTAGAAGTCTGAGAAGTTGGTAACAGTGACATAGGACTAAAGAAAGAAATTAAGATTTGGTGTGAGAGGGGAGCTCTGTATTAAATAACTCATGGCATTACCTTCATTCCTCCTTTTGTCCAAAATGCTATGTTAATGCTATGTTTGCCTGCCAGGGACATGGCTACAACTGCATGGACACAAGAGAGAGGGATTCTCCAAATAAAGTCAGAGGACCTAAATTCTCTTAATATGAAAAATTATTAAGGTGTTAAATTATAAATTATTTATATTAGTGTCTTACAAGAACATTGTAAAATGTTTTGGAGGAAAAATGAAGAGAATAATGGTATTTTTTCTTAAAATGACCTTTTATTTCATAAAATTCAAATGTCTGTTCTTTTGGCGTTCCAAAAGAACAAAGGAACTCCAAAAGAACAGACATTTATCCTCCAATATTATTCTGAGAGCGTGCTTGATCATTACAAAATTGAGTGGAACTGTACTGCTTTGACATTAACAGTGAAACGTAGACTACTTCATGGGCCAAAATATGCAAATGATGTACCTTATAGAACGAAATTTTGAAAATCTTAGATTTCAAAGGAGGAAAAATCCATGTCAAGCTGAATTAATTTTTCTTCTGAAACTCTCCTTTTCTGACAAAAAGAATGATAATAACCACCCTATCTTATATATCTGATAAATATTTTGGAAGATTATAAAACATAATGTATGAAAATGGTTCTATAAACAGTTCTGAGCTATAAAAATATTATTAAAGCAAAAATGAGACCTTTGAATTTACATTTATTTTTCTTCTGACTTTATCAACTCAAACTCTAGCATTCCACAGAAGTATCTAACACTTTGAACAATATTAGATTTGAATTTTATTTTAAATTTGTTTTTAACTTTTTAAGTATATTAAAATATTATGCACTAAGATACAGCCTTAAACCCCAATTGGAAAATCACTCTATGTACTGCTCCTTTAACTGACCTCCATCAGAGCTTAGTCTCAAACTCTTCCCAAGAATTGAATGTAAAATTAAAGTGCTTAGTAGTGTTATATTTGTATAGTATTGTAAAGTTAGCAAAACTACTTCAGACACTGGATACAGGGCTTTCATACACATTATATTATCATGAATCTTGAATCAGGGGTTTGTAATTTACCTTTATGATCTTTAGTTTGTTTGTTTAAGCGTGTTCACTTGTAAAAAAACAACAACAAAAATTGTGAACTTTATTCATTTGTATAATGGTACAAATGAGAATGCTACCATCTAAATTCTGGTAAGGTCAGTTTACAATTAGGAATATGTGCTACATGCGATAATAACACATTACAGTGCTAGAGTAATTTTACCAAAACCAAATGACAGAACATTCATATCAACATGAAGTTGTACTGTAGACTATTTGGATATCCATTCATTTTGGATTCTTACTATCATACATTTGTAATCATATGGTTTAAAATACTGTTTAATTATATTTGATATGTTTGAGTTCTGCTTTTGAAAAAGTTTTCATTAGTTGAAAAATGTTTAAAAATTAGTGTTATCTCTTATATTATGGGATGGTCTTGCATAATGGCCATACTCTATATTTGAACTGGAAAAAAGCAGAATGCAGCAGTACATGATTATAAATTTTATATTATTCTCACATTTTAACTAATAGTTATAAATCAATTATAAAATGTTTTGTGTTTAAACTTTAATAAATACTCAAATTTAAAATATTTTAAAGCTTTCCTTAACCCATAAACAAATATTCATAAGGATCAGCAAAGATTATCATTCTAAAATGAGTTTTCTTTTAATTGATAAACAGTAGGATAAAGTAGCATTCTTTTAGTATGTTCCATCTTATTCACCAAAATTGATGTTTAAGGTTTAGAAACTATAAGTTAGTTTTCTGCAAGAGTAAAAAATAATGTCACTTTGAAAACCTCTACCAAAGACATTAATCTTGAAACTTTTACTCCTGGTAATCATTTTTCTTCAGTTTGATCCCAAAGACCTTGCTCACGCAGATGTCTTGGAATACTGATTTCTTATGCAGTGCAACTCATTTTATATAGGAATTTTTTCCTTATTTAAACTCATACATAAAAATATATATATTTTTAGTATCTCTTATTTTTAATCCCTCCAAAATGCTTTTAAGGTCTGCCTTACAACAGTGTTAAATGAAAAGTATTGGTATTCTTTAATATAATTGTAATCCTATTTTTACCTTATCCTATATATTACTTTATGCCACATGCAGGCATATACACACACATATGCATCCACGTTCCTGTCACTCTTGGAAAGATTATGAGTTGCACAGCAGAAGTCAAAACATGTTTTTGGAATTAAATTTAAGGATGCAATTCTCAGACCAAAGAAAAAAATGGAAAGAGCTTATCTATTATCAAACTAGTTGAACAATGAAAGTCACATGGGTCATGCCCCAGAATGAAAGAGAACATGTACACAGATAGGATGACACACCAAATAATCCTCTATCCACCTCTCCACAGTTCTCACTGTCATCTTCTCCATTAAACCCTGATTTTCCACACTCCATAAAAAATCTTTGCCAAAAAGAATCACACAGATTTTGAAAAACATAAAAAGATTTATGGCAAGAAAAGGGGAAAATGGGAAGAAAAGAAGGTAAATTTAGGGCTCTTCCTAGATCTGGGACCTCAATTCAAGGGCTTCCTTTCCCAACTGCTCCCACTACCTCAAATATTTCTCAAGAGGGAGTTTCCTGGAGAATTCACAATAGTGGGAATAAAAAAAAATGGATCCAGAAGAAACTGACCAGAATCAGATTGTACACTAAGATGAAACTTTCCTTCTTCCTCTGGAAAGAATAAATAGTAAATAAAATTGGGATTTCACATAGGCAATGAGGTTTAGGAAAATTTTAAGATGTTTTATCCAATTACAAAACACAGGAAACAGCCAAATATTTACATTACCATAGCTCAGTGAATTTATCCTTTTATCATTTATCTTACTTCTAATAGAATAAAAAGAAAGCTTCCCTTTATCATGCTAAGCTCATTATAAAAAGAAATCTTTATTACTGTAAATGCAAAATTGTCATATTTATTTGAAGAATAGTCAATAGGCAGTGCTGATATCTAACTTTTATTTAGATCTAGACTATCTCAATGAACTTTGGTATTCAACACAAAGGAAAATGTAAAACGACATATAAAAGTAATCAGAGGGACAAAGCCATGGATTAACAGATATATTACAGCCATCATTATGAAAAATTAGGCTTTTTATTGACCACACTAGAGGCCCGGTGCACAAAAATTTGTGCACTCGGGGAAGGGGGTCCCTCAGCCCGGCCTGTGCCCTTTCGCAGTCAAGGACCCTTGGGGGATATCCACCTGCTGGCTTAGGCCCACTCCCCGGGGGATTGGGCCTAAGCTGGCAGTCAGACATCCCTCTGGCAGCCTGGGAGGCCTCAGGGGATATCTACTGCTGCCAGTCACCTCCCAACCTGGGGCAGCTCTTGCATTGGCCGTCTGTCCCCAATGGTCAGTGCACATCATCGACCAGTCATTCTGCAGGTTGTTCAGCTAATAGGTCAGTTTACATATTAGGGTTTTATATGTAGGATTTTATTCTGAAATCCAGAATTTCTATAATACATTAGTTTCCATGTTCTTTTTAAATCACCTCCGAAGATCACATGTGATCATATTAGAAACTTTAAAACACCCCAAAGACATGCTTATTTGAATAATTTATAAAATATAATGTTTTTATTTCTAAAGTAGCAATATTGATACAGGCTGACACTAGTTGTGCTCTTGAAATGTAACAGGTTCTTGAAAATAAAATCTAGGGAAGGGGCAGGAAGAAAGTTTGTGGTAGGTATTTTTTCCAAAGCTATAATGCTGCAGATAGCCTTCTTTGGTTCTATAATGTAATATTTAAGTCTATGTAATAAGAATTTTTTTTCATATTTATATATTTCACTACAGTATATTAAATTTTATTCCACAGAGGGAAGAGTTGGCAATCTGATGAATTACTACTTTATGATTATGCTAGGAAGTATTTCTTCCATCTCTCAACTTTTCATCAACCCAACATGATATGTTTGGTTTTTTAAAACCTGAAACTTAAGAAAATCTGAAGGTAATATATAAAAACATGGATTTTTGCCGAAACCGGTTTGGCTCAGTGGATAAAGCGTCGGCCTGCGGACTGAGGGGTCCCAGGTTCGATTCCAGTCAAGGGCATGTACCTGGGTTGCGGGCACATCTCCAGTGGGAGATGTGCATGAGGCGGCTGATCGATGTTTCTCTCTCATCGATGTTTCTAACTCTCTCTCTCCCTTCCTCTCTGTAAAAAATCAATAAAATATATTTAAAAAACAACAACATGGATTTTCAAACTTAAGAAGCAACTATATTATGAATCACATTTGGCTCTCTAAAACCAAGCACAGCTGTACGATACACATTAATTGAAGAATTAAATCCAAAGTCAAAATACAGGCATACGCTCATAATAATAAAGAAAAAATATTTTAAAGAAAGAATTAAGCTCGAGCCTCTTTTGCTCAGTGATTAGAATGTTGGCCTGGGGACTATATAGTTTAGGGTTTGATTCTGGTCAAGGACACACACCTTGGTTGCAGGCTCCTTCCCAGCCCAGGCCCTGATAGGGGCATCTGCAGGAGGCAACCAATCAATATTTCTATCATATATATTTAAATAACTAAATAAATAAATAAATAACTACTTAAAAGTTCAAGAACTATATAGACCTAATTGGATTATAAATTCTAGTAAATGGTTCTTCTTGGAAGGGAGTCAACCTGATGGTAGCCAATATCACAAAAGGCAAGAGATGTATTAATAGGCCATTACATGTTCCACATTAAATTTTCTTGTCAGTTTGAAAGAATGTATGACTAGTCTAATATAACTTGAAGGCGACCAAAAAATATACAAGCCCTTTGGTTCCTAGAGGATTATATACTTGAGGACATTTGAAAATGACAAGTGGAATTGGAAAAAGGTTTTTAACAGAAAAGATATGGTGGAATGAGAGCAAGACTGAGTTCATATAATGACTTTATCTCACAAACTCACTACAAAGTCATTCTTAATTAAGAAGTTAGTCTTGACTTCTTATAAGTGGTTCCTATGAATCCGGTATGGTGTTTCAGTCGTTAACTTAGGCTGTGAATTTTTTGCTCTCTAAACCTAATGAATTCCTTTATAAACACCTCTAAGATGAACTTAAAGCTATGTTCATTTTATGGTCTCCAGAAATCTGGGATGCCCCATTGCTTCCATGACCTTTGCCCACCCTGTTTCATTCTTAACTGTTCTGTGCTGCACATCTACATTGATCTGTGGACAAAGCATTGTCAAATGGAATCAATACATCATTCATTTGATATCGAAACTGGCTTTTGCTTAGTTTACCTTCATTTTTTAGCAGATCAATAGTGCTAAATGGATGCATTACAGATTGAGCATACTATTAATATCTGTCTTCAAGCTAGTTAACATGGGGATACAGCTTTATAGGTAGACTTTAGGAGGAAAACATCTTTTGAAGCTATTACACCTGTATTTAAAATTGACTCTAAATATGAATGTTTTTAGAAAAATTAATTTCTTTAAAAAACAGCTATTTTTAACATTTTTAAGTATTTACTTGGTTTAAAAAGACATTTTAGTCAGCTTTATAATAAATTATTTGAAATAAAATATTTCTCATTGATATATCAGGGAAAGGAGTTCATTTTTGTCTATATTATTTGATTTAGAAAAATATAAACAGATTCATAGAGTATTTTTGAGATAGTTAAAAATTAATTTTAAATTTTCTGAGAAAAATAACTTTTTATTATCTATGTAAAAATGCACATTTCTTATTTTTTTTAAAAAAGAGTGTTAACTTTTTAACCTAGTTTGTAGTTTGTATTGCAGGGTTCATCTTACTGGTGACAAAAGACAATTGAGGCCATTTTCCTTCAATCTCATCAATATATCCATTAGCAGGACTTCATCAATCTCACTGCACTAAGAAAATATTAAATCTTCCAAGCATATTAAAATTGATTTCATGATTTGGAGATCAAGTATTCATTATTAGGCTATTTCTTTATTTTATGTGTGAGTGCATTAAAAATAATGATACCCTGTGAAGTGGCCTTAAAGTAAAAGAATATCCAGTGAAGCCATTACCTATGTAAGGTTAATAAGGTACACAATTTATTCAATTTGACCCTTAACACCCAAAAAACTGTTACATATTGATTTGTTCTTCCTTTACCTTGGACCCAGTAGCTGGACCTCATCAAGTGTTCGTTATACATGGCAATGGGAAACAAGGAGAAAAACAATTGAATTCTAATCCTTCTTTGAAGTGTATTGCAGTGCATGGCTTGCAGGTCTCGTACAGTGGTTCCCAACCTTTTTTTGGCCATGCCCCACCTAAGCATCTCTAAAATGTTGATGCCCCCTGTGACATATAATTCTTATTATTCAAAAAGTGAACTCCTATTCATGTGGAGGAAGCCTGAAAGGCCATTAACTTGGTCTAAACAAGTTTCCAAAAAACATGGCATCCAATGAACAGAAAAATCAAAGAACAAAAGGACGGTCGAAGTACTGAGGAAGAAATCACTAAGAAATTGTTAAATAATAATAATAATGTAATGTGAAAAAATAGCAAATAAAGCTTCAAAACATATAACAGAGAACTAAAATGCATAAATATGTCACAATATATATTTATATACTGTATATGAAGCCCCTAGAACCATAAGAAATGCAAAAAAAATCACTGTTAATAATTCATTCTCAAATTGCCCCCCTTAAAAATCAAATTGCCCCCCCTGTAGGGCATTTGGACCAGGTTGGAAACCACTGGTCTAGTAGCTTAGATTTAAAACTCAGGTTCCCTTAGTTACCATAAATGGTGATATCAATAACTATCTTATATAAGACTAGAGGCCTGATGAACAAAATTCATGCAAGAGTAGGCATTCCTTCCCCTGGCTGCTGGCACTGGATTCCTGATGGCACCGGGGACCTGGGCTTCCCTCTGGCTGCCAGTAGGCAACCGGGACCCGGGCTTCCCTTGCAGCCCCAGCTTCATGCAGAAGGTCTTCTGGAAGGATGTCCAGAAGAACGTTTGGTCTAATTAGCATATTACACTTTTATTATTATAGATTGTTGTATTAAATGAGCTCATTCATTCAGTCTGTCAGTAGATTAATTTCTTTCAATATTTATAGAGTTGTTGTGTTAGGACATAAAATTATACATAGCCCTAATTCAGGAGTAGATAGCCCTTGTCCTCCTAGCAATTACATTTCAGTGCAGCTGACAGCTTTTTACATAAATATGTACTAATTTACTTCATTACAATTGTGATTACAGCTGCATATGAAAAGTTTTGGATACCTCACCAAGTCTAATCATTCTCGAAACATTCACATTGGAGATATGACTTCATTTCTACAAAGAAAAGTGTCTGGAGATTATCTAGGCCAAGAATAAGGGAATGAGAGCCTTCTTTGTAGAAGAAACAACATAAGCAAAGATAGAAGAACAATATGTTTGAGGATGTGAAAAAGGATCAGGTAGGGCCTTGTAAGTAACATTAATGATATTGGACTCACCTCCTTGCCACTCAAAATGAGGTCATTGAAAAGTTTGAAAGAATTAAGCAAAGGAAAAAAACAAAACAAAACATGAGTTATGGACACAAAGAACAGTATGGTGATTGCCAGAGGGAAGTGAGGTTGGGGGAGGTAAAAAGGATAAACAGGGGATGAATGATAATGGAAGGAGACTTGACTTGGGTGGAAACACACAATATAATACACAATATAATACACAGATGATGTGTTGTAGAATCTTATACCTGAAACCTATAAAATTTTATTAACCAATGTCACCCAAAAATTCAATTAAAAATAATATGTTTGACTAGAAGAATGAGCGATAGGGAGATGTATGATTTAAAAACATTAATTATAAAATTATAATTTTTGAATCTCAATGGTGGGCATATGCGACCTTATTGTTCATCTCTTTTAACTTTCTGTGTTTAATTTTTTTCATAATTAAATATTGAAGAAATAAAAAAAGTTTCCAGTTGAACTAGCTTATTAGAGCTAAAAGTGGCTTCAGGTGGACCAAGTGATAAGCTGTGTATTTTCTTGGTGAGAAATGCCACTACTTTTACTAGGATGGTTACAGTGTAAATAGAAAGATGTAGATGGATTTACAATGATATTTAGGAGAGGAAATCTACTGAATTCCATGATTAGATACAGCGAATAGGGATAGGAAAGGGTCAAGATTGACACAGGATTTCCTGGACTGAGAAATTTCATCATGATGGGCATATTCACTAAGGTTATGATGGAAGAGTAGCATAAAAAACAAAAACAAGAACAAGAGTTGACCAATGGAAATGTTTTCCTGTAGGCAGTTGGATATCTAGGTCTGAAGCTTAGAAGATAGGTCCAAAGACTTATACATTGAGTTATGAGTTAATAGAAGGCAGTTGAAGTCATGAGGTAGATATAATTGTCTAGAGCAGTGGTTCTCAACCTCTAAATACATTTAAATACATTTAAATACATTTCCTCATGTTGTGACCCAACCATAAAATTATTTTTGTTGCTACTTCATAACTGTAATGTTGCTACTGTTATGAATCATAATGTAAATATCTGATATGCAGGATGGTCTTAGGTGACTCCTGTGAAGGGGTCGTTCAACCGTCAAAGGGGTCGCGACCCACAGGTTGAGAAACACTGCCCTAGTGGTTCAGGAACTCCCTTCTTCTCCTCACAGTTGCTTATAATATCCTCTTCCTCTCTCCTATTTTTGCTCTACTGGCTCCATGGGACTTCACCACAAGAGCTGTCATGAGTAGGATCTGAGATGCAGAGAGGCTAATGGAGGAGGAGGAGAGGGAAGGAAGGACACAAAGGACATTCAGTCCTGTAAGTTACTCTTTATCACTAGCCCTCAATAGGAGTCAATGTCCCCAAATGTAGCCACATGCCCTCACTTCTCAAATGGACTTGAAATAACAGAAGATGTAACACTGCCTGACTCTCTTAAGTCTCTATATAATGCTAGAGTCCACTCCTTACACCTTGTGGATCAATTTCTGCCCCATGAAGTTGTACCAATCGCAGACCAGAAGGAGGAAAATACAAGAGGGAGCTATAAGCCACAATAAGCCAGCAAACTGCTCTGGTAGAGGAAGATCCATTCCTGATCTTCAGAGTCAAAACTCTGAATGAAATTCCCCACAAACTTCCATGTAGTGTTAAGGACTCATTAAGGACTATCGAAGGATAGGCAAACATTTTCTCTGAAAAGATAAGCTTTTCAGGCCAAAAGATCTCTGCTGCAACTATTTAGTTTTGCCACTGTGGCCCTAAAACAGCCATAGAGAATGCGCTAATGAGTGAGCATGGCTGTGTTCCAATAAAATTATATTTACAAAATTCAGAGAGGTGTACTGGACTTGGCACACAGACCATAGTGAGTCATGCCCTGGGGTATAATATCTATAATTACCTTCATAGACTCAGGTACTGAGGTAAACCAGGTTCTGCAGACAGGTGTGGAGTAACTAAAAACTACATCTAATATTATTTATATGCAAAAGATTATTGACAAATGAATGTTGGAAACACAAAATCTTGAATTCCTCATATAGAGTTTACTTTATACTTGCTTAAATGAAAAATATCCTGTATATAAAATGACATTCCTTACATTTCTTAAAAAATTCTGTAAATGCCATTGCTCTAGTGAATATTTATAATTCCCTTTGATCTTTTTCTGACTTTATTTATGAATAAAAACAGAAGAGTTGAAACAAATTCCAAATATTTAATTCCAAATTGTTTTTTAAAAAGTAGGAAGCATATTGTGTGTATATCATATGCTGCAGAGGGAATTGTTCTGTCTAGTTTAAACTAAATATTTATAGCTATATCAATGTCCAACACAAGTCTTTTAATTTCAGGGTTTGGAATTTAAGGGTATCTCTATATCCAATGACTGCTGGAGTTTTCACTTGGGAGGACAGTGAAACATCAGTGCCAAACCACATAATTTTATTGTTGAAGTTTCCCTATAGATTTCCTTATAGACAGACAGACTTTCTTCCTATTTAACAGGAATAATAATTGCTTTCTAGATTTAGCACTGGTCACCATCTTCTCTTGGCCAGGCTAAGGCTTGAAGTCAACTAGTCTGTCCCTTTCATCACCTTTCTCTTTTATGGAGCCAATTATAGATTCTTTATTCCTTAATGCAACCCACATTTATTGAACAGTATGAGCCAAATACTGAGCTAGATGCTGGGAACACAGGATGAAAGCAAAACAGATTCCTCTTCAGGATGGCTCAGTGTCCAGTGAGGGTGCCATTTCAGGAGGAATGTACAAGTAAGGTCATCACTAAAAGCTGAGAAGAGAAGCTTAATTCAGTAGGAATCAATAATTATTTACATCTATTTTTGAACTGTAGTTGACTTACAACAATTTATTAGAAAATTAGCCTGTAGAGTTTGTAGATTGTTTAGCTTTTCCCCCATTAGCATTTACTTCTTCCATAGATATTTGTTGAATAAATGGATTTTAATAAAAGTACCACATGCTAATTGGTTACACAATTGGAGCTCCATGGATAGATTTTTACATCCCTTTTCTGTCATGGCATCATCATAATTCCTTCAGCTAAGCATAGATTTTTGAAATTGCCTTTAGCTCCATCTTGCTCGCATGTCCAATCAAATTCCATTGATTCATTTGCATAACGACAACAAATTTTGGGGGGAAATAATTAGCATAGTGGAAATCAGCTCCATGTGGCATATCATGGTTGAATTGTAACCATTGCTAAAGATACAGTTCCATGGCAAAAATCAATGAAAACATTCTGAGATATGAGATTTCCAATGCAGAGTATTATACATGGTATTATTATTATTTGTAAATTATGTGTTTCATATCTTTTGCAGCACACTTCTGATTAATAGTCACTCCTGGCTGATATGCACAAGCAATAAAAACAAAATTTCAAAGATGTCCTCATAAATAGTCAACACTTCATAGTTTATCATCCAAGGCTTCCCACAGAATCTTCCTTTCCAAGTTCCCACAATATCTTCATATAGACATTCCACTCCCTTTCTCTTTTAGTCACCATTCAGCACAGTTCCCTTACAGCCTTTGCTCTTGACACTCCCTGGTCTGAATTAATCTGTCTTCTTCCACATGTGCCACTTTCTACTCGTCCTTCAAGAATTGCTTCAAGTCCTTCTTTCTCCCAGAATTAATTCAGAACTATTAATCAACCCTAGCTTGGATATCTGGCTATCATTTAGTGCCCATGTTATGCTTACAGGCATAGATGGTGGGATTATATGAAATATGCCTATCACTGTCTATTCCACTAAAAGACTCACTGGATACATGAACTATCCCATTGTCACAGCAAAATGGTCCATGGAAGATTCTCACTTATGGGCTCTGTTATGTTAGTCCAAATGTGTTCTCTCTCTCTTCCCTCTTTTTCTCCCTCCCTCCCACCCCAGAAACTGTGGGGACTTAGCAGTTATTAGTGGGCACTGTAGGGTTAGAGGCCATAAATTTATGACTTGGATGGGGCCATTTCAAACCACAGGTAAGATGTATACACAGAGAGAGGAAAGAGGCACCAACATGCAAAGAAAACAAGGTGCAAAGAGAACACTGTTTCTTAGAGAAGACGAACAACCTTTTTTTTCAACTTTGCTACTTTCTGTCCTTGAATTTCATGAAATAATGGGAGTGACTTTGCAATAAACCAGTTTCTTCTATAAATAATTTGAGCTTTTTAAAATTATTTTTATTATCTGAGACCAAAAGATACATGAACAGAAACAAACAGCAATGTATTTGGTTCTCTGTACTTCATTCCATTCCTCTCAGACTACAGCAGAGTAGAATTTTATTGATTGCTTGATTGAATATAGAAAGAATTTCCCATCAATTTTGAGAGAGGGGAGAAATACCAGTTCACTACTCTCCATTTCCATTCTATGCTTTCTGACCACTTAGGTAGGAGGTGGAACCACAGTGACAGCTAAAAATTATGTGGGAAAGCCTGGTGAAGCAAGTCAGGTTCACTTATGAAGTGGTGATACACGTAGCTCCTGGCCTATTCCCAGAATCAGTGAATGAAGAAATAAAGCATAAGAAAGAGATTGCATTATACTTTCCATTGTCTCAAACTCAAGAGTAGTAGAGAATACTTTTAAATTCATACATTGGGCTTAAATAGCCCATTTCCTTCATGATAGAATAGGACTCAAAAATTTACTTTGTTGTTTTGTCATATAGGTTTCTAATGTTTTCAAATTATCAAAATATTGTCATAGATAATTTTTTTAGCTAATATAGCTTTAGATTAGTATTTATTATTCATTTGGCTTCAATCTCTATATATAAAAGGCTAATATGCAAAATGTTACCTCGGGAGTTCAACCAGAACAGTTCTATCGCTTGCTATGACGTGCACTGACCACCAGGGGGTGGGGTGGGACATGGCGGGCGACCAGCTGCATTGGCAGGGCACTGAGGGAGTGAGGGAAGGAGGAAGAGAGAAGGTAGGAAGGTGGGGAACCTGATCAGCCCTGATCGCTGGCCAGGCCTAAGGACCCTACTCATGCATGAATTTCATGCACTGGCCTCTAGTCTTAAAATAAGTCACAGTTCCATAGTATGATTCTAATTTTCTCTTTCACAGATATGCATTTTGATGCAAAATGCATTGTTCTTATTATACTGTTAATATGAAAATTTTTGCATTAAAATTTTTTGATTTCTGCATCTATGCTTGATACAATATAATCCTGGTGTAAAGTGGTCTAACATGAGTAGAAAGCATAAGTATTTCTTATTATACAACTTTAACCAGCCATAACAAAAACATACAACTTAATTAAAAGCTTGAGAACTAAGCGCTGTTGTGAGAATACTCAAATGGACATTGCTGGGGTCCAACTCCACCAGCTCCATGGGTCCCCAAAGGTGTGGATGGAGTCGGTGAAGAAGGAATGACATGGAGGCAGCATTCAGTTCATCAGCATAGTTGGGTTCTCTCGCCTGGTTATATCCAGGATGTGGACAGAGCTGACTAAGATGCTGGGGTCCAGCCCCAGCGGGTCCAGGGGTTCCCAAAGGTGTGGACGGAGTCAGCGAAGAAGGAATGGCACGGAGACAGCGTTCAGTTGATCAGCAGCCTTGCCAGGATCTCTAGCCACAATCTCTGTGTCCATGTTCTCTTGCTAGGTTCTCCAGCCACGTTCTCCAGGTTCTCGAGCCAGGTTCTGTAGCCATGTTCTCTCGCTAGGTTCTCCAGCCAGGTTCGGTCACCAGGTTCTGTAGCCGGGTTCTTCAGCCAGGTTCTGTCTAGGTTCTAGGTTTTATTCCCGCCCTAACTTCAGGGGAAAATCCCTACCTGGGGAAACAACCTTTCTCAGAGAGGTGACCTTGGTTAAAACACATAGTGCCAAGAAGGTGACCAAACATATTAAGAACAGTATGCCATATATGCCAGGTCCCTTGAAAAAGCAAGGATGGACTGGCTCCCGGCAGGACATTACCACTAAAATATCATCTAAGCTGTGATGTGAATGCCTGAAACATAAAACATTTCTAATGTTATGTATTACACATCAGATAATTTTGATACTGTATTCCCATTATATTTTACACACTTCCTACAGAGGAAAATAGGTTGATCTAAATTAATAAGGAGTACATGTACCTGTTTAGATTTTTTAAAAAAATAAAACCCAATAATAGCATTAAAACTGCATGTGCTTCAAAGCTATGTTGTGATTGTTTTTATTAAAAAGGTAACATTTGTCTTGTTGTGCTTTCTTGGTAAGTCACAATATTTTTCTATTCCTGGAATGAGACATCACAGCAAGAATTCAATGATAAGATAAATGCCAAGATTTTTAATGAAAAACCAGCTCAGCTCAACACTGCCAAAAGAACTGGCTAATGGCTGCCTGTAAGGTTAAAAATAGAATATAAAATTAATCTTTTTATATCAAGGATCAATGCAAGCTGAATAGTTGAAATTATTTCTCCTTATTAACCATTATCTTTAATGATTTATTGCATTCTCTATTGATAGTTGAAATTATTCCAGTGAGGTAATTAGCAATCCTTGCAAACACAATGAAGCTGACTAAATGATTCAGGTGAGATGAGTCAGCAATGTACCAGGTGCAGAAACTGCAAGCCTTGCAGTTGGGAAAATTATGGTTTATGAATTACCAACTTGCTGTTATTTCTTTTTCTTTCCATTTTTTGCCATTGGGAGCAGCAGGCCATCCACTCCAGCCTTTCTTTCTTCTGAGACAAAATATTTTTCCCTCACACACTCATCTCCATCAACAAACACTTATTCATGCACATAGGAGTTAAAACTGCAGCTCTACCACATACAAATTATGTGAATTTCAGTAAATTGTTTAAGCTCACCTGAATTTCTTTATGGATAAAACAGAGATAATTACACCCATCTCAGGGATATTGTGAGGATTAAGAGATAACACATCAAGTACTTACAACACTACCTAGCACATGATAAATACATATGTACTAGATTTTTTTCTAGTAAATACATTCTTTTTTATTTTTAAAATTTATTTTTCAATCATGGTCACTGTACTTTATTATATTAGTTCCAGTTGTACACCCCAGTGACTAGACTTACTAAGTGATCATCCCATTAAATCTCATATGCATCTGACACCACACATAGTTATTAGCATATTATTGACTATATTCCCTATGCTGTACTTTGCATTCCCATGACTATTCTGTAACTACTCATTTGAACTTTTTAATTCCTTCACTTTTTTCGCCCATCCTCTCAACCCCCTTCCCATCTTGCAACCATCAAAATGTTCTCTGTATCTATGAGTCTGTTTCTGTTCTGCTTGTTTGTTTATTTTATATTTTAATTTCAGTTTATAGATATGTATCTATTGCAATTTTATTGTTTAGTGTTCATGTTTTTTAGTTTTTGTTTTTCTTCTTCTTAAAGAAGACCCTTTAACATTTCATGTAATACTGGTTTGATAATGATGAACTCCTTTAGCCTCTCCACCCCCTTGTGTGGCCTCTGGGGCCTCTTAGGAGGTTCAGGACAAGGTCAGCTGCCACCTGTGTTCTTCTTCTGGGGGCCACCCAGCATGAGCTACAAAGTAATCTGTAGATGGCTGCTACTTGTGCTGGCCTTGGAGGTGCCTAGGAGAGGCCAAGATGTAAACCAAAGCCAGCTGCTGCTGGTCTCAGTCCTGGGACCACTTAGTGAGAGGAACAGGAATGCTGAGGCCAGATGCTGCTTGTTTAAGAGATTTTAGGTAAGTATGAAGCATGAGCCAAGACAAGTTGTTCATATAAAAAAGACACAGAAATCATCTTGGATTGGCCCAAAAGTTGGGTGGGTTGGAACTACAAGGGCAGGGTAAACAGTGTGAAACAAGTTAATGGAGACTCATAGGGTATCTGCCTACTAGCTCTGTCTGGGAGGGCTGAAATAAGTGCTCTGTCAGCACTTCTGTCTGGGGAAAGCTGCCCCCTCCCCACCAGTCTCACCCTGGTGCCAGAGAGTTCAGTTCTTCTTTGAAAGTCCTTGATGCATTTTGAGCACTGGACTCCAGAGGGAGTGAAGCTGAGTAAGTCCTGTGTGGACCCCTTATGGGGAACATCTGGGACTTCAGAAGCCCTGTCTTCCTCAGCCTCAATACCTACTGTTTTTTACAACCTTTTTATAGCCAGAAGTTATGGGAACTTCTCTTCCTGGCACTACAACCCTGGGCATAAGTTTGGCTGTGGGTCTGGGACACCCTTGCTCCTCAAGGGGGATCTCTGCAGCCAAGATTGATTTCTATCTGCCACAGGTGGGTGTGGGAGCAGCCTGCTCTGTGTCTCCACCACTCCTACCAATCTCCATGTGGCCTCTTCTTTATGTCCGTAGTTGTAGAACTTCTGTTCAGCTAGATTTTAGGCAGTTCTGAATGATGGTTGTTCTGTAGTTTAGTTGTAATTTTGATGTGGTTGTGGGAGGGTTCCAGTACCATATTTACCTATCACCACCTTCTTGGCTGGAAGTAGGCATTTTTATTATTATCACCATCTGGACTAGAAGTAGGTATTTTTATTGTTTATTTGGCCCTGTATTTTGAGTAGGAAACAGTCTGTAGTCTGACAATTTTTCTATTAGATACACATTCATGAACAATGGCAGGAGTTAGCCACTCTAACTAATCACAAATCCAGAAATTTTTAGGATTAATTTCGTTACTTTTCCAATGCCTCCACACACCTTCAAATTGGTCCTACATATTCCACATATTGTGTATGACCTGTCCAGTAATCCCATGCACTTTCTTTATACCAATGACATTTCTAAAGGTTTTAGGTCAGGTTTAAGTTAAAATGTGAAGTGTGTTAGTAAATAATGAAAGGAATAGGACTCTTAAGAGAGCAGAGTTCAAATATGTTTGTCATAATTTCAATTCAAACCCTTACCTTATATGAACTTTGGAATCTGGGTTATTCATATTCTTATTTTTTTAGTTTCTTTTTACATTCATACACAGCTTTGTTTGGGGGGGTATATTAATTTAGTGAATTATTTGAATTTTTAAAGTTGGTTTGAATGCAGCTTTCTTCAGGAAAGCAAAATTTTCCTCTCTCCTTTTTTCCCCTCCTTTCCTTTATCCTATCCAAATAGTATCAAATATTCTTTTACCCTCTATTAGTATGTGCATATGTGTGTGTGCATACACTTACATTTTATATAAAAAGTTTGTTTGTTTTTTCCTTTTACGATCAAGAAAAGGAGAGGGGTTTTATAACTTAATTTGTCTATACATTCCCATTGTTCAAAGCTATATATGCCATCTACATTTCACTCCTGATTTCTAAACAGTATGAAGTGTGAACACAACTGATGATTAGGTACCTCAAATAAAGCATACATAGCTGAGTCTCCTTCTACTCCCCCAAACTGATCGCCATAATCATCCCCATATCTGCTGATGGCTCCTCTGTTGCTAAAGTTAGAAACCTATAAGCCTGGATCAATCCCTTTCCCTTACATCACAAAGCCAGCACTTGATCAGGCTCTTTCTCCCATCTCTTTCTAGAATCTTCTCATTTCACTTCCACTGTCATTACACTAGCCCAATGCACCATTATTTTTTGTCTGGACAACTAAATAGCCTCCTAACTGCCATTCCTACTCCTTTCTTCCTCCCCTCCAATCCATTCTCAATATGATAATCATAGATATTTTTTTTGAAAAATATAAACCTACTCATGCATTCCCCTGGGTAAAACTCTTTCATGTTTGTTTATTTTTTATCCAAAAAAAGCCCAACATTTTAATCCATAGCATGGTCTGCATACATCTGCATGACTTGTCTACCCCATCTTCCTCACATCAGTCTCTTCCCTCATCCATCACTCATGAGTTCCTCTCACTGTTCCACCACAAGTTCTTTTAGCTTACAAAGTTCTCAACCAGGACCACTACATATATAATCCTACCTCCCTGCCTAGCATTTTCAACCTGTTATTTGTATGGGTGTCTTCATCTTTCACCTTGGTCTCAGTTTATATGTCACCCATGCAGACAGAACATCTCTACCCAGCTTCTCCACAATATAAACAATGCTTTACTACATCTGTTTAGTTTTCTCAAAATTATTTCAACAAATTTTAATGTATGGATTCATTTATTATGTAGTTATTTGTATCTATCTCCCCCCTAATTCAAAGCTCCATAAGATCAAAGACCATGCCTGTGTTTTATTTATTTTTTCTTGTCATCACAACCCTGACAGCTAGCATGTTGCCTTACATGTGGTGAGCACTCAATAACTCAATAAATGGTTAAGTAAATTAAAAATGATTCATTAGCGAATCATTTACCAACTTGCCCATCACTCAAATATTAGCCTATTAACCATGCATATGAGTTTAATAGATAGGTATATATATATAATTTGAAGAATATCTGTTGGTGACTTTTCTTAGAAGAATGTTAGAGTCATGGCTCTAAGCTTCTATTAGCTACGGATGTCATGCTGTGGACAAAGCTGAGTACATGAGAAGAGCTCACAAACCTGAAACTACACTGTCAACGGGATGTTCCTTTCTACCAGCTCCCCCACAAGCCCCCTTTCTAATGACATCACACACACAAAAGCACAAACATGCATAGTGTTCATATTCATCTCTAAGAAATATACAGAACTAAGCTCTCTAAACCTCCTCAATATTCTCTAAAGTTGATGGAAATAATACAGTAGGAATTAAAAGAAAAAGAAGAATAATGGCCTTTATATTACCAAGTGTGCAAGGCCAGTTGTTTTAGTAAGAGTAGGAATGTATTTATGTGTAAACCAAATCTGAGATTACAATTAATTTTCTACCCTGTACTTACTTTTAATGAAGTTTTATAAATTGATATTTGTTTTTCAACTGAGATGGGAAGGTCTCACCCAGGGGCTTATCCATCAGCCCCTCACCCAGGCTGGCCAGGCACCCCAGTAGGACCCCTTACCCTGAAGGGACTATGGCCAGCCTGCAAACAGCCATCAGCCATTCACCCAGGCTGGCCACACCCTCATGGGGTGAGGGTCCCCACTGGGGGGACTGGTCAGCCTGCAAACTGCCATCAGCCACTCACCCAGACTGGCCAGACACCCCAGCAGGACTCCCCAACCCTGAAGGAGTTGTGGCCAGCCTGAAAACATCTCTCAGCCCCTCACCCATGCTGGCCAGGCACCCCAGTGGGGACCCCCACACTGAAGGTGCTGTGGCCAGCCTTCAAACAGCCATCAACCCCTCACCCAGGCTGGCCAGGCACTCCTATATAATA
>NW_006298312.1:3341514-3343306 GCF_000327345.1 Myotis davidii
AACTGATCGTTGTTTCTCTCCCTTCCTCTTCCTAATTTTTGTGCACTTGGCCTCTAGTATGTATATATGTGTATATATATATATATATATATATATATATATATAGTCAAAATTAGAAAGCTATGAAGTACATATCAGATGGCTAAAACCATATACTTTTTAAGGACATGAGAACAACCATTGACTAATTTAATATTCTCTTTGCTCACTCTTCTCCACATATTTTAGGTATATATCCTCAATGTTCTGCTCATACCATTCCACATGCATTCTCCCATTTCCTCTGCCTATCTGAAGTCTTTCCCATCCTTCAAGATTCAGTTTAAATCCCAGTTCCACAAAATCTACTGATTATCACTGCCCAGAGTTACCCCAGAGTTACTACATTAGTCCCCCCTTATCTGTGGTTTGTCTTTTTGTGGTTTCAGTTACCTACAGTTAAATGGTAATTTCCAAAAACATTAAATGGAAAATTCTAAAAATAAACAATTAATAAGTTTTAAATTTTATGCCTTTCTGAGCAACAAGATGAAATCTCACACCATTGCACTCCATCACTCCTCAGACATGAATCATTCCTTTGTCCAACATATCCATACTGTATATGCTCCTTGCCCATTAGTCAGTGGCCTATGGCTATTAACTTGGTTACCAAAGAGAAAGAGAAATAGAGAGAGAGAGACCACATTCATAAAACTTTTTAACTTTAATTACAGTGTATTGTTATAATTGTTCTATAATTGCTTCATTTTATCATCAGTTATTGTTTATCTCTTACTGTGCCTAATTAAACTTCATCAAATATATATATAAATATCTCCTAGGGTTGAGGGTTGAGGCTTTCACTGGGAGTCTTGAAATGTATTCTTCAAGGATAAGAAGGGATGATGGGGAAATCAAGTTGGTATAGAATAAGATAGGAGATTTGGGGGCACAGATATGGAAGCAAAGAACTACAGTATATCTGCCTAATTTTAGATGATGATTAATATTTTGCTTATACTATCCAACTCTAAGCCAACTCCTAAAGAATGTTAGCAAGCTATTCTTATGAGCCTCAGTTTTCTCATCTGTAAAATAACGAGCATAAGTAGAAAATTCACAAGATCTACTCCAGTTCAAAACATGTTGTTACTGAATTATTAACAGGTTCACAAACCCATTCATTCAACACTTGCTTAGTTCTTGTTACATGGCAATCATGTCAATTAATTCTATAGATGCACGTATGTTATGGCATCAAGTCTCAAGCCTTATATGTTGGCTTATATAACATATAAGCCATTATATGTTATAACTAGAGGCCTGGTGCACAAAAATTTGTGCACTCAGGGGAAGGGGGTGTCCCTCAGACCGGCCTGTGCCCTCTTGCAGTCTGGAACCCCTCGGGAGATAACGACCTGCTGGCTTAGGCCTGCTCCCGGGTGGCAGAGAGCAGGCCCAATCCCTAGGTGTAGCCCCTGGTTGGGATCAGAACACAGCTGATTGGGGAGTTGGGGCACCGCCCCCTGTCATGCACAGAGCAGGGCGGATCGGGAGGTTGTGATGCCACCCTCAGTCATGCTCAGGATAGGGCCGATTGGGGGGTTGGGGCACCGCCCCCTGTCACAGTCAAGGCAGGGTCGATGGGGAGGTTGCGGCGCCACCCCCTGTCACGCACAGAACAGGGCCAATCCGGGGGTTGGGGCTCCTTACCCTGTCATGCACAGAGCAGGGTCGATCAGGGGGTTGGGGAGCTCCCCCCTGTAACTCAGAGTAGGGCCGATAGGGGAGTTGGGGCACCGCCCCCTTG
>NW_006298312.1:3343536-3347546 GCF_000327345.1 Myotis davidii
CTGGCTCGCTGCAGCTCTGCTGAGTAAAGCAGGTTTCTGGGTTTTTTTAGCTTCTTTATTCGCAACATAGTTGCTTAGAGTTGCAGCTGAGAGGTCGGCAAGTCAGGCGGGGAACGTTGGAGTTTTCCGTCACTGAAGCAAGCAAGCCTCCCTGTTTGCATCAGCTGCCTGGCTGCCAGCCGCCATCTTGGCTGCCAGTTAATTTGCATATCGCCACCCTACTCTGTGAGTGACAGGGGGATTAGCCAATGGGAAGGGTAGCGGTCGTATGCCAATTACCATGTTTCTCTTTTATTAGTGTAGATACTACTCTGGAGGAATTACATTTCAGGGAAGAGCAAGGTAGGGTAAGGGTATATGAAATCACATACTATAGGAAGTATCCATACCTTGAAGTATTTTAAATGTTAAATGGTGTGTAATTAATACTGCAGTGTCTAACTCACCCTGTGAACTTCAAGGATGATACACAGAGCATATAGTGCTGTAGCTGAGACTGTACAGATGAAAAAGAGGTATTCTCTTCAGACAAAGTCAGGGAGGACTTTCCATGAAGAGGGACAAACAAGGCAAGAGGCACAGAGAAAGAGTTGGATATTAAGTAAAATTATATTTGTAGTTATATTAAGTTAATAAAAGTTTAAAACGGGCAATTTCATATATTTCAAACTGGTAGCAACTTAGCATTTATTTCAAATTTTACTAACAGTATTTATTTTTCTGTATATCACATTTATGTCTTCAATTACTTTGAAAGATTGTAGCAAGAAAGGTCCATTTCTTATATAATAAGGTCATTGAAATGGATATAATACCTACTCAATAAATATATAATTAATTATATGCTAACTGATTTAGACTTTAAAAGAATTTATCTAAATAGCATTATAGAAACTACACCAGTAAGGTTAAAAAACCTTGTTTCATAAACTGGTTAAAAAGGTTAGGTTCTCATTTCTGAATTACCATACATTTTGATGATTTTTGCCTCATAAGTAATAGAAAAAAAAGTTATTTACATCAGCACAGTATTATATTGCAACTAATCCCAGGAAATATGCTTTTTTAATCACTGAACTTCCAGACTGTACAATTCTGACTGCCACAGAGAATATAATTACACTATATATAGTGCAACTGGGAATTGGTAAATAATGAAAAATAGTAATTTACATAAAAGACCGAATGATTGCCTTCCAGTGGTATATCAGATCTCTAAAAGCGAACAAAGTGTTTTATTCAAAGGGTACTTGAGTATTCATAAAATGAGGGCACATTATTTCCTAAGCTTTCTACACCTCTATAAAAAGTCATATAATTATATAATCATAGGCTGACACATCCATGAAAAATAGGTCCAAATCACTGTGAGTGGCCAAGCGTGCTGCATGCTTCAGCAATAAATATGGAGTAATTCAATGAGAGGAGGTCAGATAAATGTAAAGAAACATATTAGCTATGGTTGCAGGAAAATATTAAGATAATCATTTTTAAATCCATGCTTGAAATGCAGTTCTACTTAGATAATACTGTGGTTCAATACCATTGAGCTGACGGTAATTTTTGACATAGCAGTTTGGAAACTGATTGATTCCAGAGGCACACTTCTATCTTAGGAGAACATGGCAAAAACGTGTAAAAAAATGTGTGCTGAATGCCCACCATATGCAACAATTTATGCCAGAAACAGTTTAACCACTACCTACATAGCACCTTGTATAGCAGAAAGGTATGTATTATCTAGTTATGCTTTCTTAGCCTTCATGTCTATTCCTGGGAAAGGCTGTCCTGACATTAACAGTTATAGTGGGGAAGTAAAAGGTGTAAAATGTCAAATATAAGCACCTTCTAATCCTTTATTCATTCTACACCAGTTTGATTTCACTTTCAAACAAACACCATGAAACCGCAGTTACTGTGTGGCTAAGACTGACGCTGCAATTAGGTAAATGGCTCCTTGGCTTTTGCTACTAGTCAGCCAATGTTGGTACTTTCCATGGCATTGTCTCAACATTTAAAATTCCCAGAAGAATATAAAGCAAAGTGCCCATTGAATGCAAGAATACAAATCAGCACATTGATCTAATCTTTCACAATACTATTTCTAAGCCATTCAAATGAATTTTGATGAACTCCAAATTAGAGATGTCTATATTGATGTCATCCTATATAGTAAAAGCCTAATATGCTAAGTGTCTGGTTGTCCTGTCGGCCATTCAACCAATCTAAGTGTAATATGCTAATGATATGCTAAGGCTGCTTAACTGCTCACTATGATGTGCACTGACCACCAGGGGCAGACAGTCTGAGGGCATCATGCGAGGGTGTCATGCAACCCCACCTAGGCTTTTATTATAAAGGATAGATTTAACAGTGTTATGCTCACTGAAGGTGCTCACTAGTTCAATGCTTTGTTTATTATTTCATTTTTTTATTATTTAAATTGATTTGGGCAACACTGGTTAATAACATTATATACATTTCAGGTGCACAACTGTGTAAAATGACATCTCTATACTGTATTTTGTGCTCACCACAAGAAGTCTAGTCATTTTCTGTCACTTTGAAGGGTAAAACCTAAGTCCCAATAAGAAAAGTGCATACACAGAGCATTTCCTTGAAACTATTAAGCAAAATTTTGTGGATTTTTTGCCCACTTATTCTTACAATATTATATGATTTAATACTTATAAAACATTAATCCCTATTATGGAAATATTCTTACATATACATTCACACTGGTGTTGCATTATTCTCTGTCAAATAATATTACAGCATAATGTTGAAAATGGTGACAGAAAATAAAGATGCTATATATGGTCAGCTTTAGGTGAAAACTTAAAATGAAACTTCTCTGTGTTTGTCATAATGTATATATTAATGTGATGGCTAATCATGTAAAACACAAATATATAAAAATAACATACATTTAAAAAGCAAATAATACTAAATATTCACAAATACCCCATAATATTCCCAGACATATCTAATCCACAAAATAACTCTATATCACAGATGACAAAACTAAGGCACCAGCGGGATAAAGAGCATGCCCACAGGGCAAATGATGGAGGAGGCCATCTTCCACCTTACATCTATGTAATTAGAAGCCTGTGATTTCTTTTCTTCCTATATTATACTGTCTTGTCTTATAGACTATTTAAAAGAATTATAGAGACTGGGGTGGAAAAGGGCTGAGTTGGAAACTCTAACAGGAGTTTGACATTTAGTTTGACTGGGGACCATATAATCACACATTAAAGGTAAATTGCCAATGTGGGGAAATGTACCTAAATCTCCTTGGAGTAGGCCAAGGCAGCCATGTAGCCTTAGAGTACAGCAATGTGTCCTGCAACAAGGAAAATCATCTAGAATGTCTCCATTTCAAACTTCTCTCTCTAAACTATCTCCACTCTTCATTTTAGAAGGGCAGCTTCAAAGCAGTGGAATGTGGGAGCTTAAAAGGAACCTCAAGCACAGCAGGAGTTAACTAATGGCACATATTTTCTATATGCATATCTGACCAGTTTAATTTCTTTTTAAAGATGGAATCAGAGTGACAGACAACACATTTGGTAAAGCTTCAATCCCGCCCATTTGGCTGACATCATTAGAGGAGCAGGTGGCTTTCATTCTGTTGGATGTTTCCCAGCTATACAGCTGCTAAATGGGAAGCAATGAGAGCAGACACTCCTAGAAAGATATGTGCCCAGGAAATTTGGCCCTATTGGTAGATCCAGTTCCATTAAATGTGAAGGCTTCTTTCTGAATAGCAAGAGACAGACCAAGTTCTATCTTTCCATTTGATTTAATTTTGAGAGGCACATGATAAAACCATATACATTTACATATTTAAACTTATTAAAAAGCATTTTAAAACAAGGACTCTTCAAACATATTGATTCAGTTAACAAGAAGTAGGCTATAAAATAATTACCTTAAATATTTACTTAGTACAATTCTTTAGGCTGCAAATTTATTAAGCCCCTGCAGACTGGGATCACTCTTTC
>NW_006298312.1:3347885-3364426 GCF_000327345.1 Myotis davidii
GGCAGTGATAGTTTAAATACCCATATTTAACTTAGATCAATAGTTCTTAGGTGTTTAGTGTTAAAGAATTTTCCTGGATATTTGTTTAAAATAAAGGTTGCCTCAGACTGTTCTCTGAGACTTAGATTCAGAAGATGTGGGGCTGGGCACAGTGACCTTATTTACATTGATACTGTTCCTCCAACCACCATTTTTAGGAAGACCCTATGGAGATCACGCTTAAGAAATACGAGCCGGATAAGGCAACATGACAATTTTAATCCTAGCATGGAAATAAAGTTATTTTAGAGGAATACTGATTGTATTTGCCTTTTAACAAATATTCACTTATTTATAATGGTATTTCATATTAAACTCTACATTACCAAATAAAGCTTTCAATGTCAAACAGTAGGATTTCAAAGATATGTATACTACAGCTTTTACTTTTATTATCATAGTAAATGGCCACATAACATTTTTATATTGTGTAATGGGTATTGTTGCAGAAGGCAGAAGAAGAAAGTAAAAAAAAAAAATTGTTGCTTATAATACAGAGTTTTATTTCTTCTATCACATACCACACTATCATTACAGTATTAATAGCCATGCATTATTTGTTTCTTTTAAAATTTTCATAGTAATATATGTTCTTATGTTCAATTTATTTTATTATTATTCTGCTTATCACATGTACATGTTTTCAGATACCATCATTTTTTTATGTCTCAGTTTTCTTATCTCTACTAAGATCATGCTAGTACTGCCATTAAGGTGAGGATTAAATGAGATAATATACATAAAATACCTATTTGTGTTCAATACATGAGACCTATTGTTAATAATATTTACTATTATTCTATTAGATAGGTCAGTGTAGCTCTGTAAGCTGACAAAGTGTGATTAAGGTCTTTGATGATAGGATATTACTGAAACCACACATAGGAGTTTATGTTGCCTTAGAAGACCTTTACAGTCTCTACCTCTTTCCTTTCAGAAATAAATAAAAACAATAAATAGTAAGAAATTGTCATTTCTCAAGAGGAGGCACAGAACAATTTCATTCCTTCTAGAGCCACCAGAAGGAATCACATCTTAATCTTGGACTTTTGACCTCCTGAACTTAGAGAAAATAAATTTTCTTTTTAAATATATTTTTTATTGATTTCAGAGAGGAAGGGAGAGAGAGATAGAAACATCAATGATGAGACAGAATAATTGATTGGCTGCCTCCTGCAAGCTCCACACTAGGGATTGAGCCCAAAACCTGGGTATGTGCCCTGACCAGGAATCAAACCATGACCTCCTGGTTCATAGGTCGATGCTCAACCACTGAGCTAACTACCTGGGTGTTATAATTTAAAAGGTAACTATTTATATCTGCAATAAAAATATACACTTGCTTTGGGATATGGACATAACTAATAAGTTGTAAAGGTATGGTGTCATGATAAGAATATAGATCCCAAAATGAGATGCTGACTTAAAAAGTATCAACAAAACTGTTCAAGTACTACACCCATTCCATGCTAGACCAAGGTGGTATTGTTTCAGAGACACTTGAGTTGTCAAAAGGCTGCTGTGACTTTTCATACACCTCTACACAGGTGAGAAATTCAGACAAGAATTTTCATTTCAGTGGACTACTAACATTGTTCAAGGTAAGATTATAATTTAAAAAAAAAAAAACTTGAGGTAGCAACAGGGATTACTTGTTAGTTCAATTTGCACATTCATTCTTTCTTTTGTCCTGCTAAAAGAAAATTCCACTTTGAGCAAATATTGGTTATCTATTTGTTTAAAATATTAAAACTAAATAAAGGAATAATTTTATAAGAGAATGGAAAGTGAAAAAAAATTAAATGCACTAACAGTAAAGGCAATTAGTGTATTTACCATGATTACACACTAAATTTAGCTCTAAGTTTCTGAGGGGTAAGAAGGGAGTTGGGTTGCATTGAGTATATATTATTTCACAATGAAAATTAATCATAATAAATTCATATTATAATCTACCTGCTTTTGGTACTATTTTCTGACTATGAGAATAGTATCCTATACAATAAAATCATAATATGCAAATTGACCAAATGGCAGAATCACCGGTCGCTATGATGCATATTGACCACCAGGGGTCAGATTCTCAACTCAGGAGCTGCCCCCTGGTGGTCAATGCACTTCCACAGGGGGAGCGCCGCTCAGCCAGAAACTGGGTTCACAGCTGGCAAGTGCAGAGCCAGTGGTGGGACCCTCTCCCGCCTTTGCTGTAGGTGGGTGGTAAGAAGCGAGGAATCCTGGATTGTAAGAGTCCTGGACTGTGAGAGGGATGTCCACCTGATGGCTTAAGCCCGATCCGCAGGGAGGCCTACGCCAGCAGGCGGACATCCCTCTAGGGGTACCAGACTGTGAGAGGGCGCAGGTCAAGCTGAGGGACCCTCCCCATCCAGTGCACGAATTTTGTGCACCGGGCCTCTAGTAATAGTAGACTTAGAAAACAGAAAAACAACTACCAAAAAAAAAAACCCCAAAAACATGGCATATCATGGCATTTTTTTAGTTAGGATGAATGCACTAACTTTTAAAGTTTTACAACATATCAAATCCAAAGACTAGAAAGAATCAATGTGGTCTTTGTAGACTGGTCAAATAAGCATTTTATTCTGTCATTAAAAGGTCTTTGTATATAATTAATTACTTGGTCAATGCAATAGGGAACTTGATGCATTTATTATGTATGTTTTAATGAAGTTCTTGGAAATCTTAAAACTATACTCCAAAGCATTTTTCACTGGACACATATCCTAAGAAGGAAATGTTATCTTCAAGTAGATTATTTCTTTTCTTTATGATAAATTACTCCCTCACTTCCTTTTTAACCATCTTTCCAGCTTTTTTTTAAAAAATCAATGGATTGATTAAATGTGAATATATGTAGTAAAGAAAAAAAGTAAAATATTTCTGGAAAATTTTATAACTTAAGAAAATAACTTGATCAAGAAAATGTGGTTACCCTACACTAAAAATATTGGGAAATTTTGATTTTGCTTATTAAATAATGAATTTGTTCTTCACCATTGATAAACCCAAGGTCCACTAAACAAAAAGATGCCATAGAAAAAAATTCCATGCTGTAGGTGGGTGGTAAGAAGCGAGGAATCCTGGATTGTAAGAGTCCAGCTGCTTGAAATTATCTGACACTCAACATGCACATAGTGAACTCACGTTTTCCCACTTCCTTACCAAAACCACTTGTCCTCAGTATCTTCTATCTTGACAAACAATATCAACTTATAAATTTTATCCAAAACAGAATATCATAGTCATTCTGTTACTTTCCAAGTAAGTCTCAAAGTTCTGTTTTTTCTATCCCTAAGAAAACATATTAGAATCTACCACCTCCTCTCAATCTCTATTACCATTTCCTTGTCACATTCTTAATAAGTTTTCGTTTTCTTGAATTGTTGCAGAAGATACTTATGTTTTATGACCTCCAGTCTCGGCCAATGCCTGCTCCACAGAGCTATACGATTAGCTTTCTGTATTTCAGACATGATTTTGTCACTGTTGATTTTTATAGAATAATATCCACACTCCTTAGGATAAGATTCATTCCCTGCAACACGAGTTTCCTTTTCCAGGAATAGCTCCTGCTTGTCCCTTTGTTTTAGTACTTTTCAGAACCCTAACACTTCCCTGGCAAAGTTGAGCACTTACTCTTCTGTTTTCCTGTAATAGTGTTATTTTTCTCTGGTTCAGCGGTTGTAAACATCTGATACTAATTACAATAATAGTTAACATATGCCCTGAATATTTCTGGATGGCCCTCATGTTAAATATTTTCCCTTTTGTCAGCCCATGGGTGGGGTGACCAGTCCTGATTTTTATTTAGAAAATACTGTCATCATAGCTTGTGGCTTGTCCTACCAGATAGGCAGCTCCCTGAAGGTAGGGGTGGGGTCTTAGTAATCATTGTTTAATTAAACCAAACTGAAAAAGGAATTATCTATTTATACCAGTTGACTATAAAAGGAACCATATGTAATAGATTCCCTGAAATTCAACACAGTCTGGAAATCTATTCTCTTTCAACACAATGCACTGTTCCTCTACAAGTGAAAAAATGATCTTGCATCATGAATTACACTCAATGAAAATCAAATATATATAATTATCTACCTCCTTTACCCATATGACTGCATCTGGGCCCATTATTTACCTTCTCTCATGACAAGGCATGAGCTATGTGTCTAGATTAGAGCAACTTCTCTTGTGCCTATCTCCTATCTCTTCTTGCCTATTCAAGAACACTGCTTCTGCAATTTCCCTCTCCCTTGTGTATTATCAATTTTTCTCTTTTTACTAGAGGATTCCCAGAGGATGCAGACATGGTTTTTAAATCCCATTTAAAACAAACAAGCAAACAGACAAATAAAAACACTCTCTAGATACTCTCCATTTCTCTCTTCTCTGTACTACAGGACTCTGGGAGTTCCACCCTTACTTGCTATCTCTAATTTATCTTCTCCCACTCTCTCTTAAACCTTTCAATAAAGACTAAAGACTCCCTCTGACACTACAACTCCAGCAAAATTTCTCCTACAGTGGTCACTGATGATAACCTCCCCATTGCCATATCCAATGGTCAGTTCTTGTTGTTCTTCTTCCTTGACCTTTTAGTAGCATCTGACACAGTTGAACATTTTCTCCTTGTTTAAATATTAGGATAACATTATACATTCAATTTTCTGCCTATTATCTAACAGCATTTCTCAGTTTTCTCCTTGGCTGGTTGTTGCATATTAGTTTGAGATGATTCCAAATCTACTTATTTATGACACAAAATGAAGTAGTTTTTAAGAGTAAAGTTATTTTGATATAAGAACAAAGTAAGATGTGTCAGGATGTCATCATTTCATGTGCTGTGGTTGAAAAGCACTCAGCAGTTGGGAATGCCAGAAGGATCTTATCAATAGAAAAACATCTGGAGAAGCATCTAGGGCAACGGGACACTTGGACTGGAAACCCTGAGTTTGTAAAGACTACTTTAGAGTGTCAATCTTGGAAAAGCTTCTGCTGATCTAGATAACCCTCCAAAGACCTTTGAGGCATTAGCTTCTGGCAGGGTAAAGACTACTCTTATGGGATAATGGGGGTGTTACATGTTGTAGTTGCCCCTGAAGGGAAATTAGCTTGCCCACTAAGGCCAATGCCCTCATTCTGTAGCTAGGGCCCTAGCAAGAAGAGACTTCTGTTTTTCCACTGGCAGCTAGAAGTCAATTCCCCGTTGGTGAAGATGACTCTCCTGAGAACCAACCTCACAGAAAATGTACACCTCTGCTAAATTTGGACTTTATTCTTTTTATCTCTCCTTCTCTGGAGTAAGACTTTAATTAATCTATCATTTATTTAGGATATGTTATATCTTTATTAGTTTACTAGAGGCCAGGTGCACAAAATTTGTGCATTCGGGGGGAGGCGTCACTCAGCCAACCTGCACCCTCTCACAGTTCAGGAGCCCTGTGTTTGTCAGCCATGAGCCTGGCTTCTGGCTAAGTGGTGCTCCCCCTATGGGAGAGCATTGACCACCAGGGGGCAGCTCCTGCATTGAGCATCTGCCCCTTGGTGGTCAGTGTGTGTCATAGTGACTAGTCGTTCCACCATTCCATTGATTTGCATATTAGCCTTTTATTATATAGGATTAAAAGATATTATCTTGTATATTATTGGCTTGTGAAATTCCTGTAAGGAACCCATGTAAAATAAATTTCTGGCAAATACATACTCAGTCTCTGAACATAATATTGTCCCCAAAACAAAACAGACGTCTTCCTCATCTTCTCATCCTTTAAAAATAAAGTGACTCAAAGCTCAGACTTGGGATTTCTTTTGGCCCCACATACTCCATTTCTAGTTTATCCAATCTCATGACTTTAATTACTACATGCATTAGCATATTTCAAAAGTATAAGTTCAAGCCTGACCTCTTCCTTGAACTCACATACTCAACTACCTACTTGAAGTATCCATTTTCAGATGTTAGTCATATTAAATATGACTCGCCCATAAATCTTTCACCCCCCTCAGCCTTTCCATCTCAGTCAATAATTCCATTCTTCCAGTTAGGCCAATAAAAGTTGAGTCATTCTTGACTCTCATCCTTCTCTCACCACCTCCACTGCCACCCCCTCGTTAGCTCTCACCTGGATCATTTTAACATCCTCTGTTTCAGTTTTTGCCCCATTTGGAAAATTTTCAACTAAATGCAAGAGTGATTCTTTTTCAAATGTAAGATAGATTTTGTCTCTTCTGTTTTTGAAAAACCTTTTAAGGGTCTCATTTATCATAAAAGCCAAAGTCCCCACAGGGACTTCAGCACCTGTCCTTTGCTCACCACTGATAGTAAACTCACCCTTCTTAGCCTACCTCATCCTTGCTATTGCTGCTCTATCCATATTAACCTCCTGCTACTTCCTAACTTGATGCCTTTGTACTTGCTCTTTTCTGTTCCTAGAACAATTTCCTTTCCACCCCTACCCCTCATTCCCACAAAGCTAGTTTTTGCTGTTGTTTGTTTTTAATTCCTTTTAGGGCTCCACTAAAAATTCACCTCTCTGGGAAATGGCCATTTCACCTGAAATGGTAACCCCCTCATCTGCCCCCTACCACCTTACCCCGCTGCACATAGACAAACATATTGTTTCCACTTTCTTGTTATGCAACTTGATAATCTGAAGGATATATTTTCTTTATTTGCTTTGTCTATTGCCTGTATCCACTTCTAGAAAGGAAGCTCCATTGGATATATTCTTGTCTCTTTGTTCCCTTCTGAATTCTCAATATCCTTAGAAGTGCTGGGTTCAAAGTCATGTAGATTTACTAATATATATATATATATATATATATGAATAAACTTTAGTAATCACATGTATTGACTCAGCCCCAAAAGCCAAAGGGCCTTAGCCAGCAGGGGAAAGAAACACACTTCACTAGCCAGGGTCCCAGGGCAGATGCTAGCTAGGTATAAAGCAGGAGTATGGAGCTGGGCCTGGGACAAGCCCCCAGGTAATAGATAAAGAAAGCATTCCTGGGATCAGTCCTTAGGATGGGGCTTTTAAGTTCTTTCAAAGATTTTCAGACGTTTAACAGAGAATCCTGGGTTTGGCTGCTCAAAGACTCCCTGGGGCTTGGGTGTTTCAGGAACTGACATTTCTGGTTTGAGAAACCACTCTCTCCACTTAACAGGAATCAGGGAAGCAGTAGATCAGAAGATTTATTCATGGAAAAGCTGTGCTGAAACGTGGGTTCTTTTGTACAAAGTTTGATTCTGTGGATCTTGAGGAGAGAGGGACTCTAGAGCCTTTATTTTATTTTTTTTCTTAATATATGTTATTGATTTTTTACAGAGAGGAAGGGAGAGAGATAGAGAGTTAGAAACATCGATGGGAGAGAAACATCAACCAGCTGCCTCCTGCACACCCCCTACTGGGGATGTGCCCACAAACAAGGTACATGCCCTTGACCAGAATCGAACCTGAGACCCTTCAGTCCACAGGCCGGCACTCAATCCACTGAGACAAACCGGTTAGGGCTAGAGCCTTCATTTTGAACAATCATCCCAGCATAAATCAAAAGTCATAAATTGTGTGTCTTTATAACATGTTCACAACCACAGTTTAAGCTACTTTGGCTTAAAGCTCATTCTCTTTCGTACTTGGAATTGTCCCTTTTCATTTTTCCAACATGCAGTTCCCAGAGAGTTCCGTGAGCATCAATCCCATGTAGAAGCTTACTGTGACTGGTGTGGCCACTTCCTCCTTTGGTCAGGGAAGTAGATTGAAGAACCTACATCTGTCTTTGGTTTGCTGGGTTCACTTTAATCAAATGATCATGTACATACTGCTTGGAAAGTCCTTTTAGAACTGACTGAAACTTAAACATGTGAGTTGATGAGTCTCCTCTTCAAAATCAGAAGGAGGTCTGAGGCTATCAGTAAACGACATATTAATATACATCTGAATTATTTCTCTAATAGCCAATCGAAATTGACATCACTAAAGTGGGGAGGAAGAAAACATACATTGAATATTCAAACTTGATATGTAGGTTGTGAAGGAAACAATAAATTTGTGGTTAATTTTATTTTTTCTAATTTATTGGGGTGACATTGATTAATAAGATTATATCGGCTTCAAATGTACATTTTTATGATACATCATCTATATATTGCATTGTGTGCCCACCACCCAAAGTTAACTCATGTTCTGTTACCATATACTTGAGCTCCTTTACCTTTACTATCCTTCCATTCCCCTTCCTTTTGGTAACCACCATACTGTTGTCTGTGTCTGAGTTTTTGTTTGTTTGATTTTCTTGTTTGTTCATTTGTTGCTTTCAGTTCTATATCCCATATATTGTGAAATTATATGATTCTTAACTTTTTCTGACTAACATTTCACTTAATTTGATATTCTCAAGGTCCATCTATATTGTCACAAATGACAATAATTTCTTTCCTTATGGCTTACTAGTATTCCATTGTATATATGTACCACATCTTTAGAAAACACTATAGGTCTGGTGCATGAAAGTCGTGCATGGGGAAGGGGATCCTTCAGCCCGGCCTGCACCCCATCTCATAATCCGGGACCCCTCTGGGGATGTCCGACTGCCAATTTAAGCCCGATCAGTCAGACATCCCTCTCACAATCCGGGACCACTGGCTCCTAACTGCTCCCCTGCCTGCCTTATTGCCCTTAACCACTCACCTGCCTGCCTAATCACCCCTAACCACTCTGTCTGCCTGCCTCATTGCCCCTATTAGCATACTATGCTTTTATTATTATAGATGTTTTCAGAATGTCTTATTCCTAGCCTTATTCTTCAGCTTCACCCAGTTCTCATCCCCATAAGCAATCATTATTAATTTCTTGTGTGTCCTTCCAGATACAGTTTATGCAGATGTGAACTAAGATGCATAGATATGCATATTTGTAAGCCTATGCATTCATTTTTCTCATTTTTAAACAATAGTTTAAAGTGGCAAAGTGCAATTCAGCATATTTATTTTTCTTGTTTAATAAACTATCTTGGAAGCCTTGTTGTATCAATGCATAGAAGTCTTCCTTATTCTTTTTTTATGGCTCAAAATAGGATATGCCATACTTATTAGCAAGTCTCCTATTGACTTGATCCAATTTCAGTTGATGTCTATTTTTTGCTGTTTAAAACAAGGCTATAATGCATAAATGAAAATGTATAATTCTATTTTGGACACAGACACAAATTTATCTGAAATACCCATTTACACAAATGGAATATTTTACTGGGTCTAAGACGACAGGCATTTTATAATTTTAACTCATGTTCTTCAATTGTCTTCAATTACGTTTTTATTAATTTGCACTCCTCTGGAGTGAGTTTGGACAAGTATGAAAATACCCTGAGGGTGTTTCTTTCTTGGGAAGACAGCCATAAAAGGGCAATAGGAGTTAGAAGAACCCTAGGTGTGGTGCTAACTATTTTTGTTTCTGCTCTGTGCATGTGAGAAACTACACATTACTGAACACTTTAGTATATTGTATGTAGCACACTCATCTTTGTGAGTCAACCCATACCAGAACAAATACAGGCCAAGAAAATGAACTATGCATTTTTCTAATGCACTTCTAAATGGAAATTTAAGACTAATAATACTAATTTTAGAAATGGAAACCTTGCATTAGGGTAGATAATTTAAATATTAACACATATACTAAAAACTTTGATACAGGCAAACAGATTCCACAGACAGATGCATTAATCCACTAATCCATGTCTCAAGAGTTTTTGAAGATTTATGCTTTCCATGTTAATTCAAAACCAATTTTGGTACACTAGGAGGAACTTATACTTAAAATTATCAGGCAGCTACCGTTTCTAACAGGGCATGTAAATTAGCTAATGCATGCAATTTACTGAACACTTAGAATATAACCTAATTAAGGAAGTGAAAATTAACAGATATAAATGTAATTACATAAGGAATCATTTCAGTTTACATGTATTTTTTGTGTGCTATTCTCTAGAAATGAACATCTGTAGATTTCAATTTAAATGTTCATACTGAAAAACTATGTGATCAGAATTTGTGTGTACGTCCTTTACTTGGCCTGATGATTGGAAATATTAGCTAGAGACACATTGCAATTGGGCACCACAGCTTCATCAGAATCAATTGAGTTGCCAGACATTTTTAATGCTATTCGAAACCATTAATGATGAAGAGTCATTTGCTTACCCAGAGTCCAGTCCTTCTCCAGTGAAAATTACTGGTCATGAATCTGGTGAACATTTACAGGAATCTGCAAATGAAACAGCTAAATCCTGATGACAAGGAGCCTCATAAAGGCAGCTCATTTATTCTCTCCGGGCACTCATCCTCGCCACTGGGATCAATAGAAAATCTCATCTGATATATACTTAAATGCCACGGTGTGAATGCTCTCTTTGCAATTTTGCAGAAGAAAAGACCCACTTCCACTTTAAGGGACTGACATAAAATTCACTAAATAAACACAATCTTACCCTGAGCTTTGGGTAGTCTTAAAGCCTGTATGATAAAAATGATGCTTTTCCTTCATTTAAAAGAGAGTAATATTCAGACAATTGCAGGTTTTAAAACTGACTACTAAGTAAGAGTTTATGATTTGGTCACATATCTGGCAATATAAATATTAACTGATGCAGAGTCTCCACCAGACGATATGCATTAGCACCTTATTGCAGTACAGCTGTTCTGCAATCCTTACTGGTTTACTCCATAGGAGTGGTTTTAATTGCAGTAAAGAATATATATATATATATATATTCAAGACAATGGCACAAACAATTCTTCTAAAGCACACATAAAAACATAGAAAAGGAGAAATCAGTGTAATTGAAATAGAAGCTTAAACTCTGATAGCAAATGGAAAAACAAACAAAAAATTGGCAATAACAATTTTTTTAGAATGTGTTTTAGTCTGGGACCTGAGAGGATATAACAAAATATGACAAAAGAGATTTCACTCCTTTTATAAGTGCCCTCCTTCAGAAATGTCATGACTGCTTACTAGCAATTTGCTGTTTAATTAATATAGGGCTCTGTCAATTCTAAACTCTTAACATCCTAATAAAACGCCTTCTGGCAAGAGTACAGACTCTATTCTGGGTGCTAAATTAGAAAGCTAGGGTATCTATAAAGTGCTGCAGACTTTCAACTTAGAGAGTTTTAACAAGTGTGTTAAATCTTTTTATTCTTTCCTTTATTGAAAAAGTAAATATAAAAACAACACACACACTTGAACAAGAATTTATTATGAAACAAACATATTAAAACACACAGAGGTGCACTTATTCTAAGGAGTGTAAGTCACTACCTAGCAGATTTATTTATTGCATAACAAGGGGTAAATGTTCAAGGATAAAACACCTGCAGGCTGTTCAGAGAAGATATTTGCTTTTTCCTCCCATTTCTCTCCCTCCTCCACCCAAATACTTTTATCTATACTAATAAAAGCCTAGGTGACCCTCATGCCCTTACATCATCACAAGATGGCCATCCCCATATTGTCACAAGATGGCCACCCCCAGGTCATCATAAGATGGCCACCTCCACGTCATCACAAGATGACCACCACAAGATTACCACCACAATATGCCTGCTACAAGATGGCAGCCACAAGATGGCCAGCAGGGGAGGGCAGTTGGGGCTACCAAGCCTGCAGGGGAGGGTAGTTGGGGGCAATCGGGCCACAGGGGAGCAGTTAGGTGTCAATAAGGCCTACAGGGGAGCAGTTACAGGGTGATCAGGCTGGCAGGAAGTAGCGGTTAGGGGCAATCAGTCAGGCAGGCAGGCCAGTGGTTAGGAGCCAGCAGTCTCAGATTGTGAGAGGGATGTCCGACTGCCAGGGAATGTCTGACTAAACCGGCAGTCGATCATCCCCTGAGGGGTCCCAAATTGGAGAGGGTGCAGGCTGGGCTGAGGGACATTCCCCCCACCCCAGTGCACAAATTTCATGCACCAGGCCTCTAGTACATTTATAAATGCATAATTCATTGGCAAATCTGTATATGAAATAAAATTTTGGGAAGAAGGGTGCAACTTTCCAGCATAATCAAGACTAAGGATTTAAACTAGTACAAATTCATTTAATCTGTTTGTAACATGTAAAGTGAACAAATGTAATTCCCTAATCCTGTCAGTGACCAGGTTATGTAAGAATATAATAGTCTTGTTTTTTATTTAAAATCAAAATTTAATAGGAGCATGATCATTTTTACACCTTTTCCAAGCAAAAGTCTTATTAAAAAATAATAATAGCCTGAAAGATTAAGTTTCATGTGTAAAAATAACATGAGCATCACTTTTCAAAAATCTGCTTTCCCTCTTAAAATAGTTTGGTTTAGGCTATAACCTCGGAGACAACAGGCCAGCAGGAGGCCAGGAGGATTAGCTTTCATTACCTCATGTTTCACCTTAATTAACTTCTCCTACAAAATGTAAACGCTGCAGGAATGATGGAGAGACCTTAGGCCAATGGCAAGATATCTAAGCTCTCATTGTTGGCACATGATAGTCTTCCTTTTGAATTTCCTCTAATCCCTCCCCAAGATCAGCTAGTGGACACGCACTGCACTATGCTTAGCTATGCCACAGAGATGTGTACCTTTCTTGTGCCTTCATCACTCAGGGTTGAGAAAAGGCCTTGCTGGTATTAAAAGCAATAAAGCCGTTTCTTCTCTGCTTCCTCACCAGGATGCATCATCACTGAGAACTCATCGCCTTGCAACATACACTTGAAATAAGTTTCCAATATTTTGCTAAGTTTAAAATTTCAACTTTGAGAAATGCAGTACTGTGCATTTCCCTCAGAGATCCCAACCTACTGCAAAGCATAAAATAACCCAGAGGAAAAAAATAATTACAAATTGTGATTTGGTTTTACAAATGGAAAACCACGGAGTAGGACAAGGGGTGACATTGAACCCTAGGACTTAAAACGTGTAAACTGCTTGCGATCATACTTTTTCTCTCCAACTCATACATAAATATTATTCTAAAATCCTGGAAAATAAATGAAATAAGACAAGACCTATGCTTAGCATCAAATTAATTATTACTATTCATAACTTTTCCAGTCAACATCCTATTCATACAAAATTATATTATAGTAGAAATAATCTAAGTCCATGTTTATAACAAAATAAACCTGTTGCCTCATACCTCTTCTATAGGAACCAAGAAAAATAATTGATTCATTAAATTTTGACTCTCATTTTAACTCTCACTTTAATTTCAAAGGTAAAAGTCAGTATATTGAATAATAAATACAGAGACCTTTAATTTTTGCCATTCGAAAAATGTTTCCTGTAAATATTTTCAGCTTTAGATGTAGCTGGATTTGGTCCTAGGGACCTTTTTGCTGACCTCAGCACCATTAAATTGTATTTGTTGCGTTCCAAAACATTTGTGTTTCTCCCCTCTTTCCTCTTAATTCTTAAACTCCTACAAATCTCTAATCCTCTAGCTGGTTTCTGCATATTCCTAACCATTGCCTAATTTTACCTGTAATTTTAACTTTTAGTTAGGGCAGAACACTCCCACACACTTACTCTAAAGGCTTAACTTTTATTCAAAGTTTAATTGTATGGATAATATGAGGATATTAAAGGTATTATAGAAATCTCAATTTTTTGTTAACTCCATCTGCAATATGGAAATAAATTACATTCCTTTACAAAAATGTTTTAAAATATTATTTTATTCCTATTAAATGTACAATTTCCAGATTTTCTAGTGATTAAAATGGAAAGTCTTAAATGAAAATAAGTAAATATCTGTGCAATATTTATGCACTAACATATTCATTGGTTCATTTATTTTTTAAATTAAATTATAGATCTTACCCATCACTTTCTGTGTTCTCTCAGTCCTGACCTACCGGTATAAGAAATAGGAATGTCAGAAATAACTGTTGATGCAGAGATATATTATAACAAAGGACATTGCTTCAAGAAACTCTTAGTCTGGTGGAATAGATGGGTAAACAAACAATTCTGTAAATTTTGCTCTCAGAGACGAATGTGGATGTGTGTGGATTAAAGAAACACAAGACCTGTGAGAAACAACATTGCTTGGGGTGGGTCTGAGAAAATTGCAGGGTAGAAACAATGCCCATGCTTAAGCTTTACTCAACACACATTTAAATCTGCCCTTCAAAATCGGTTCCAAGAACAGAGGATATTTTTTTGTCATGCTATTTTTGAATGAAATTAATTCCCATTGCCTGAAATTACCCTCATCTTATTTTTGGGGGCTTTAAAAAATTCTTATAACACATGTCAAGTAATTGTAACAAGAAGAGTGAAAAAATATTTTACTTATATTTTGCCAAATTTCCCATAATTGATTCCAGGTAAGTTCCCCTTGCCCCATTAAATTCTAAGGACATCCTTATGTCTTTGTAAAATGTTACATTAATCATTTAGAGAAAGTTTTTCTTCTTTCATATTTCATTTGAACATGTGCAAAAATGACATGCTTTGAACTGCAGAATTTCTTTTTTATATTAGGAGTAAGCAATGGGAATCCATGTTTATGTCATGCCACACTGCTGACCTTTATGATCACTTGTTATTTACGCGTTTACTTCTAGACTGATTACTAAATTTAATTATGACATCTGTAGACTCTTAAAATGTCAAACCTTGTTGTCCAACAACTGCAAGAAAAAATACGATAAGTGACACACAGAATAAGAGATGTAATCATGAAATTATCTGTTTTGTATAAACACAACTGAAAATCTGTTTTGACTCCGTACATCATATATATATATACACAGAGTTAATGTTTATATAGAGGTGCTATGTGCATGCACTTACACATCAGCTATTGTATTTCATAGGGCTTTGCTCACTGTTAATGATTTCCCCATGCCCAACGTTTATTTTAAAAGCAAAGACCCATGAGTAATGATATTGTATATAGAGACTGTCACATGAAATCTTTCAGTCTCAATGTACATAGAAGTTATTATCCTCCAATTCTTTCTTCATAATTGTAAAGAAACGGGTACTTGGGCATCTTCAGCTGGATGAACCCACTTGCTCATGTTGTTTATTCTAGCAATTGTCAACGTGAAAAGCCAACCATTTTTAAGCATTGTGCCAAATGGGAACACTGAACTGCTCCAGGCAATTGAGGTCTGCTATCCCAGTGCCAATTGCAAAAGCTTGTTCCTTTGGTCTGATTCAAACTCCACTGTTCTCTTAGATTGATATGCTGTTCTTGCCCTGAAGAAGTTTAAAACTTAGCTGTGAAGAGGATACTTGATTCATAAAAAGCTCCATAACACTGGATAAGTAAGTATGGCATTATAAAAATATAAACAAAGTCCTCTTGTCTTTAAAAGATTGGAATCTCCCTTCTTAAGTTAAAAAAAATAATAGTTTAGCCGAAACCGGTTTGGCTCAGTGGATGGAGCGTCGGCCTGCGGACTCAAAGGTCCCAGGTTCGATTCCAGTCAAGGGCATGTACCTGGGTTGCGGGCACATCCCTGGTGGGAGATGTGCAGGAGGCAGCTGATCGATGTTTCTCTCTCATCGATGTTTCTAACTCTCTATCTCTCTCTCTTTCTCTCTGTAAAAAAATCAATAAAATATATTTAAAAAAATAGTTTCAACAACTCTGAAATAGTATATGGCCAGTAGAAATGACATGAACTATAAACTCAGAATCCATCCACCCAAAGCTGGATTTTCAATGAACTGCAGGGGCTTATGAAGATGTAATCTAACCAAATGCACAACATTTCCGGACATATTCTAATTCCTTCTATGCTGATTTTATATCCACGATGCCCACAGATTTTATGGAGGAAAAAACCAAGAATCCAAACAACAATCAGAAAACCTTACAGAGTTCTATATTTTACTCTTGCAAGAATCCTCCCAGAGATGGCAAGAAAGATCATAACAATTGTTCATATGAGTTAAAACTTATTTCAAACAGAATAAGACACAGGAATTAGCAACAGAAATTTTAGAAAAATGTTGAATTGTAATTAGAAATTTGCCACTCACTAGGTATGAAATTCGAAAATGTACTTAATTGGGCTCTACCTCATTTTACCTTATCTGTGAAAAAGGAGATCTTTATATGGACCTCATAGTGCTGTTGTAAGAATTAAATATATCCACATTTATCTCACCCTTGAAAGTATAGTGAGCCATCTACTAGCCAGTATAAAAGCATCTTGAACCAATAGTAAAGCAGAACAGGAACAATTTATCAAAGGCATGTTCATCAGAAAGAAAAAAAAGGTGAACACGATCTTTCTCACTTAAAACAGATATGCCAATTAAATCTTTAAAACGATTACTTGTAAAATGATATGTATACGAGAACAAAATGCCCTGGGTAATTTTTAATATCTAAAGTGAAAAATCAAATGGTGTTGTAGGGTTCTGCTGCCTGATGTCGAATTTTCTGAACAAGACCTATAAAGTGACTCTAATCCCTGCTTCATTTCACAGTATCA
>NW_006298312.1:3368803-3383153 GCF_000327345.1 Myotis davidii
AATATAGTCAAACACTGCTGCAGTTAAATATTTTACCCTTTGTTCTCCCTGCATGATCTATAATAATAATCTGCTTCATATTGATATTTACTGCTGTGTTGCAGACTATTACCTGAAAGAGAAGCTGGGGTGGTTCACTGGGCTGGAAAAAGTTTAGCTAAATCAGAAAACAGGTCTAATTAAGCAAGGTTATCTACGTATATAAAGCTCTCGCTGGTGCCAATTGCATACATGGTTTGATCTGTCATTGTTGATCATGAATTTGGTTATTTTTAATATCTAAAGTGAAAAATCAAATGGTGTTGTAGGGTTCTGCTGCCTGATGTCGAATTTTCTGAACAAGACCTATAAAGTGACTCTAATCCCTGGTTCATTTCACAGTATCAATCCTTAATAAAAACTGCAGGAAAGAAACCAAGTGCCGCTCAGAAATATTAACTATCGGTAATTATTCAAGATATTCTTAAATATTTTAATAGCTCTGACGTATCAGAATTTACCAAGAATCTGATGATTTGCATCACCCATACATTCCCATTTTAGCTTAGACTCTCACTTGGAAGACCTGCCCTTTTGAATGTATAATAACACCCTGAGCCAGAAACAAAGAATCTTTATACAAAAGTCAAGCTACGTGGTGAGAGTGATCACAAAATGACAATTGTAAGAAGTCACATTTTAAAATCATTTTCACTCAGCCAGGTGTGGCTCAGGGGTTGAGCATCTCCCAGGAGCCAAGAGGTCACCGGCTCAATTACTGGTCAGGGCACATGCCCGGGTTGCAGGCTAGATCCCTGTGGTGGGTATGCAGGTGGCAGCCAATCAATGATTCTTTCTCATCATCGATGTTTCTATCTCTCCCTTCCTCTCTGAAATCAATAAAAATATATTAAAATAAATTTAAAAAACAATGAAAAATCCTATGTAATAAAACCCTAATATGCAAATCGACCAAATGGCAGAACAACTGGTGGAACGACCAGTTGCTATGATTCACACTGACCACCAGGGGTCAGACGCTCAACGAGGGAGCTGCCCCCGGTAGTCAGTGTGCTCCCACAGGGGGAGTGCCGCTCAACCAGATGCCAGGCTCACAGCTGGATAGCGCAGTGGCAGTGGTGAGAGCCTCTCATGCTTCCACAGGAGCACTAAGGAGCAGCAAGTAGGCAGGCGATAAAGAATGAGGGATCTCGGACTGTAGAGGGATGTCTGACTGCCAGCTTAGGCAGACATCCCCTGAGGGGTCCCGGACTGCAAGAGGGTGCAGGCCGGGCTGAGGGAATCCCCCACCCCCACAGTGCACGAATTTCATGCACCGGGCCTCTAGTAAATAAATAAAAATTAATTTTAATGTGTCTGTTTCTAATTCCATCCCTTTCTCAAATAGATTAACCATTTTCCTTGTCATGTCTCTCCACACACTTACCCTACTACCTCTCTTTTCCATCTGATACCACCCAGCCCAGGAAAACCCAGCCCTAGGAAGTACACTATACGGATGTCAGGCTGCTTAGGTGTCATTTTTATCACCTTAAATCCTAGAGTTATGTGATTTTGGCAGGTTATTTAGGACTCAGTTTTCTGGACAAAATACTTGTTTCTACTTTTGACAGATGTAAAGAATTTGAAGGATACATGGATAGATATGGATATGCATACACACATCATATGTATTCATAACCATAAAATCATAAACTATATTTAGTACCATTAAATACCATATAAGCGTAAATCATTGTCATGGCCAGTAACTGAATTTATTTTTGAACATATGCATATGATTGTTTCAGTCAGTTTGGGCTGCTAAACAAATTACTGGGTGGCTTCAAAAACAAATATTCATTTCTCATAGTTCTGAACAAATACTGGGGAGTCCATAATGAAGGTAATAGCAGACCTACTGATGGGTGCCAGCTTCCTGGCAATGCCAATGAGCATCTTCTTCCTGTAACTTCACACAGAGGAAAAAAAAATTCCCCCGTTTTTTTGTGTGTGTTTTTTGTTTTGTTTTTCTGTTTTTTTTGTTTTGTTTTGTTTTGTTTGTTTTGTTTTGTTTGAGAGAGAGAGAGAGAGAGAGAGAGAGAGAGAGAGAGAAGGAGAGGGGATAGAGAGATGGAAACATAGATGAAACATCAATGCTGAGAGAGTATCATCGATAACCAGGCTCCTGCATGCCCCCTGCTGGGGATCGAGCCTACAACCCTGTCCAGAAATTGAGCTGGGGACCTCTTGATTCTTGGGTCCGCGCTCAACCACTGAGCCACACCGTCTAGGCACTCCTTTCTATTTTTATAAGGGCACTAATCCCATCATGATGGCTCCACTCTCACTACCTACTGGCCTCCAAAAAGTCCCACATCCAAATATCATCCCACTGTGGGGTTAGGATTTCGACATATGATTTTAGGGGGCACAAATGTTCAGTCCCCAGCAATGGTCAAATTCTCATTAAGATATGGTTTAATCCTTGGTGAATTTAGGAGCATAGGGATTTAGTTTGGCTTTAACAGGAATAAGTTGAAATTTATGCCAAACAGCATGGGTTTTAGATTCCTGATTCATCAACTAAATTATTGATTTTCAATGGAAAAATAAACACTAGTTTGTCAAGCCACGCATTGTGAAGAAATCTCTAAGAGATTTCTATAACACATATCCTGATTACAAAGCCACAATCAAAATATATCTTTTCACCAAAGCATGTTTTCATGAGGGCATCCTGTCTGTTGAGCTTTTCTTTGGAACTCTAGATATCAAGGGAATAAATGTGCCAAATGAACTTAACTGTCTTTATCATTCATTCAAAGTATTTAACTAGGTTATTCTAGCAATTGAGAGTTTAAGTGCCTGCCTAAAATCATGCATTACAGTTCATTTATGTAGTTTCTTGAAATCTACATCTAATGAGAACTAGAAGAAGGGAAATATGAAAAATAAACAAATCTAACAATTTAACTAGTCTTTTGACAAACACTCTCAAAGGCACCTGATAACAGCAAACTACTGAGATGTGATATCCAGTCTTTAATAGTTTCTGAAACAGGAGCTTGAGTCTTATTTATTTCAGAAAGAAAAAAAAATCACTGTTAACTCTAGGATATTTCACAAGACTTGGATTTAATAAAGTCATTAGAAAGAGTCCAAATAAAAATCCTTGTTGTCTATAAAGTTGACCCAGAAAAAGTTCTTTACCAAAGTAAAGGATTTTTTTACATAGATAATCTTACATTGTACAAAATACAAAGTATAGACAGCTAGACTTAATTAATCTCTTAAAATTTCAAAAACTAAAAATATCACTGACAAATTTAAAAAAAAATTAAAGATAAGCTATTCAACTTACTATCAAAACCTCCCACACCAATCTTTTTAGTCTCCCTGCCTACATCCCAAACAAACTATATATTCCTGCATCTTCTCTGAAAATCCTGTATTTTTATTTCCCCAAGTTGAAAGAGATTGCTTATATGTCTAAAGCCCACTTAAGTGTGAAGGGAAGTTCATATAATTGACTTAAAAATGAATTGTCATCCAATTATTGAAATAAATATTAATGTATATAATTCTTCTCTATAATAATAAAAGTGTAATATGATAATTAGACCAGACAGCCAAATGACCCTCCGACGTCTTTCCAGATGTCCTTCCAGATGACCTTCTGGATGAAGCTGAAGCTGCTAGGGCCAAGGCAAGCTGCAGTGGCTGCAATGGCTGAGCCCCTTACACAAGTTTTGTGCATCAAGCCTCTAGTATATAATAAAAGTCTAATATGCTAAGTGTCCATCATCTGGTCATCCATTCAACCAATCAAAGCATAATATGATAATGATATGCTAAGGCCGCTGAACTGCTCACTATGACGTGCACTGACAACCAGGGGGCAGATTTTCAACTGGTTAACCACTTGCTATGATGTGCACTGACCACTAAAGGGTAGACAGTCGATTGATCAACCAGTCGCTATGATGTGCACTGATCACCAGGGGGCAGATGCTCAACGCAGGAGCTGCCCCCAGCCCACAGGCCCCAGGCCAGCCAAGGCAGGTGCCAGTGGGAGCCCCCAATCGCCCTGCTGGTTGCCCCACAGAGGGAGGCGACCAGCTGCAGGAGTGGGGGGCAGGGCTGGCAAGTGGGCGGCATCAGGCTGGCCAAGGCCGGTTCCAAGAGGGGTCCCTGATCACCCCACCAATCACCCTACAGATCAGCCATGATCACTAGCCAGGATTAGGGACCCTATCTGTGCAAGAATTTCATGCACCTGCCCTCTAGTTTATATATAAAATATATTACATATATAAATGAAATACTTATAATGTACTATATAATTCTACATGCTTAGAAAATATAATGATAGCTAGTAACCTAAACTAGAGGCCCAGTGCATAAAATTTGTGCACAGATAGGGTCCCCAGGCCTCACTGGCAATCAGGGCTGATAGAGGCCTTCCTTCCTCTGGCTGCCTTCATTCTGTGCCACCCGCTGGTGGTCAGGGTGAATCATAGTGAGTGGTTGACCTCCCGAGGGGACAATTTGCATATTAGCCTTTTATTATATAGAATGTTAAAAACATTCTTTTGGTACTAGGATTTTAAAATGTTTTAAAATCTCTCTCTCTCTCTCTCTCTCTCTCTCTCTCTCTCTGAATGTTTTTTTTCTCTTCTTGTTTGTTCTAATTGCCTAAATTTTCTAAAATAGCATATATTAATGAAATTAAGTAATTAAAGGGTTTTTCAGGTAAATTTAGAACCCAACACAGAGCTAGGAAAAGCTCTTACACCTGATATCTCTGCTGTTTTTCTTCTACAATCTGAGGGTCCCCAGGAGACTTGCAACCAGGACAGTAGCAGCTCATCCCAGGCTAACCCCCTGTCACTGTGACTTTAACTTCTCAGTCCTGAAGTAGGTAGATAGGAGACTCGATGGAATCCTATTTTCTTTTCATTAGCTAGAAAATGGAGATTTAGAAAGCTTGACCCGATTGAAAAGAAGTAAGAAATGGTGGACCTTGAAAATGACTTCAGGTTTCCTCACTGCGCAGAATATAGTCAAACACTGCTGCAGTTAAATATTTTACCCTTTGTTCTCCCTGCCACCTTTGTTCTCCCTGAGTGATCCATCTATAGTAATAATCTGCTTTGTGTTGCTAAAAATTACCTGAAAGAGAAGTTGGGGTGCTTCACTGGGCTGGAAAAAGTTTGGCTAAATCAGAAAACAGGTCTAATTAAGCAAGGTTATCTACGTATATAAAGCTCTCGCTGGTGCCAATTGCATACATGGTTTGATCTGTCATTGTTGATCATGAATTTGGTTGACACTTCCATTATAGAGAAAGGGCGAATAATGATATTAATATATGTCTTCTAATTAATGTCTTTTCAATGTGCACGAATTCATGCACTGGGCCACAAGTTTTTAGTATAAACAAGAAAGTTGGATCAAAATTACAAACTAAGGACACACATTACATCATAATTTCTACCCTAATTCCTTGAAAATAATAGACAAAGTATATTTTAAAGCCATAAGGACTAGAAAAATAGACAAGAACACCAGGAACAGAAAAGAAATGTTAAGGAGAGGGAAAGTGGGAACCATAAAACAAAAGGTTATTAAACTTAAAATTAAAACTTCTATGAATCAAAAGACATCTTAAAAGACTGAAAAGGTAAGCGACAGAATGGAAAATATATTTAGAAACACATGAAAGTGATAGAGATTATATTAGAAAAGTGAAACAGTTTTCTCCAAGATAATTTAGAGCCCTACAATTTTATATTTTGCATTAAGTTAAAAAGTCTTAAAAACAAATGCAATTTAAAACCACAACTTATTGCTAATAAACATTTTAAAAATAATATAGAACGACTCATAGCCATTCACGAATAGATAAATATGATGCATATATGCATTGCCGAAAGGAACACATACATATTTGCCAAATGTTGTAACTACTAAATTCACAGGGTTACATGAAGAGATTTCTTATTCGGGATTTTTTTACTCAGACTCACTGACTGTTTACCAATAAATTCAATAAAAATAAATTAAAACAACAAACAAAGTTACTGATTGTATTCTCACCTATAACATGGGCTGTCGGCCAGAAGATGGACAGAAACTTCTAGATAAAAATAGATACTGAGATGAAACTCCTGAAGATGGATAGGTATAGAGAACGTATTTCCACTCCTCAATAAAAACTAAACTCTTTGATTATTACTCTCAGATATGACTTGTTTCAATGCATTTCGTAAGAGAGTTTCCATTGTGTAAATATTTATGCATTTAGATTAAATATTCACAGAATCTCCTGATAGATAGGGTGCAACAGATAAACAGGTCATGATCAGTCTCACAAATAAGCCTTTTGGTCACATACAAGTTCCCCACTGTGCATTGATAGATTCTCTTTTGGATGAAGATCCCAATAATTTTTTTCCAGATACATGATTTATTTCTATAGTAACACTATGCATATTTCCTTTGATAAATCAGATACTATAATAATATGGGGAGTATTCACCCAGTCAGATCTTTTCTGAAATTCAGATATGTCTTACCTTTAAATGCCTTTTGAGTATTTGTAACCAGGAAATTTTAACTTATGTTTATATTTAATCTAAATTTGCCACAATTTTCTCAATGAATTCATTTTCACTATAAACCTCAGATTCCTAAACATTGTTCTACTGGTAGGGCCACAGTATTATGGAATAACTTGACCAGACAAGTGTGCTCCTTTTCTTTTTTTGCCTAATGATATAAAGTGAAATTGACAATATTAAGACAAATGGCATGGTGTACTTTTGCTGACTGACTAATTGCAAGATTCAAACTATCTATCCTCATTGGCAGTTGACATACTTTTGTAACTAGAAACTCAACAACAGCAATCTAATCATGGCAGTCTAAAAGAATGGTGTTCAGAAGATATTTTGCATTGTAGAGGGAAAAGCACTGAATAGATATCAACACCTGCAAGTAGATACAAGTGCTTAAAAATAAATTAAAAATCAATAATTCTGCATAATCATTCTCAATTAGTCTCTAGTAATACATAATGGTATTAAAAGTCAAAGTGTTTCATGTAGTTATTCTTGTCACTACATTGTCATTGGAATGTGATGAGTAGGCTTAGTAATTTTTGTTTATATTTTGTACTGATGTCAGAGAGGAAGGGAGAGGGAAAAAGAGAGAGATAGAAACAACGATGAGAGAATTATTGATTGGCTGCCTCCTGCATGTCCCTTACTGGGATCCAGCATGCAACCTGGGCATATATTCTGACCGGGAAACAAACTGAGAACTCCTGGTCCAAAAGTCATGCTCAACCACTGAGCCACACCAGCCAGGTGGCTCTTAGTAATTTGATTATTTCAAAGATAAAAATAAAACTCAGAAACATAGCAAGAAATAAATATTATCTAAAGTAAATAACATACTACCTCACTTTAGAATTTTAATCCATTCCTCTATTATTTTCCTACAAATAGTAATCTTTTATGGTTGAATGGTATTTGAGAAAGCACAACCTATCATGATACTTTAGGATATAAAAATGTAAACACTAACCCATAAAGTAGACCTGACAAAAATCTTCAGAATTTTAACTTGGGAATAGATGAATGAAATTAAAGATGAGAAAACGTTTTCTTTAAAAGTTCCTGATGTAATTTTTAAACCTTATTGCTAGATTTGAAAATACACAATTTTTTTTTATTTATTTAGATGTCCAAAGGCTAAGACATTGCAGAATGATTTCCTAGTAGTTGAAATTTTCAGCAAGCTTCCAAAATGAATTGAAGAGGAAATGAGTTCATACTTTAAAGAAGTTAAATCAATCTATATAAAAATATAATCCTACAAAATTACAGTGAAACAAACTTAAATGGTAGATTAGTATATCATAAAACACCCTTAAAATTCCTTTGGAAATTCTACAAATTAAATAATTTAGTGGCTTGTTATTAACAAACTCTCATAAAGGAAGAACTGTGTTGTATTATGTAAATTCTGTTACAGTTGGATTCTTTACAGAACTTATATTGATGCCATTTTATGGTAAGACTCCAGAAAAACTTGTTGGTTGATAAACTATGATAACAATTAATATCAGGTTACACTTTGGACATTTTGTTAGTCCACGCATATCTAAAATATGATTAAAATCAAATATGACAATAAAATATAAGCAAAGCTTGCATATCTGAATTAGACAATCTCATATTGTTATCCTAATTTTGCTGCTCTCCTAAAGCATAAATCTCCTTCTACTCCTTCCAAAACATTCAATTTTTAATAAAGTAACATCTGTTTTTTGGGGATAAGACTATGGTACCTGCTGTTCTCCCACCCCTCCGGGAAAATGTAAAAGTAAGCAGTTATGCAACATCACTTTTGTGAGCCTAGTAACAGCTGTGGTTTTTAAAGGGATAAAGTAGTAGAAATAAAAAAAAAAAGAGCATTTTGACAATATGTGTGGAAAGTGCTGTGATATGTATTAAATTAGATTAAAATTAACATATCCTAATGAAAAATTAGACTGTGGCAATCTTATATGATTGATTGAGTGTAAAGAGAGAAAATGTTGGATTACATGGTAAACTATTTACTATATATACAAATGAATTAAAATACCAAGAGAAATCATTAATTAGTTTCTCCAAAGTTTGCTTTTGTACATGTAAGCATCCTATTAACACAAGAAATAAAGAAATATTGGGTCTATTTATGTAAGCAGTGCCTTAAGTTTTAAAATGAATAATAGTTATTACTAAAAAATTGGCATTGAATGTTAAAGATGGTATAATATAGTTATGATCTTGTTGATCTCTTGATGTCAAAACTGTTGCTGATATTCATGCAAACAGATAATTTGGTTGCGTGAAAAGTTTATCTAAGGCTATAAAAACTATACTAATAATTACTAGAAATTTTAACAATCCAACCATTCTTGGTATTTCCATGGTTACTTTTAAAAACACTTTAATATTTTAATGTTATTCAAATGTAGGCATGAGTATTCAGTTAGAAAAAGGAAAACTTGACTGACCCAAGGTAAAATGAGCTAGAGAGGCACTGACTCTTTGCGTTCTTAAAACACACATTTCTAAAATATTGCAAGAAAAAGAAATGCAGAAGTAAAACCCTTCTGAACACAAAATAGAAAACTGTTATATCCTCATAACAGTTGGTATGGAAATATGTTTATGTTAGAATTTTCTATTAGTAGTTCAATATTTCTACCGACTTTTAACTGGTGTCTTTTCTTTCTTTTATTATCCTTAATATATTCCATTGAGGCTTTTCTTTCACTTCAAGAAAAGAGAGGTGACCAGCCAAAGGCATCTCCCTCCCAGCAGCCATTGCCGTGAAGACTTGCACACTAATCAGAAGTGGGTCAAATGGTCTTCACATGAAAGCATCTAACAAGGTCCCTGAGGAAGCCCCCTAAGTGGCAGCAGGGAGAAGCACAATTGCTTTTTCATGGAAGACGGATGCTAGAATCCATTGGCCTATCTTAAGGTACAGATGCTTGCTTCTTTGAAGTTACTATAATCATGGTTGCTTTTGAAAAACTATTATGTTCTTCAAAACAAATTTCCTGAGATTTGGGATCAGAAGCAGTTATAGGGATCACTACATAGGGGAAGACTGCACACATCAAAACATTTTGTTATTTTTTTGCCACTTGAGTCAAATAAACATAACCTTCCACTTCTCAGTTTTTAATTGTAAATACTCAAGTTAACTCTGAGTTTAGTAAATTCTAATGTAGATTTTAATAAATAAGCAGAATAATCTGTCTAATAATAGGGCAATATGCAAATCGGTCAGGACGCTGTCACATAATGACCGATCAGCAGGCTGCATGCGCAGCAGGCTCTGGTGGGCAGGGAGGCGGGGCCCAGCAGGGCGGCAGCAGCTGTGAGCACTCCCGATAGCCGCTGCCGCTTGCACAGGGCAGCCCCAGGTTTGGGCAAGCCACCAGTGGCCGCTGCTGCTGCTGCCAGGGCCAGAGGCTCAGGCAATGCGGGCCAGGGCGAGGCTCAGGCAAGCTGCAGTGGCTGCGATGGCCGTGGCTCAGGCAGCCTCACAGTCTGTGGTTGCAGCAGCAGAGGTGTGATGGGGACATTACCTTCTCTTGATCACAGGATCGCCTTCCACAGAGGGAGGCCAGAGGTGGAAGCAGCAAGGGGCTTATAGGGCGGGGCCTTCCCTTAATCGGCTGGTCGCCTCTTGCAGAGGGAGGCCAGACTGCAGCTTAGCCATCATTGGGACATCCCTTGAGGGCTCCCAGACTGTGAGAAGGGGCAGGCCAGGCTGAGGGACCCCCCCAGTGCATGAATTTTGTGCACCGGGCCTTTAGTTTATATATAATTATATTCTATATAATATAAACATAAAATTATATCATATTGGCTTACTATCTATAATAATAAAAGTGTAATATGCTAATTAGATCAGACAGCAGAACAACCTTCTAGATGTCACTCCAGATGTCCTTCCGAATGAAGCTGTGGTGGCAGGGACCAAGGCAGATGCAGTTAGGGGCAATCAGGCAGGTAGGCAGAGTGGTTAAGGGTGATGAGGTGGGCAGGCGAGTGATTAGGGGTGATTAGGCAGGCAGGTGAACAGTTAGGGGCAATCAGGGAAGTAGGCAGAGTGGTTAGGGGCAATGAGGCAGGCAGACAAGTGGTTAGGGGCAGTGAGGCAGGGATGCAAAGTGGTTAGGGGAGATCAGGTAGGCAGGCAGGCAGGTGAGCAGTTAGGAGCCAGTGGTCCTGGATTGCTAGAGGTATGTCTGATTGCCTGTGTGATTGGGCCTAAACCAGCAGTAGGACATCCCCCAAGGGGTCCCTGATTGCAAAAGGGTGCAGGCCGGGCTGAGGGACCCCCACCCCACCCCCATGAATGAATTTTATCTACCGGGGCTCTAGTATTAATATAAAAACCCCATGCCTGGCCTGCATGGCTCAATGGTTGAGCATTAATCTATAAACCATGAAGTCAGGGTTCAATTCCTGGTCAGGGCATATGCCCAGGTTGTAGGCTTGATCCCCAGTGTGGGGCATTCAGCAGGCAGGTGATCAATGATTCTCTCTCTCTCTCTTTTTTTCTCTGAAATCAATAAAAATATATTTGAAAAAATAAAGATAAAAACTAAATTTGATTGCAATGAACAACCAAAGTGATCAACTTAAATGTTTAGCAGCTTATATGTAAATATAAACTAGAGGCCTGGTGCACAGATTCATGCACCAGTGGGATTCCTCGGCCTGGTCTGTGGGGATTGGGCCAAGACCGGCTCTGCAACATTGCCCAAGGGGTCGTGGGTTGAGAGAGGGTGCAGGCCAGGCAGAGGGACCCCACTGGTGCACGATTAGGGCCAGGGAGGGATTGCAGGAGGGCTCTAGGGCATGTCTGGCCCATCTCGCCCAGTCTCAATCAGCAGCAAGCTAACCTATAGGTTGTAGTGTCTGCCCCCTGGTGGTCAGTGCAAGTCATAGAGACTGGTCGAATGGTCAAATGAATGGTTGGACACTTAGCATATTAGGCTTTTATTATGTAGGATAGTAAATTAATGATTATATATTTAATCATAATATTATGACATTTGATCAGTATGAGCTATAATAAATTTTCTTAAAATAGGAATATTCTGAACTATGTGAAACCGTTTTGGCTAAAGAGTTGTCAACATCAAACATCATTGTTTGAGAAATTTGCCATTGAATATAATAGTTAATTCATTCACAAATTAGTTCATGTATTTGTAAATATACTTACATGCAAGTCATTGTGTGATACTCTATTGAGAGGCAATTTTTCTTCTATCCTTGAGAAATGAAATTTGAGCATATAAATAAGATAGATCATTTGTACTTATTCTCTGTCTTCTAGAAGTTTTAGTTCTTGCTATGCAACAGCTTTAAAGCTCTAAACTGTGGTGTGTGGTTTTTTTAATAGACAAACAGACCAAATATACCTTTCTAATTAAAAGCAAGTCTTGCCACCCTGGTTAAACACACTCTTACAAGTAAGATATTAATATGAAAAATTGAAATATTCAAATTATACAGGTAGACAAAATAAAAATTTGTTAACTGATATTATGTCAATGAAAAGAGGAAAACTGAAAATGAAATTTCATAAAGAACATTTGCAATAAACCCACATGTGTTATTGAACAAGTTTTGAAATATAACTAGAAAAAATAGTGCTCTACTTAACACAGAAAAAAAAAGCTCTGCTAATAAATGGGCTTCAATTTAAATTAAAAATGGTATTAAAGTCTTCTGAACCCCCTGTCTTATGAGCATCCTTGGTAAAATTACTAGTATCAGCACAAAACAATAAGAAAGGTCAAATTTTAGTGGCATCACAAACGTGTTTTGTCCAAGATTTACTTTGTATATATAATATGAAATAGACGAAGTTCTTAATACTTCTGCAAATTCAGAAGCGAGAAGACAAAGGAGTAGCCTCCTTTAGGAATAAAAATATCGTACTATGTTTAAATCCCGCAAAATTAATGTTTAGCTCAAGGATTTGCCGTTCATCTCAGAATCCCTCAAGCCTGAGGCAGGATTAGGTCAGATTCATGTTAGAACAACTGGAGGAAATCAATAGACCTCACTTTATTAATAATTAAAAGGCTAATGTAGACTGGGAAGTGATTAAAAATGTGTAGAACACATATTTATTACTACAATTTCAAATACCTCCATAATATGTAATTTCAAATTGGGCCACACAAGAAAGCGAGAGGTAACGCTAAATATGAACAAGTGACAGACAGAAGAAGGAAGTATTCTGTGTCCACTGTATATGTAGCAAAGTTTCTGTCTATAGAGGGAAAAGCACAACCCATAACTAATTTGAATCCACAACACATACTGGATTACAGCTACAGTTTATTCTGTCACCAGTAGTTAAATTGATCCCTATTAAAATTTCTCAGGATCACAGAAACAAAGTTTGCACAATGAAGGACTTTAAAGCTCATTTGACAGTCAGGTATGTTGAATTTTATTTTACTTTTATTATTTTTGTTTGTTTATTTATTTACTTTAATTAAATTTATTGGGGTGACATTGGTTAATAAAATTATATGGGTTTCAGATGTACCAGTCTATAATATATCATCCATATATTGTATTGTGTGTTCACCAGCCAAAGTCAAGTCTCCTTCCATCACCATTTATCCCATTTTACCTTCTTCTACCTCCCCCAATGCTCCTTTCCCTCTGGTAATCACCATACTGTTGTCTGTGTCTATGAGGTTTATTTTTTCCTTGCATATTTTTTTTTTTTTGCTTACTCCCATCACCGTTTTTTTTACCCAGCCCCCCAACCCCTATCCTCTCTGACAGTTGCCAGTCTGTTCTCTGTGTCCATGCCTCTGTTTCTATTTTGTTGCCAGTTCATTTTGTTCATTACATTCCACACATAAGTGACATTATATGGTACTTATCTTTCTCTGACTGGCTCTTTTCACTTGGCATAATACTCTCCAGGCCTATCTATTCTGTTGCAAGAGGTAAGATTTTCTTTCGTCTCTCTCTCTCTCTCTCTCTCTCTCTCTCTCTCTCTCTCTTTTTAATATATATAGCTGAGTAGTATTTCACTGTGTAAATGTACCACAGCTTCTTTTACCCATCAATCTACTAATGGGCACTTGGGCTGCTGCTTCCAAAAAGCCTTGGCTATTGTAAATAATGGTACAGTGAACATAGGCATGCATATTAGGTTTTTTCATATATATTACAGAAGTGGAAATTTTAGTAATTCAAAAACAATTGCTATTGAACATACACTGAGTGGCCAGATTATTATGACCACCTGACATTTGTAGGCAAATTAGCTATAATTTCGTGCTGAAGTAGTTAGAGGGCCAGACCATTATAAATAGGGAAGCAGGTTGTTTACCACAACAGTAGAAGTGATGTTTTTCTGAAGATATGAGTAAACAATGAAATTTAACAGCCTTTGAACTTGGGATGATTGTTGGTGCTCAGAGCCATGGAGCAAGTATCAGCAAAACAATCAAAGGCCTGTTCGAACACCTTTGCTGTCTGCAGTTACCAAGATAAAACAACTCCAATTCTCACAGGAACACAAGGATTGGACAGTCGAGCATTGGAAAAAAGTCATGTGGTCTGATGAATCACGTTTCCAGTTGCATCATGCAGATGGCAGAGTGAGAATTTGGCGGAAACAGCATGAAAGCATGCACCCTGAATGCATGAGTACAACCCTTCAACCTACTGGGGGCAGTGTTTGGGGCATATTTTCCTGGCATGATTTGGGCCCTTTAATTCATGTGAACAATGTCTGAATAGCACAA
>NW_006298312.1:3384825-3387863 GCF_000327345.1 Myotis davidii
TAACATCTCACAGAACTGGACAGTGCTATTCATCAGGCATGGTGTCAGATTCCTCGCATCACCTTTCAACATCTCGTGGAGTCAATGCCAAGAGGAATCGCCACGGTATTGAAGGCAAAAGGTGACCCAACGCAGTACTGAAGTGGTCATAATAATCTGGCCACTCACGTTCAAATATAACCCACGTTCAAAGGCTGTTAAATCATGTTGTTTACCCATATCTTCAGCAAAAAAATCACTTCTACTGTCGTGGTAAACAAACTGCTTCTTTATTTATAATGGTCTGGCCCTCTCGCAAGTTCAGCACAAAATTATAGCATATTTGCCTACAAACATTAGGTGGTCAAAATAATCTGGTCACTCAGTGTATACGTTACACCACTCTAGCAATACCTCATTTCCAGAATCCACAGTAATGAAATCACTAATTTTTATATATAGTTTATGAATAAAAGAATAGATTGATATACTTCTAAGCTAAGTGCCAACCTTCAATTTGACATCAACGTTTCTTTAGCTTTCACTGTTTTGACAGTTCTTATTTTACATTGTAATTTCTTCCATAGATAAAAATGTTAATTATGCATGACCTAGCTAAAATTAAGTTTTCTGAAATAATAAATCTCAAAGGATTAAAAAAGATATGGGCAATAGATCTTAGAAGGGATAGAGGTGATCGAAACACACTGAGGTGTAGATACATTTCACCTTATAAAAAGGAATGTGTTTCATTTTGACATTTATATATCATAGTGTAATACAAATACAGGGAATTATAATGGAAATTCAGATTTGAACACGTAGTTGAGGTTATAAGCAATTTGCTAGTAAGATGTTTTGTCTTATACCTTCTTCTTCCTCAACTGCTAGTATAATCCCTGGTACTCTGAATAAAGAAGAAAAGAATAATATTCTCCTCTAATAGCACAGACTCTTCCTTTTTGGCTCCGAAAGGAACATTCTGGAAGGTGGCATGGATGTCTCCTTGGGAAGTACAGTGGATTGAAGCTCTGAGACAAAGAAGTCAGGATAGTGTCTGATTGAAGGCAGCCTTGGGATACAAGGGCCCTAGAGCCCACGCAGAAAGTGTTGGGAATGGAGGAGACTTATCTGCAGACTGGAGAAGGTTCTAACAGGAGACTGGGACTAGAGAGGCCGCCTGAATGGTTGGGATACTGAAAACACCAGGACAATCACCCCGTAAGAATGTTTTTAGACACTGTGTACCTTAAACGTAATGATTGCAGGAATAATGCATAGTCTGGATTGCCATGTGTCTTTCAATGTAAATGTTTCAAGTGTTATTACAGGTAAAGTATTTTACTGTTTCCACAATACAATTTAATATAGATGCCATAAACCAAGAAAAAAAGCAAAGTACTTCATTGGAAAATTTTTTTTAACAATAATTTTAGAGTTTCTAGAAGGATATTGACCAGTTACACATTACCTATAGATAAGGTAAAATAGAAGACCTGGGATGCATTCTGAGCTACATAATTGGTGTGAAAGAAGGGGTGCAGAGGCTGGTCTGAGGACCTGACTCTTAATCATCCCACTGACCGTCACTACCCTACAGGTGGCCCAACCCCAGGCAGATAGTTGGGCAAGCCCACTTCCTCTGTCCTAGATATAGATAATCGCATTTAGTATACACTGTCAGGTAACATTCTAACTTTGTAATCCTCTCCTTATTCCTTCCTAGTGTTTGACATTGTGAAGTACAAGGCAATAGTACAACCCAGTGCTTCTATGGCTTGGGGGAGCATATCTCTACAAGTGATATCATAAACACACAGTGCAGTGGGTATAAAGTGGCTAGGCCAATGTGGTCTTGCTGAAATATCAAAAAATGTTAATGGTTTAGGTCACGATTAAAATTATTCAAATAGAGAAATTAAAAAGGAAAAAAGTAAAAGAAGGAAAAAGAAAATTCTCATATTGGAATGATTGCTCTAATTCTCTCTGACTTTCTTGATTTGTTAAATTACCAAATATTCTGGGCAGTGTGGTCCAACAGAACTTTCTGTGATCTGTGCTGTCTAGACATAGCCACCAGCCACATGTGGCTACTGAACGGTTAAAATGTGGCTAGTCCAAATGAGGATATGAATTTTCAATTTTATTTAAGTTTAAATACTTTGCATGTAAATAGGCACCTGGAGATAGTGGCTATTGAACTGGTAGCCTGGATCCCAGGATAGGTGGGCAAATAAATTTAGAAAAACAAAAGATCTCAGCTACAAATTGAGTTTGCTCTACATTATATACTTAAAAATCACAAATCCTCTTTCCATTTAATAATTGCTTTTAGAGAGCATTGTTCTTTAAGACAAATTTATAGATTTTATTGGTGTTTTAAAGTTCCTTCCTGATTCACAGTCAATTAACTATGATAGTAAAAGGCCACAAATTGAAGAGTGTCATAAAATACACAATACATATCAGTTTTTCCCTGATCAAACTAGAACTTGGTATTAATTGTCAGAGGAAGAAGAGGAGGAGGAGAAAAGGCAAGTGAAGGAGGTGGAGGATGGTGGTGGAAGGGAACTCAAAAATATTTTCATTTGTTCAACATAAATTGAGAATGTAAACCCAAATCTTTTTACATTTCAGTAGAATGGCACCTTTACAGGAAAAGTGTGTGTGTGTGAGTATGTGTGTGTCTGTGTGTGTGTGCGTGTGTGTGTGTGTTTAAAAGTTAAGAAACCATATTATAGAAAACATCTTGTGACCCTTGAATACTACTAGAAAAGTACCTGACATAACACTAAGGGAAATTTTGCTCCAATAGCTGTATAACAGACTTTTTGTTGTATCCTATCTAATAAAAGAGAAACATGATAATTGGCGTATGACCACTACTGCCGGGAGCCGGTCCAAGGTCACCTCTCCGAGAAAGGTTGTTTCCCCAGGTAGGGATTTTCCCCTGAAGTTAGGGAGGGAATAAAACCTCTTAACTGCCAGGTGGGTAATTAATTACTTTAACTATGAACAATCATGCTTAAGTACATAATCTTTACTCCCTGGAATGGAGA
>NW_006298312.1:3389972-3397025 GCF_000327345.1 Myotis davidii
AATTATAATTGAATATATTAAAGTATCCCATTTGTGCTTCAGCAAATTAAGCCTTCCATGGTATACTTTTCTTCCCTTTCTTTCTTTCTTCCTTTCTTTCTTGGAGGGGAAACAAGATCATGGGCATTTTGACCTGTAGACTGTGGGTTTACAATAGAGAGGGATTCTCCAGGTATTGTTGGACTTATTTCTAGGTCCATTTTTGAGTATTCCTCTCCTGAACAAACATTTTCTTTCCTCCCTCCCTCCCTCCCTTCCTTCCTTCCTCTTTCTTTCTCCCTCCCTCCTCCCTCCCTTCTTTCTTTCTTTCTTTCTTTCTTTCTTTCTTTCTTTCTTTCTTTCTTTCTTTCTTTCTTTCTTTCTTTCTTTCAAGAGAAGACAGCTCTTCGGTAAACATTCACTATTGTTTCAGCTATGAAACCAAGCTCTGAATTCAGATAAAATTTGAATAAATTCCAGTTAGGATACCTACTGGTTGTGCAAAGATGGGAAAGTTATTTAACTATTCTAAGTCATTTTTCCATTCATAAAATGAGGATAATGTTAATGTCCACTTTTGAGTGTCTGTAAAGATAAAATCATAAAATGCAAGTAAAGTGTTTAGCACAGTACATGCTGCTTGTTGTTAGAAAGCACTGGATAAGCATCACCCTTAAAATAATAAATATAAATGGTGCTGCAAATTTACTTTATAGGACCGGATTTTATGTTTTTGTTTCTCTTTTTCACATGTTGTTGTTGTTGCTGCTGCTGTTAGATTTTCCTTTTAGGTTTAGGATTAGAAAGATTGGTAAGAAATCCCTGGGCTGAGAATGAGGATCCCTGTGTTCTTGGCTCTATTAGTCACTTTTGGGGGTTGGGAGTGAATCTTGTCAACTCTGCAGCAGTGTCCTCACAGTTACTTGGGACAGGAGAACATAGCAAAGTCCTCTTACATGGCAAGAACCTCATATGCTGATTCATAGGATTGCGAATAGAGGTGCCCTATTTCATTTGAGGATTCATCTAAAAGATCTCCTGGAATGGAAAACTTTCATAACTCAATTTTCATAGAAGAATAGAATGTAATGAATGTAAAAGATATCTGGAGGAGGGACTTCCTCAGATATACCAAGGTGGATAGTTAGGTTTTACCTAGCTTTTAATTATTGCTAAAATTTGCTGTTATTTGTCTGCAAAGGCATTTTCTCGAAGTATACGCTACCACTAAAAGGTCACATGGATGACATTGCAATGACTAGTCTAAAGATCTAAAATTATAATAATTGTGAATGTTAAAACACAGTGATAATAAAATCACTGAGATGACCTGATAAATGTTAAAACAAACAAATTAAAAAAATTGATATTTGAAACCATAGAGCCCAATTCTAACAAAACATAGTAGGCACTTCTATTTATGAGAGAATGGAAGTTATCTCTTAGAAAGGGTTAGCAATTCAATAAGCCCAACATCTTTGAAATTTTTGGAAGTTCTGAGAGATAAAGGTAGATAAAGGAAGTTTTATACTATTTAAGTTATGTCCATAAATGGAATCTATAATCATATTCTACATCTCAATACCTCAAATTCTCATGACTCAAATTTTATTTGTATCTTATCTATGGCTCATGATTCTGAAAGGAACATGCAAATTATGCTGTGGATTTTTATAAGTTCTATATTTGTTAATTCATTAGTTTATGTATTAAAATGTCACTTATTATCACCTGCTTCAGGTAAAGTACTGGGTAGAAGTCCATATCCTGTCTAATAAAGATGGAATATGCAAATTGACCATCACACCATTATAAAGATGGCAGCACCCATAGCCACAAGATGGTGGTGCCCAGTACCCTCAGCCCCGCCGTAGTCCCCCAGTCCTTTCAGCCCTGCCAGGGGTGGCAGGCCCATTGTGTGGCCAGACCTGCCCTTAGCCCCCCAGTTGCCCAGGGCCAGCCTGAGGCACTGGCAAGCCTCGGATAGCAGCTGCCCAGCCGCCCAGGGCCGCCTGAGGCTCAGGTAACCAGGACTGGCTGAGGCTTGCACTGCCAACAGTGGCGGCAGCAGCAGAGGTGTGATGGGGGCATTTCTTTCCCCTGTTGGCCCGGTCACCTCCCACCCCTGAGGGCTCTTGGACTGTGAGCCTGCTAGGCTGAGGGACCCTCCCGCTCCAGTGCATTAATTTTCATGCACCGGGCCTCTAGTAGACGAATCATATACTACTCTTGCTTTTAAGACATTTATAATCTTCTGAGTAATTGGTAACTACAGTTGAAGAGAGATATTTATTTTCTTGTTTAAATAGATCAATTTATCTATCTGGAAAATGGGCCTCAGGAGTATTTTATATAGCCTTGGACAATTTTTTTTATAAAACAATAGTGACAGCTCCACAGATTGCGACATCAGAAGAGAGATGAATTTGCTAAAAGAATTCTTAGGTTAATAACTCAGTGTATGCCATTACATAGTAATTGAGGACCGAGTATTATCAGAGTGTCCAGGAGATATTAATTAATACATTTCTGTTTGGCACACAAATACCTTACTTAAAGAATTTCACTTGATATATATTTAGGTTTTAGTACTCTGGGAAATAATGTAGCACTAATCTCCACTCAAATGGCACACAGATTTGTCATAACAGCATGCATAAAGAGGATATATGAAAAAGTAGTACCAATTCTGATTTTTTTCCAGCCATTTTACATCTGAAAACACTGAGAATAAAGTATTTTATTTTTGCCAATTGACTAATTCTTTCTAGAATACCTCTCAAATTTGTGATAGAATGTTTTTAGGTAAGAGTTCTAAATATAAGCTCTTTTCTCCCTAAAGCACATACAGATAAACGTTTTCAATGATTTTATTTGAGCTTGCCTATGAAATTTTATAAGAACTAAAATGATTAACATCTATAACATATTTAAGATTCTATAATACATGAAAAGAAGCTTGGGTGAATGATAAGGGAAAGAAAGTATCTCAAATCCTAAAGTTAGCATACATAGATAATGCATCATTGTTTTCTTCATGGCAGAATATAGAAAAGAGTTCCTGAGTTAAAAGCTTCTAGATCAAAATCAATATAACTACCTTTAGAAACCTAAACAAAAAACCAGTTAACTTTCGGCCCAATTTTAAGCTGTCCTAATAATGGGCATTGAAATGCAATAAAGTTTGGTGTAAGATTAAATAAAGAAGACTTCACAAGTGAAGGTTAATAAAAACAATCTTAGATTTATATCAGAATGTAAAATGGGAATGTTAGAAATGTCTAATCTGTTTAACCTAAAATTCTATTTTTTATATCCATTTCCAAGTTAAATCTTATCACATGTAACTTTCTATTCAATCAGCATCCTTGCCATTTACTCCTCCCCTTAGAAAATAAGATAAAGAACTGAAATATCTTTACTTTAATATGAGTTCATTTGTTGGTATCTCCCTAAACACCTGACTCCACCAGGAATTCTGAGTTCTTGGCAAAGCATTAAGAACACACTTAACTTGGGCATTTAATGCATATTAAATAAGGGGAAACAAAATTAAAAGTAAAATCTCTTAATACATAGAATTTATCTCTAGAAAAAAATAAATAAATTTAATATCAAAATGGCATCAAGTTTCATATAATCTCCACACCTTCCTCACTCCAACAAGTCAGAAAATTTCCCTGATATATTAACTCTAGTTTAAAAATAAATCAACAGAAAGGGGCATCCTAAGCCAAACAAAGTAACAATAGCAAAAATAAATAATATAAAGAATCATATGAGGGAGATATATATATGAGATATATATATCATATCTATATATACATATATATCATATATATGTGAGATATATATATCTTATATATAAGATATATGTATGGTATATATGATATCTGATCCCAAGCCAAACAAAGTAACAATAGCAAAAATAAATAATATAAAGGATCATATGAGGGAGATATATATATAATTTCATACCCAAATGAAATTTTCTGAGATTTTCTATGGTTATGTTGACAAATATGTTTGCCTGAAGGCACTTTCCTTCTTTAGAACCTAAACATTCACAAAAATCTAAACTTGTGATTATCTAACCAGGAGTAGTGTGTGTACCGTAATACATGCCTCAAGGGAACTGAAAATGTCAGTAAGATGCAAAAAATAGTCAGAGTGTGAAATCATGAAAGGCATGCGGAAAGTTGAGAACCAATCATTTAAAAGGCCCTTCATGCAAACTTTCTCTGTTGAAAGGACCCCTGCATTATATTTCTGAAGATCTAAGTTAAGATCAAGAGACTAGAAATCTGATGATGGTTTTATGGACTAACAGAGCATCCTGGAAACTTTACACCTACAGATTCCATGGAAACAGGAAATGTAAGAACTCTGTCTTAATTTTCCTAAATGTCGGCTGTAAGAAGAAATGGGGAGAAATGCCAATTTCTTTTTCAAGGGAAAAAGGAAAAGGAACACTCTGATCTTACTCTCTTTGAAATTGGGGCTGGAACAGGGATACAGGAAGTGCACCAAAAGATTGGGGCTTATCACACTTTCCATTTGAAATTGTATTAATCAGTGGAGAGAATGAGAGAAACATATATTTTCACACAGATTAATCACTGAAATAATCTCTGTAGTACCCAGAGCTCTGATGGAGGAAAGAAAGAAGAAAGAAAGAAAGAAAGAAAGAAAGAAAGAAAGAAAGAAAGAAAGAAAGAAAGAAAGAAAGAAAGAAAGAAGAAGGAAGGGAGGAAGGAAGGAAAGAAAGGAATGAGAAAAAACAGAGAGGAAAAGAGAGAGAAAAAGAAAAGGGGTATTTTATTTATTTATTTTTGATAATTGGGATGATATAAGGTGTTTTAGCCTAAGATTCAAAAAAAGTGTTTATAAGAAAATAAAGCACTCTTATTAATTATTAAATTCTAAAAAGTTACTATCTGCAATTTATCTTTATTATCACTATTATTTCAATTTTTCTCCTTTTGTATTAATTTTTCTTCATAAATTTGAAAATTTTTATGAAGATGCTACATTTAACAAGATACCTCATTTTGGTCCTCTGTCTTTTAACCTTTTCCTCAATCTCTCCATTCCCCTCCTTACCTATAATGGACAGAGAGAAAAGGAAATTGGCCTGCATCCCATGAAGTCGCTGCTATACTTCCAATAGGAAAGTAATTAAGAAAAATACACTTATTTAAGCACTTTGCTAGATTTCCAGCTTCTGAAGTAAATTTGCATTAACTTGATTATTTATTTTAAAAAAAGTATGATTTGGGGGCTTGCTCTTGATTATAGGAAAAACAGTTCAAATTCAGGTGGTTCCCTGATGGCATTTATTTGGATTAATGTTTCTTGTTTAATACATTTGAATATTAGTAACCTCACTTTTCTACCACACACATGCTCAAACATGTTTTCTGCTAGAACAGAAACCGTGTGTTCCCAGAGACTGTCCATTAAGCCCTTCCTGAGTGTTTTAGGGCAATCCAAATAACTGCTTCTCCCTGGGGAAAAAGAGACAGAGGATCTATCTGTCTGGCTGAGAGGTATGAGTGTGTGTGTGTGTGTGTGTGTGTGTGTGTGTGTGTGTGTGTGGCGGGGAGCAGGGGTGGTGGTGAAAGCTAACAACTGAGTTAATATGAGATTGGGGTCCTCTCCGGGAACCTGGAGCTGACTCATTTAGGGGGTGATTGGAGAGCAGCGAGGCCAGAGAGTTATGAAAGATAAAAATCATTTAAGGTATAATTTTTATTTTTAAAAATATATTTATTGATTGATTTCAGAGAGGAAGGGAGAGGGAGAGAGATAGAAACATCAATGCTTTGAGAGAATCATTGATCAGCTGCCTTCTGCATGTCCCCTACTGGGGGTGGAGCCTGCAATCCAGGCAGGTGCCCTAACTAGCAATCAAACCATGAACTCCTGGTTCATAGGTAGACACTTAACCACTGAGCCATCGCAGCCAGCTAAGGTATTTTTAAACTTCTATCCAAATCTAGAATGTACAAACATATTATATATTTTATTTTTTTAACAATATAACATTTGCTCAAGTCATTTATATGCCTCAAGTTCATTACAGTTAAGCAAATATTAAGTGAGACATTTAAGACAGCATAAGAGTCATCAACTTTTAAGTTCTTTTATTGACTGGCATACCAGGGTCCAGACAACATGCTACATATTTTAGATACAGAATCAAGTCACTATACTAAAACGTACCACAGATTACTCAAAAGATGCACATGTGCAATCACACACAAATGATAAAGGTTTGGTAAATACACTAACTAAGCAACAAAAAAAAGACATATAAGTGACAACAAGGAGAGAATAACCTTGACTGGTTCTTTCTGTATACTGGGTTGGGAGAGGTATGACCAGAAAAAGCTTTAGATAAGAAAGAATAATCGAACTAATCTTAGGTAGAGATTTTACAGGAATCTATGCAGAAGCAACTGCATAGTTGAGCATGATGTGGGATTATAATAAAACAGTTCAAAAATCTAGGATAGGTTCCATGGAGACAGAGAAAATTAATTCACATCAATAACTCACAACCTATTTCAACTGTCTTTACCCATATCTATATTTATCATTATACTAGAGGCCCAGTGCATGAAATTCATGTGGGGGGAGAGGGGGTTCCCCTCAGCCAAGTTGGACATCCCTCTCACAATCTGAGACCGCTGGCTCCCAACTGCTCACCTATGTTTGGTGCAGAGTGCTAGGGATGGATAGGTGGAAAGCCTGATTGCCCCTAACCACTTCTGCCTGCCAGCCTGATCACCCCCTAAACACTCCCTTGCCAGTCTGATCAACGCCTAACTGCTCCCCTGCCAGCCCAGTCCCCCCCAACTGCCCTCCCCTGCTGGCTATTTTCTGCTGCCCATCTTTGACCACATGGGGGCTGCCGTCTTGTGCAAGGGCATGGCAGTCAATGCTGTTTGGCCGTTACTGTGATGGCCTCCTGGATGATTTGCACATTCCTTTATTATTAGTATAGATCTACACCTGTATTTATCCGTATCTGTTCCATGAATACACACACACCCACACCCCCCCCCCCCC
>NW_006298312.1:3397037-3407806 GCF_000327345.1 Myotis davidii
CCCCCACACACACACACAACTATACCATGTTCAAAGGCTGTTAAATCGAGTTGTTTACCCATATCTTCAGAAAAACATCACTTCTACTGTCATGGTAAACATCCTGCTTTCCTATTTATAATGGTCTGGTCCTCTAGCAATTTCAGCGTGAAATTATAGCTAATTTGCCTACCAACGTCAGGTGGTCATAATAATCTGGCCACTCAGTGTAGATTTCAGTGTCAGACTTGGATTCTGACCCTAGTCTTCCACTTAGTAGATGCATGACTGAGCTTTTTGGAATAGGTTCCTTATTGGAGAGGCTACATAAGTTCAGTGATAAAAGAGTATGGCACTGGAGCTACAGTTCCTGTTTATTATTGTTATTATTCTAATTTTGGCTCTACTGTATTCTAGTTCTGCTCTTTTCTGGAGCAAGTTCTTAAGTTCTATGCTCCCCTGTTCTCTTGTTCTGTAAAATTAATATCATAATGTTATCTACCTCAAAGGGGCTCCAAGAGTTAGTATATTTAGGGCTCTTATAATAATACATAATAAAGAGAAAATTCTCAATACCTATTAATTTAAAATAAGATCGGTAATTTTCAAAACTATTATTTCCCTTCTAACTTCCAATAAGGAAAGACATATTATGTATGTCATAAAAAGAAAGCATAAGATGCATTCATCTTCCTGAAGTCCTTTGCTAATAAGGACATTTAGTTGGCTCCACCATTTAAAGAATGCAACAGATAAAGCTTTCTTCCAGGAAATGTAGACACCACCTAAAGTGCTGCAAAGAGAAAACTCCAGAGAGCCAGAGTAAAGAAAATAAAAAGTATCCCTCACCCCTGGCATATACCTGATTGTATCTCATTAGTTCTGAACTGCTTTGCTTTGCCACCAGGCTGAAGAACTACTGCCATTAGTCACTGATATTAAGTATTGTTTCCATTCAACCTAATGGCAAAGGGTTAAGGCAAGGTACACAAAGAATTAAACACCAAAATCTTGGGTTTTCTTTTTGAAATGGATATACAGAACTAAATCAGATATCTGACTCCAATTACAGTAAGTCAATAACCGTTGGTCACTTTAACAGCATGGTACAATGGCCAGACTCACTTGCCATGGATCATAATCTCATATCTTTCATATGGCCATGGGGAATAAGTGACATGTGGAAATGCCTACCAGATTTGTATTCCATAAAGGAAATGCAACAAACAAAACTCAGTTTGTGTGCAACATATAAGGCTTATCTCATTGTAGCAATGAATGAGGACACTCTCTGGTACAGATATAGAAGGCTCACCATAATAAATTAAGTAAAAAATTCAAGGGTAAAAAACAACACACATATAGTATATTGACTTTTGTATAACACAGGGGAGAAACTAACTTATTTTTTTGTATGTATTTATTTATATGTTCACAAGTATTTTAGGAGGAATAACCAGGAATTCTGGAAACAAGAACTAAATGGGCTCACAAGATAATTTTTACTGTTTTATACTTTGGAATTTTGAGTCACATCAACTTATTTTATATTCAAAAATAAAAGGGCTATAGATTTAAGAAATAATTAATTAAAAATAAGATACAAAAATCAGCTTCTGGTCAAGCTCATAAATAACTACATAAAATTATGATTTTAGTACATAAGAACTTTTATCCTAAATATATTAGATTTATAAATGAGTAAACTGAGTTTAGGAATCCCAGCTTAATGAGAATAAGGGATACACTTGGGGTGACACTTCCTCATGCATAGAGTAAGGTTATTTTCAGGAGGATGTTATTAGTTATTTTCATACTAATTGAATGGTAGAACTGTCAAGTGAGAGGTCTTTAGATATTATGATAGCCAAACTCAGTATGTGTTTATAGCAATTCAGCTCTATGCCCAGCTCTATGATAGCACTGAATGTGTCTACAAGGCATTTACTAGCACAGTCTAATGTGGGTGGAGCAGCTGAGAGGTAGTAAGAGGTGCATAAATATGCAGGTAATTAAAAATATATTATTCAATGATAAGAAGTTCCACGAAGACACTTTATTTATTTCCATCCATAAACCTTAATGTATTGAAAGCAAAGTTATTTAAAAAATGTTTTGAAATATTCTTTTATAATGAAATATAAAAATTAAAAGAAGAAGACAAAAAGTTACTGAATCAAGTTTTGCTGAATTATTTTGGGATTAAAAGATTCTGTCATTAGGATATAAGGAATATTTATAGAAAAAAGTAATAAAGTTAATACTAATTGCCAGTACATCTCAGCTACTATATTAGTAAACTGGCAGCAAAGTACATTTAAACCAATAGAGTAAAATCTATTATAGCAACAGAAAAGAGCAGTCACTAAATTAAGAATCAGGCCATATAGAAAACTTCCAGAAAATAAACTCAGAGAAACTTTAGGGAAACAAGTGGTTTATAGAGAATGTAGCAGGAATCTATAGAATGGTTTAAATGATAATATTTTCCATTCAACAAAATTATTTAAGGCTCCAAAAAGATCAACAGGCCCTTAATTAGAAATGAATCCCTAACATTACAATCACATCACACAAATTTTAATAACTATTTCTTTTTGAAGAACAATATTTCCTTAAAAAAAATCTAACAGTTTCTTTCTTTTGTATAAATAATTTTAGTCATTCTAACTTATTATTTCCTTACTGGAGGCCTGGTGCATGAAATTCAAGGATGTGGAGAGGTGTCCCTCAGCCCAGCCTGCACCCTCTCTAATCTGGGACCCCTCGGGGACAGTCAGAAATACCTCTCACAATCCAGGACCACTGGCTCGTAACCACTCACTGCCTGCCTAATTTCCCCAACTGTTCTCTACTGCCAGCATGGTCACCCCCAACTGCCCTCCCCTGCAGGCCTGGTTGCCCCCAACTGCTCTCCCCTGACGGTCTGATCACGCCTAAACCCCTGCCAGCCTGATCTAGCCCCTAACTGCTCTCCCCTGTCAGCCTGATCTCATCCCTAACTGCTTCTGCCTCTGCCTCTGCCTCAGCCCCCATCACCATGACTTTGTCTGGAAGGAAGTCAGACATCAGGAAGATGACTAGTTGACCCGGTCTAATTAACGTATTATCCTTTTATTAGTATAGATTAATTCAACCCCAAATTTCTAGTCTTATTTTTGTCAAAAACATTTGTGGAATATAAAAAACTGATAAACAAAAATAGAGACAGAGAAGCATCAAACAGACTATCAAACTTCAGTGGGAAGGTGGGGGGGAATGTGTAAGAGATCAACCAAAGGAATTGTATGCATGCATATAAGCATAACCAATAAACACAGACACTGGGGGGGTGAGGGCATGTGCTGGGGGGTGGGAGTGGATGCTGGGAGGTCAATGAGGGAAAAAGGAGACATGTAATACTATATGTAATACTTAAACAATTAAAAAATATATTTGGCCCCCAAGGTCAGCCAAGAAAAACAAAACAAAACAAAAACATCTAGAGAACTAACAGTTGAACACGCAAGTGGCCTCATAATATTGAAGAAGGTATTCAAATTGTTTGTTTTTTCAGTCCAACTTTTTCTCACTTTTGGTGCTAAGTCTGATATAACCGTTTTTGAGACAGAGAGAATGAGAATGCCAAGTGCAGGCCCAGACAAGAGCAAGATAGAGGAGGTGATACTTTCTTCTTCTTTTCGATAAACCCACATTATGAATTTCTCCCTAGATTAAGAGCTGCTGGCGGTCATAATTTCTCTGATACGTACAATCAAAACATACATTTCTTTCAGTTTCCAGTTTCTCCAAGAGGTAGTTGTTCTGGAGAGAAGTCATTCACGTGGCATGATGCTCCATTACCCATTTTTTATTTTGTTAATAATACTATTATTCTAAGGTGTATAATTTCTATCTATTCTAGGAAACAACTACAATGAATATACAGCATGAATAAACAGAAAATATAGGCCAAGGCTTTTTCTTGATAAGTAAAAGTAAGCAAATTAAATAGATAGAAAGTATTACCTGTAATATGATCAATAAAAAAATGCATTTAATTTTTTTAAAAAATGAATAGATAGAAAGATATATGGACACAGATTAACATAGAACTATTTAAGTTCAATGGAAGTTAAAATGGCCTGTAGAAGTAATATTATTTTCATCTAGTTGATTCATCATTAATACATACATAAATCACTAAGATGGACGAATATTGAGAAAGGTATAATTAAATATGGTTTGAATAATCTCTGCAAATTTTTCCTCTAATGAATACTGCCTTGTCCATTCCAAATTTAAAAAAGAGAATTTAAAATTATGAGTTGCCTTATTTTAATTATGACTTTATTACAACAAATTCATTTCTTACCCATGATTTTAACATAAGTGTTTGGCTCAGCAGAAAAAGTTTATGCTAAGTCCACTTCGTCTAAACCGAGAACTTCAATAGTTAATACACTGGCCCACGCACTTCAAAAACACCATTAATAAACAAAGGAGAAGATATTATTCATGAAAATCTAGGTTCAGAAGTCCTTTAGTAATAAAGTCTTAATCCCTGCCAATCATCCCATTTTAAGAAGAAGGAACTGCATTTAATGCAAATCCAATGATAACAATATTCACCCAAACTACAAGCAACCAGCAAGATTTTCCTATAAGGCTCCACTGATTCCCTCTATTGAGAGAGAATTGCATGTTTCCATTCAAGGCAGATAAAAATTCAACTTTAACTTACATTTTGTGTAGGAATAATATACCGTTCCTTTGTAAACTTGGAGGAAGCCATTATTCTATAGTTGTGAGCAATTTAGCTTTATAAATTTGCTACTGATGGTTATATTTTATGCACAATGAGAACATTTTCTGTTGCCCAAGAGATTAATACTTTTCAGCTTTAGAAAAGGGCTCTACCACTTAATTCCTTCTTGCCTACAAACTATAAAGGACATAGAAATGCAGTTAAAAATGTAATATTTGGGGAGGAATCTTATCACACTCAGAGTTGGAAAGAGGCTTCTTTAAGTAAATTCAATACTGATTTGTGCATTTCTTTCCTGTTTAATATCTTCTTCCTCATGTTGCAATTGACTATCATAAATTGACAGTTTTTAATAATGCTCTTTTTTTTCTTATTTCCTCCCTCCCTCAGGTGATTGTGTTATCTCTCTCCAAATATGTTACTGTATTGTACTCACCCTTCTTGTGATGATGTGAGATGATACAATGCCTACCTGATGAGATGAAGTGAGGTGTTTGAATTTGGCACTATGAAGCAGCCTTAGGCTACTATTTACCTTCTGATGATAAGGGTTACTTGAACACAAGCACTGCAATATGATAACCAAGATGGCTACTGAGGGACTAACAGAGGGTAGTGTATACAGGATGGATATGCTGAACAAAGGGATTATTCATGTCAAGGGTGGGACAGAATTGGACAGCTCAAGATTTTGTCATGCTGTCAGAATGGTGCACAATTAAAAACTTATGAATTGTTGTTGTTTTCTTTTGAGAATTTTAATTTGGTATTTTTGGATCATGGTTGAACTAGAGTATAAGTGAAACTGTGAAAAGGGAAACTATGGATAAAGGGGGGTCTACAGTTAAGTAATCGGATCAATCTTACACACTTAGTATGAGGAAAGCCAGGATTGAAAACCAAGAACATCTGATTCCAATGTCTATGTTCTTAAAGTTTATGTTTTAATATTTTTATCACATTAGGGAAGAGAGAGACAGAGACAGAAAGAGAAAAGAGGAGACTGAGAGGATGGACTTGGATTAAGAATGTAGGCTTTATCCTATAACACCTAAGAAAGTAGTTGTAGAGAAGACATCCATTGAAACGGTTAAATAATCATTTGGAAAAGTACATGGTTCTATTTTTAGCTGACTTTTATGAATGGCTTTGTGCTATCAATATCAACCTCATATGGCATCATGCATGTGAAATCACCAAGCTTAAAACATGGAGCATAAACTGCCTTTAAGAGCTGTTAAATTAATTTGAATTCTGAAATTTAATTCATGATTAGTTTACCATTATAAATATAAAGCAAAAAACAACCAAAAACAAAACAGAACACTATGTGCGCCTTTTCCCCTTTACTTCCTCAGGACGTCTGCTCATATAGAAGGAGTTGCTGCCACACCATGTCAATGCCCACCTGGCTGAAATTGCACTGCAGCTACAAATGTGCTGTAACTTTTCAGGAGAGTCCCAGCCCATTTCTCTGAACTGATTAAGGCAGAGATCCACAAAATTTTCCCCTAAATGTCTAGATAGCAAGTATTTTAGGATTTGTGGGCCATAAAATGTTACCAATTTTGTCTCTGCTCAACTCTGCTGTTGTAGAAAAAAAAAGTCAGAAATAAATGAGTGTGTCTGTGCTCCAATAAAACTTTATGGCCCTAGGTGGTTTGGCTTATTGGATAGAGCATCGGCCTGCGGATTAAAGGGTCCCAGGTTTGATTCCAGTCAAGGGCACATGCCCAGGTTGCAGGCTCGATCCTCAGTGGGGGGTATGCAAGAGGCAGCCGATCAATGATTCTTTCTCATCATTGATGTTTCTATCTCTCTCTCCCTTGCCCTTCCTCTCTGAAATCAATAAAAATATATTTAAGAAACTTTATGAACACTGACTCTTGACTTTCATAAAATCTGTATGTGTTCCAAAATTTTATTCTTATTTTAATTCACTCAACCATGTAAAAACTATTTTTAACTCATAGGTCATGCAAAAAAAAAATGGCAGTGAGCTGGACTTGGCATTTCTAAGTCACAGACTTCCAAAGGAACCTAGTTGGAATGTGCCTACTGTACAGTCCAATACATCAAACTATAAGGTATCCAACATCAATGAGCCATAAGAGGAAGGCAGCAACATAAAAGCTTCAGAAACAGGAACAAAATAAGGAAGAGGGTGGCAACTGATATTTCACTCTCACATGGATGTTTCTCTCTCTTTCTCCCTCCCCCTTTTCTCTCTCCCTAAAAAAAGAAATCAATGGAAAATGTTTAAGTGCTTAAAAAAAAGTGTTTCAATATCTTTGTGGGTCAAATTCAGAACTTAATTTTTGCATACACAGCAATTCCTTTCATCAGTGTGCTGAAAGGTGATCAGGCTCCATACATACCACTGGAGAGACTCTATTATAATGTGAGATATACCAAAAATGTGAACTCAGTTTTCTGAGTGATGCAGGATGAATATTTTCTTCCTTATACAAAGGTTGAAACTGTCTAGAGAATACAAAACAATTATCTAGAACTATCAAATCCTTACTATTTTCTGGATATGCAAAAACAATTCAAACAGATTTTTAGGTAGTTCTGCAAGTGCCTGAATTCATTCATTAAATGCCTATTATTAATGCTTTCACCATGTGTGGATGACCTTTTTCAAATATTAGTGTCATCTAACATTCACCCCAAATTATAAACTACAGTTGCCCATCTTTTCATCTACATAAATAGGTCAGTGAACAATTTCTTTGGCTGAAGAAAACCCTACACTATTTGCTAGCTAGATGATTTCATACTTCATTTGGCTTAAGGCTATCTATGGAAACCTTATCAGCCTAGCATCTTCTTGCAAGGAATAAATATCAAAATTCCTAACAAATTGGATTGGGCATTCATATTACCCCTTAATTCCCACAAGTGAGCACAGCTCTATGGGATCCAATAGTGATGAGCATGGCCTTGTAAAGTGACTGCCTCATGTCAGTTATTAGTACTGTGATGTTTTATTCCCCTGTGTCTTCTGGCAAAATCTTTTGTTTCTATCCATAAACAGTTCATAGTTTTCCCCTGAAAGGTAACAGAAAAGAGCTCACACTTTCAGGACAATATGCAACTTCCTCAGTTATGGCCTATATCCACATATTCTACTAGACTCACTTAAGATTTTACATTACTATCTCTTGATTTTCAAGGTTCCTTTTTATTTCCCAGAACTACCTCTGAGGCAGCCCAGTGACGCAGGGTGTGGTAGCATCTGCCTGGGAACACATTTTGTGAAAACCTGCTGCAGTCCAGGACCTGGACGAAGGACTTAGTGTGCAAAATTTAAAGAGCCACTCATTCTAGGGTCTTCTAGAGAGTGTAAGAGTGAGCCTTTCATTATATTTTGCACCATAAGCACTTCACTTTAAGAAGGCGCTCACTCTCAGAACTGTCCAGGAATACAATACTGTTGGTACTTATATGACTCCTTAAAACAGCATCCTAGGTACTACAATCACCTCGCTCTGGTCCCAGCCCTGCCATGGTCATTCTCAAATAGGAACCTTAGACAACATTGCTCTAATTACATTTCTTGAGAGAACAATATGCTGTATCTTTTATATATTAAACCATAATGTCACCAGTGTCTTGGAAATTTGTAGCCTGAATCTATAAACCCAATGTAAGATAAAATTTTAATACCCTGTAAGTATTAAATACATCTTTTTTGAATTAATAAACAAAATTTAAGGTGATTGCATGAATGTTCTGTGACACTGAACACTGAGATTGATTATATATATCCACAAAAATGAATATTGTTAACTATAAGATAAAGACCTGTCTTTAATATCACTAGTAAGCACTGAAAACCTTTTGTGATATCAAATGGTCAGTTCGTGAAGGAAAGGAGGATCTTCAGATTTTAAATATAAGTAGGTGAATGTATTAAGATTATCACATAAGTTACAGGACATAACACATAAATAAAGCATAATATGCATATATAAATATGAATGTATGCACAGGCATAAGTAAAAATGTGTTTGTACCTCAAGTGGGCATATTATGTAGTATTTAGATGTAATCCTTTTATTGAACATCAATCTATTTGGCAAAGTATAAGAGTGAATCTAGTATATCCAGAGTATTCGCTAGTGGGCAAACAATCCCTGGAATTCCATGTAGCTGCTGGTCACTGATGAGTAGATTCAATGCTATGTTTTGTTCATTTTGTTTTAACCTGATGTCAGGGACAAACTCACTTCAGATTTCCAAAGCCTGTCATTATGCAAACAAAGTTTTCAAATACATGAGCACTTATATGTACATTCACATATAAACATATCTCAATGAATAATAAATTTTTATGTGTGCTCTTACATGTTAATTTTGGTATTCTTTTTTAAATGATAAAGAACAAAATTTATTTCACTGAGAAAGGGTTGCTCTTAAAAAAATAATGGTGGAAATTTAGTATGAATATGAGCAAAACATAAATAAAGAATCTGTTGATTCCTGATACATGATACATAATACGTGTATCAAGAATGCCTTAAAAGAACTATCAGATAAGGCAGATTACACTGAAACTCCAAGTTTTTCATAAAATGTACAGTTTTTGTATCTTATAATCTCATAGATTAACTAGAGGCCCAGTGCATGAAATTCTTGCACTTAATTGGAAAAATACTAAATTTAAATGAAACTATATTATGAAACTCATTTTCAATTTCTACGAAAGTATGAAGCTCACTAGTCAAATATTCACATAAAAAACACAAGTGATATACTGGAAGTGTTACATATTGGCAAATCTTAGCACTTTAAGAGTTAACATAAGAGCAGAATCCCTTTGAGAAGATAAACAGAATAAAGTTCTGCAATCTGGAGGTAATATTTCAACCATCGAGTTTATTACATAGTTTCATCGCTAAGCACAGTGTGTCTCACAGAACCACAGAAAATTATTATTGCTGTATGTAAAGGTTGAGACTTCATCTCCTCCTGATAATTCCACAGTAAAATGAAGAAAATGTCTCTTGGCATCTTCACAACACCTTTAAATTTTATGTTGAATGTCTTTTTTTATTACTCATCTAAGGAAAGTATGAAGAGTTATGAATATTTTCAAGTTGGGAGATGATTCTCTGAGTGCATATTAGAAACCAACCCCCACTTATTAAGTGGGAAGTGGGGGAAGAAATCAGCATAAGGAAAGCTACACCCCAAGGATACAGAGAAAAAGAAATACACCAGTCATCTTCTTAGAAAATGGACATGTGAATCATTAATTTTCACTCTGTTTAATAACCATTTCAATAAGTATTGTGTGCAGATTTCTTGCTTGTAGTTTATAAGGAACATATCCTCACAGAAACATGATCATATAGCACCCTAGTATTCCTTTAACTGCAAAGAGCAATGTGTGCACAGAATCAACAGCTAACAACTCAATTTTAATCAGAAAAGTCCTAGGGTTTCAAGATGAGGAAGGGCCCTGAGCAGAAATTCCCACACCAGATGAATTGTATATTCTAGAAAATTTACAAGTTTCCTGAAACTATTTCTAAAGTTCCAAGGGTGGATGAAGAAAATTATTATATGTTTATTTCCACAAGCTCAAGAGAAACAAATCATATTTGATGTACTCTCATTTTGGGTATCATAACAATAGCAGAATATAATCATATGGACTGCTGCATTATCTGACTGTGTCAGGCTGAACTGTTATTTTAAATGAAATAAACAATATTTTTTTCCTCACTCAGAATAGTTTTCTAGTTCTTGCAACTCCCTTAGATTTCAAATACTTATAATTTTGTTAATTTCTCTCCTCCCTAATGAAATATAGTGTCTGATATTTGGTCCATAGCTTCTACCGAAATATCCATGTCCTTGGATTGATTAAAATAATTCACTGAAAGCATTTTAACTGAGTCCAGCCTATAGCATGAGAACAAAAATGCAAAAGTGGATTCACAACTCACTATGAATACTTTTTGTGCTCAGGTGAATGTTTTACACGTAGCCAGTAAGTCTGGAATACCTTTCCATGCCTAACTTTTCTGCT
>NW_006298312.1:3412368-3414801 GCF_000327345.1 Myotis davidii
TATATTTTTAGAGAGAGAGAGGAAAGAAGAGAGAGAAAGAGAGAGAGAGAGAGAGAGAGAGAGAGAGAGAGAGAGAGAGAGAGATATTAATTGGTGGCGTCTGATACACATCCCAACCAGGGGTCAAACTCACAACCTGGTATATGTCTTGACCAGGAATTGAACTGGAGACCTTTTGGTACACTAGACAATGCTCAACCAACTGAACCACACAGGCCAGAGCTAGACTCAGCAATCCTAAAAAAGAAGAATAAATTTGGAGAAATCACTCTACCTGACATCAAATTATACTACAAACCATAGTAAACAAAATAGCATGGTATTAGCATAAAAACAGAGATACAGCTCAATGGGCCAGAATAGAGAGCCCAGAAATAAGCACAACTTCATGGTCAATTAATATTTGACAAAGGAGGCAAGAACATACAATGGGGTCAAGATTGTTTATTCAATAAACATAAGCAATGGATCAGTCTAAGAAGAAAGGACGATCCTCTCAGTCTAGTTGCAGGGATGAGACAACTACATAGACAAAGGTTTAGTGTAGCCACTGAAGGGAATAACTACCCATCAGAATAGTATAAAGATTATTTAAACTGAATACATCTGACCGTACCACAGCTACAGAAAACAAACAAATGAAACCTACTTCCACTTAATCAAAGCCTTCTGAAAATACAGCTGCCATTAACTCTTCTCCAAGGGAGTCCCCCACTTGAAAGAAAATTGACTTTTAGCACTGGGCAGTATGAATTCACCCCTCCGTGGAAGCTTTGAGCCAGTAAGGACACTGCCCATTAACCTCAGGATGAAAATGCCCAATAAAGCCTCCCATACTGAAGCCCAAAATCATGTTTGTCAAGCTGGTACATAAACTGTTACCCCTGGGTATTCTGGTATATAAAATGGCTGCTCAGCAATGTGTGAATTAAAATGTTTCTCCTGATAATCATTTGTCAGTTAATTTGCAGGTCCATATCCTCTCTGACCTAAGTCGTTGGAAGAAAAGATTTTTCCCCCCTAAAACTATGCAAAGAATTAAAGGGGATATCATTAATCTCAATATAAACAAATTATTATTTTTAACATCATTTTTCCCTTCGTACGACTCAGTAAATTGAATGTTAGAGAAACTGTTTGCCCAAGGTTATATGCGCTGGTACATGGTAGAACCAGTATTCTGACACCAAAATGATTCTCTTTCCAATATCTACTACCTTATCCACAGAGTTTCTGATATGATTCTTAATGACTTTATCATTGACTGTTTATCAGTACTTTCCAAACTTTAACAACTTAAAGCACATATAGAAAATGATAATATATTGGTAATGCCCATTCCAAGAAAAATAAAAAATGCCACTTGTAGCTATATGTGATGACTGGGGCCAGTCTGACCAAAACCTGACCAAACCTTTGTCCCAGCATCACCTGTTTAACATGACATGTAACTCACCTATGAGATCAGCAAACTACAAAGGAAGCACCAGACTAGCTAATATTAAGATTCATAGAGCACATACTTCAAATAATAGTGCTGGGGAACAGTGCTTAGAACTCAAGAAACTTCAACAAAGAGATAGCAAGCATTAAAAAGAACATAGAAGCTGTAAAAAAGAAACTGTCAGATATGAAGAATAAAAATATCTGAAATGAAGAATACACTAGGAGAAATAAACAGTAGATTGGATGAAGCAGATAATTGGATCAGCAATTTGGTAGAAAAGGTAACAGCAAACACTCAATCAGAGCAATTCAATAAAAAAAAAAAGAATTTAAAAAATCAGGATAGTTTAAGGGACCTTTGGGACAACATGAAGAGTAAACACATCTACACCATAGGGTTAACAGAAGGAGAAGAGAGAGAACAAGAGATCGATAATCTATTTGAAGAAATAATTACCTAAACTTTCCATAACCTGGTGAAAGAAAAAGACACACAAGTCCATGAAATGCAGAGTCCCAGATAAGATGGGCCAAAGAGGCCCACACCAAGACACATCATAATTAAAATGGCAAGTATTGAAGACAAGAGAGATTCTTAAAAACCAAGAGAAAGACACTTAGGTACCTATGGGGAGTTCTCAAGTCTGTCAGCTCATTTCTCCACAGAAAAATTTCAGGCCAGAAGGGATTAGCATGAAATATTCAAAGTGATAAAAAGCAAGGAACTACAGACAAGACTACTGTACCCAGCAAGGCTATCACTTACAATTGAAAGATAAATAAAAGAGCTTCCAAGACAAGAAAAATATAAAGAAGTCTGTTACCACCAAACCAATATTTCAATGAATGTTAAATGGCCTGTTTGAAGAAGAAGGAGAAGGAGAAGGAGAAGGAGAAGGAGAAGGAGAAGGAGAAGGAGAAGGAGAAGGAGAAGGAGAAGGAGAAGGAGAAGGAGAAGGAGAAGGAGAAGGAGAAGGAGAAGGAGAA
>NW_006298312.1:3414965-3436388 GCF_000327345.1 Myotis davidii
AGAACGAGAAAAGAGAAGAGAAAGATGAGAAGAAGAGGAAGGAGGAGGAGAGGGAAAAGAGGGAGTCAAGTGAATCAAATGGCAATAAATGCATACTTATAATAATCAATTTCAATGTAAATGCCTGAAAAGCTCCAATCAAAAGACATAGGGATATCCTGGACAGTGTGGCTCAATTGGTTGAGTGTTGTCCCATGCACCAAGAGGTTGCTGGTTCAATTACCGGGCAGGTCATATGCCCAGCTTTTGGGCTCAATCCCCAGTAGGGGTGTGCAGGAGGCAGTCAATTGATGTTCCTCTCTCATCTATGTTTCTCTTTCTTTTCCTATCCATTTCTAAAAATTCAATAAAAAGTATATATGTATTTTTTTAAAGACATAGGACTGGCTGCTGTGGATCAGGGGTTGAGCATTGACCCATGAACTAGGAGGTCAAGGTTCAATTCCCTGTCAGGGCACAGGCCCAGGATGTGGGCTCAATCCCCAGTAGGCGGCATGTAAGAGACAGCCAATTGATGATTCTCTCTCATCATTGATGTTTCTATCTCTCTCTCCCTCTTCCTTTCTCTCTCTGAAATCAATAATAATAAAAAAAGACATATAGTAGGTGAACAGGTAAAAACACAGAACTAATATGTATGCTATCTACAAGATACCACCACAGAACAAAACACAGACTCAAAGTAAAGGAATGAAAAAAGGTATTTCATGTAAATGGAAAAGAAAAAAAAAACACGTTGATGTAGCAACACATATATTTGACAAAACAGACTTGAAAACAAAGGCTAGAGTCAGAAACAAAAAATACACTGCTTAGTGACAAAGGGAACAACACAACAAAAGAATATAATCCTTGTAAACATTTATGCACCCAACATGGAAGCACCTAAATATGTAAAGCAAATCTGAGGGACATAAAGGGAGAGATAGATAATAATACAGCAAGAGGAGGGGATTTTCACACCACATTGACATTTACAGGTAGAACTTCCAGACAGAAAATCACCAAGGAAACAGTGGCCTTAAATGACAAACCAGAATAGATGGATTGGATTGATATCTTAAGAGCATTTCACCCCAAAGCAGCAGATTATACATGCTTTTCAATTGCACCTGGAACATTTTCTAGGATAGACATATTTAAGGCCACAAATCTCAATAAATTTAAGAACCCTGGAATCATATCAAGCATCTTCGCTGACCACAATGGTATCAAACTAGAAATCAATCACAAGAAGAAAACTAAACAACACAAGGCCATGGCAGTAAATAACATATTACTAAACAAAGATTGAGTTAACAATGAGATCAAGGAAGAAATAAAATGTACCTTGAAGCAAATGGAAATGAGAATACAATAGCCCAAAATCTATGGGACACAGTAAAAGCAGTCCTAATAGGGAAATTTATAGCATTGCAGGCTACCTCAAGAAGCAAGAAAAATCTCAAGTCACCAATCTAACATTACACCTAAAATAACTTGAACATGAACAACAAAGCTCAAAATGAGTAGAAGAAAGGAAACAGTAAATATCAGAGCAGAAGTAAGTAAAATAGAATCTAAAAATAAACACAAAAGTTCAATGAAACCAAGAGCTATTTCTTTGAAAATATAAACAAGATTAACAAACCTTTAACCAAACTCATCTAGAAAAAAATAGACAGGACCCAAATAAATATAATCAGAAATGAAAGGGGGGAAGTCACAACGGACTCTACAGAAATGCAAGGGATTGTAAGAAAATAGTATGCCAACAAATTGGACAATCTGGATAAAATGGATAAATTGCTGGTAACATTCAATCTTCCAAAACTGAATCAGGAAGAATCAGAAAATGGGAATATACAAATTACACATTTAAACACCTATAATAGACTATCAGAAAGGGAAACTAGGAAAACAATTCCATTCACAAATGCTTCAAAAACAAAACAAACAAAAACACTAACAAATCCTAGGAATAAATTTAACCAAGGATGTAAAAGATCTGCCTGTACTCAAAAATTATATGACATTGAAGAAAGAAACTGAAGAAGATACAAATAAGTGGAAGTATATACCGTGTTCATAAATAGAAATAATTAACATCATTAAAATGTCCATACAACCCAAAGCAATCTACAGATTCAGCAAAATTGCTATCAAGATACTATAGTGTATCTCACAAAACTAGAACAAATATTCTAAAAATTTGGAACCACAAAAAAAAAACTTGAATAGCCTCATCAATCATTTTTTAAAATATGTTTTTATTGATTTGAAAGATGAGAGAGAGAGAGAGAGAGAGAGAGGAGAGAGAGAGAGAGAGAGAGAGAGAGAGAGAGAGAGAGTGAGGAAATTTGAACAAATATATGTAAAAACCAAAGCTAGATCACCTTCTTACACCATACAGAAAAATAAATTTGTAAGACCCAAACCAAAAAAAAAAAAAAATCCTAGAAAAATTATAAGCAGTAAAATCTTGGAAATTTCTTATAGCAATACTTTTTTTCTGTTGTGTCTTCTCAGGCAAGGGAAACAAAATAAAAAGTAAACAAAATACATCTGATAAAACTAAAAAGTTTTTGCACAGGAAAGGAAATCCACAAAATGAAGACAACCACTGAATGGGAGAACATATTCACCAATGATACATCTGATAAAGGGTGAATATACAAAAATTACAAAGGACTTATAATACTCAACACCAAAAAAAGAAACAATCCAATTAAACAATGGACAAAGGTCCTGAATAGACACTTCTCCAAAGTGAGCACACATATTCTAATAGACATATGAAAAGATGCTCAAGTCACTAAACATCAGAGAAATGTAAATTAAAACTACAATGAGATAGCCCTAGCTGGTTTGGCCCAGTGGATAGAGTGTTGGCCTGTGGACTGAAGGGTCCCAGGTTCGATACTGGTCAAGAAGACATGCCTGGGTTATGGCATGGCTCGATCTTCAGTAGGGGGTGCGCAGGAGGCAGCTGATCAATGATTCTCTCTCATCATTGATGTTTCTATCTCTCTCTCCCTCTCCCTTCCTCTTTAAAATCAATACAAAATTTTTTAAAAAAATTAAAAACTACAATGAGATATCACCTCACACTTGTCTGAATGGCTATCATCAATAAATCAACAAATAAGTGCTGGCAATGATGTGGAGAAAAGGAAACCCTGTGCACTCTTGGTGGGAATGCAGATTGTTGCAGCCACTGTGGAAAACAGTATAGTTTCCTTAGAAAATTATAAATGGAACTGCCTTATGCCCCAGTGATTCCACTTTTGAGAATCCTCTGAAAAGGCACATTTGAGGTCTCTAAATCAGCACAGGTAAATTATGTTTTTCTGAAAGAGACGCTTTCTGCCAGAAATGACAGACACAGGGATTCATCTGGGTTTTTTTTGCATTTTATTGTTACGCTAGAAGGTTCTACAATAATCTCTCTATTTTGAATTTCACTTGATCACACTCCAACCAGTGTGTAATAGTTCCCAGCCCTCTAAGCTGATACAAACCTGCATTTTTTATTATGTTCACAGCCCTGACTACCTGCCTGCCTACGCAGTTTTTCCCAGGTGCTTCAGCTTTTGCAGTTCAATGAACTTGACCCTGAACAGAGAATAAAATCCAGTTGTCCTCTTGTTCCTTTAGCATAATTTCTCAAAAACATTTTGATTCCTATTTAGATATTTGTATATTGCTTTCCTATAGAAGATGAGGCAGAAAGTCAGGGTGAGAAAGACCACCAAATCATTTAACATGAGAAAAACAATTTGTTTCCATATGTCTTTCAGCTAGAAAAGAAAACAAACAAAAAATAAAACAAATGGAACAACTAAATAAAAAGAAACACAAAACACAGTCAGCAACAGTGTTTTCTGCAATGATTTTGCATGCCTTGTGAGCTTACTATAAGAATTTACTTCACCAAATGATTATTTATGCAGTAAGTTGTTTGACTTGAATACTACAAGCTACTGTGAACAAAGAATATGAAGGACAGTAATACAGTTTTGTTTCATTAGGGTGAAATTTTAAAGCTCCCCTTTCCTAAAGAGATTTGTATCTAGATGTAAAATTTCAGTATACAGTGGGTCCTTGACTTACGAGTTTAATTCGTTTCATGACGGCGCTCGTAACTCAAATTACTCATATGTCAAATCTTAAAGTGAACGAGTGAGACACCTGATGCTGGGCTGATGTTGTGGCGTTCACTGTGACGTTCGCTGCGCCAACTAGTGGTGGGGTATCTGAAGCTGGCTCGTAACCCGAATTTTAGCTCGCAACTCAAAGCAAAAAATTGGCCAAGAGACAGCTCATATCTCGAAAAACTCGTTAGTCGGGACACTCATAAGTCAAGGCCCCACTGTATAATAAATTCTAATGATTTAAATGGTGTTTGATTCAGATTTAAAGCATAGCATATATAGATGCATGTGGATATATACCCTTAATTACTTATATTTTAACATTATTTTAATATTTTAATGCTGCTTTCTATGAAGATTAAATATGAAACCCGAGACTTACAAATATTGACTTATTTTCTTTTCATGTTGCTGTGGGTTAAATTGTGCCCCAAATCCAAGTGCTTCAGAATGTGACCTTATATGGAAATAGGTTTGTAGCAGAGGTAATTAGTATGATGAGGTCACAGAGGAGTAGAGTGGGCTTTTAATCTAATACGGTCAGTGTCATAAAAAGATTTGAAGATACAAGGAAAGATTGCCAGGTGAAGATGGAAGCAGGGATGGGAGGTAAACAGCTGTGAACCAAGGACCCCAGCATTGAAAGCTGCCACCAGAAGCCAGAAAGAGGCAAGGAAGGATCTACGAGGAAGTCTTAGAGGAAGCATAGCCATGCTAAAACTTTGATTTCAGACTTCTAGACTCCAGAATTCTTTAAGAAAATTAATTTATATTTTAAACAACCATTTTGTTGCACTTTGTTATGACAGCCTTTTAAAACAAATACTGCTGTTCATTCTTGAAAATTTCCAGTGGGGATAAAACCTGAAATGGGGTCTTTTTGAGAATACAGTTTCTTTCTTATGCTTGAACTAGAAGTTCAAAAGTGGAAATACAAGGATTTTACAACTTCCAGAGGTTTAATTTGATGGTGATTTTCTTTTCATAAGGAAAGGTAGTTTTTCATTTAGACCTCCTCTCTACTTTTCTCTTGCTTTTCATGTCCCAGTCTCATCTCATAATAGCTCATCTGATTTAGGGCAAGTACCAGCCTTCTCCATATTTCCTCAGCCAGCAGAAAAATTGCATTTGTGCCCTAACCGGTTTGGCTCAGTGGATAGAGCGTCGGACTGCAGACTCAAGGATCCCAGGTTCGATTCCGGTTGAGGGCATGAACCTTAGTTGTGGGCACATCCTCAGTAGGGAGTGTGCAGGAGGCAGCTGATCGATGTTTCTCGCTCATCAATGTTTAGAACTCTCTATCTCTCTCCCTTCCTCTCTGTAAAAAATCAATAAAATATATTTAAAAAATAATTGCATTTGTGGTAGTACGTGGAGGTTAAGAGTTGGGGCTATGGAAGGAATCAGAATACTGTGGGTTAAAATCTTGGTTCCATCACTTGATTACTAAGTGATCATAAATAAGTTTCTAAACCCATCTAGGTCTGTTTCTACATCTGTGATTCATAGAGTTGTGAGTATGTAAATAATAAAATACACATGAGGCATTTTGCAAAGTGTTTAGTATACAGTATATCTCAATCAATGTGATTTATGATTTGTAGTGATAGTGCAAGAGGAATAACAATGGTATTGTTACAGTGGGGATTAGTTATTAACAAAAGGAAGGGAGCAAATGAAACCAACCTGATTAAGTAGGAAGAGGCAACTTTACAGTCATCTTGGGGAGACAGCCTCCCAGGATCATGATTAGGGAAAGGGAGAAATGGCACAGGGGGAAGCCCTTTTACTAAGCACATGCGCAGTAGATGTCAAATGACTAAGCAGAGCTATTAAGTAGGAGCCAAAATGGAGACCAAAAGGGGAACAGACTGCCCTGGGAAGAAGTGGGAAAGGACTAGATAGGATAAGGTCATGAAACCCCAGGAAATCCAGGAAAGGGATGAGATAGAAGAGGGAACTAAGGTAACCAGGAAAAACCAGGAAAGAGATTGGGTAGTTTGAAAGAAAGCCTGCTCTCTCCCTAAACCCAAGGAAGGCCGGCTCCAGGTGGCAGCCACATGGCCAGAGCAGCGGACATTCAGCTAGGGAAATGAGGCAGGGAGAAGTCCAGTACCTTTCCCACGGTCACACACCTAAGAACTGTGATGCCAGCTGGGAGTAGAAACTGAGCTGCACTACTGGAGCCATTGGTTCCAGGGGTGATGACACGGTAGTTCTGGGCCCTGGTCCTCCTAGGCTTGGTGGGCACAGGTTAAGACCTACAGCCCCAAAAGCTAGGCTTCTGCACCAAGACAGAACTGAATTACATGGTCATGGACGAGACATTGGGTGTGGTGTATCTGGGAGCAGACTGACAATGATGACCTGCTTTTGCTGTTGGACCAACCAAGGAAACACCTCATTGAACGTGGAATCCTTTACAAGGGGCATCTGTACTTTGTACGTCCATTCCTCTCTCAGGCTGTACTTTTGCACACTGATAAATCTTGCCTCTATTGCTCAAATCTTCCTACTCGAGTGTCCCTGAAATGCTTTTGCCACCACACACCAGTTTATTTGCAGACTGGTCCTCCTTCATAATCGTATCACATCATTCCACACTAAACATGTCTCTCCTCACCTCGTTTTCAGCAATGTCTTTATCATATTTTCTCAAACTGATTCCCAATTTCTTTAGTCCCCATCTAAGCAAAATTTAAAGATGATGTGGCATTTATACATGTATATGTATACATATTATTAAACCACAAAACAGAAGGAAATCCTGCCGTTTGCAACAACTACAGGGCATTATGCTGAGTGAAATAAGTGAGACAAAGAAAGACAAATATCATCCCACTTATACATAAAATCTAAAAAAATAAACACATACACACAAAAAAATCAAAAAGTAAACAAAAAACAACCAAGCTCATAGGCACAGAATTTAGATTGATGGCTGTCACCGGTGGGGGTGAGCAAAATAGATGAAGATGGTTAAAAGGTATACACTTCCAGTGACAAAATATATAGGTCCTGGGAATGTAATGCACAGTATGGTGACTTACTTAATATTGTATTGTGTATGTGAAAGTTGCTAAGTGAGTAGATCTTAAAAATTCTTATTACAAATAACAAATTTTGTCAGTATGTATGGTTACGGATGTTTATAAGATTTATTTTGGTGAGAATTGCACAAGACATATAAATATGGAGTCATTATGTTGCATACCTAAAACTAATATCATGTTATATGTGAACTTTATCTCAATTAAGAAATAAGAAACAAAAAATCATCTTTGTCTATTTTGGGTTTTTTTTTCTCTCTTTATTGATTAAGATATTACATGTGTGTCCTTATCCCCCCATGGCAAATAAATATCACATGATCTCGCTCATTTGTGGAAGATAATGAACAACATAAACTGATGAACAGAAACAGATCCAGAGACAGAGAAGCATGGATCAGACTATCTTTGTCTTTAATAGTGAAGACTTTTAAACTTTCAGGAAATAGAGAATGATGTAACAGGTCACCACATTTACTGCATCCAGACTTAGCACACATTAAACATAATGTCATATATTCTTTATATTTATCAAGGAATGAAATATTATTGAGACAAAGCTTCAACTATAACCATCTTCTCCAGAATTAATCATACATTTGAGGTCAAATGCTATTGTTTCTTGCAAATTATAACAATTTATTAATATGTATTTTTCCAAAATATTATATAAAATTACTTATGTTTTCTTTAAAATGTTCATAAACAATATACTATGAGACTGCTTGACTTTTCTCACCCAATATGTTTTTGTGATTTTTTTGTCTACATTGATACATGCCTCTAGCTTATGTTAACAGCTGTAAAGAATCCCATTGTATGATTATTCCAACTGTTTGTGCATTTCTTCACTGTTAATATCTAGTAAATGAGAACAAACATATATCTGAAATTCTACAATTTCACTTTCAGATAAATATCCGAGATAAATTCTTGATGCATATTTGCAAGTGTAAATAAATTAGAATAATAATTGCAACAGTGTTTGTAAGAGTATTATTTTAAATCTTAAAAGTAGTCAAGATAAAGAAAGAAGTGGAAGACTTTTTTAATAATCATACCCAATCCCACATCTCCTGTGGCACTGAACTGCTGTTAACAGTTTGGTGTGCACCTATTTGTTCTTCTTCATATTCTCTCTCTCTTTCTCTCTGTCTGTCTCTCTCACTCTCTGTGTCTCCCCTCCCGCCCTTTTTCTATCTATCTGTATTTCTCTCACACACACAATTGCAAAAATTTCATTAGTCAGCTATCAATAGAATCATGTTGAACAAACTGTTTTGCAAGTTCTTCATTTAACAAAGGATTTCCATTACACCATAGAGATTCAGCTCATTCTTTTTAATGGCTGCATAATATTTTATTGTGCCAATGAGCCAAAATTTATAAATGTATTCCCCTATTAACGAAAAAACAATTTATGTCCATATACATAAGTATTACTATGTAATGGAGTCCCAAATGTAGAATTGCTGAATCGAAAAGTAATGAGAGTAAACATCTTTGTATATGTATATTGGACACTGTATTTTTTAGTAATTTATTTTTCTGCTTTGACTATTTTTCTTTTGGGTTGTTTGTCTCAGAGATTGATAGCTAAGAGAGAGACACATGTTGGTCTCACTCAGATTATAAAGGTTGTTGGCTTATTTATACTCTGCCTTTTTCTAAAGAGGATTTTAGATGGTTTACAAATCCAACAGAACTGAGTAGATGGATGCATTTTGGAGAAGGAAAATTAACACAGAAAAATAAGAAAAATCCTGTCGTGAGACCAGAACAAAAAAGCAGTGATATTCTGTATTAGTGCCCTTAATTTCTCTAGTCCCCAATAAATGGGAAAACAATCATTTTTGTAACCCTCAGTGTCCATGAGGTAAATAACCACTTGCTCAGGAATAAGAAAACTATTCCTGGTACTGATCCTGAAGATATATTTCTCCTGGGGTTTGCCCAAGGTATCCACTGGGCAATGCTGAAAACAACATTTTCAAAAAAATTCTTACAGTAAATAACGTAATGAGTTTCTCAGGGCTGTTTCTTCTAATGATCCTCAATGTGGCCCAAGGGCATAATTCCAAAATACAATTCGGTAAAAACAATTCAGGCATGAAGTTGCAGGAGAGACACAGTGTAACAGACAGTGAATGCAATTCATCTACACATTTTTCTGTGCTTACAGTTTAATCTAAGAAGAGATTTCAGATTATCTAAAGCAGCGGTTTTCAACCTGTGGGTCATGACCCCTTTGGGGGTCAAACGACCCTTTCACAGGGGTCGCCTAAGACCATCGAAAAACACATATATAATTACATATTGTTTTTGTGATTAATCACTATGCTTTAATTATGTTCAATTTGTAACAATGAAAATACATCCGCATTTCAAATATTTACATTACGATTCATAACAGTAGCAAAATTACAGTTATGAAGTAGCAACAAAAATAATTTTATGGTTTGGGGTCACCACAAAATGAGGAACTGTATTAAAGGGTTGCGGTATTAGCAATGTTGAGAACAACTGATCTAAAGCAATATTTTCCAATGTATGTTCTCAGCAATCTGTTAACAGTTACTGATTTTTTTTTAAAGCTTGCATGATAAATTACCCTAGACATAAAATAATTACTTTGAAGCTTACTAAAGAATTTGATGCCAAACACTTTTGCTTCAATGCTGCCAATCCTTTTTTTGTTTTGTTTTGTGTTTTTTGTTGTTGTTGTTGTTGTTAATCCTTACTTGAGGATATTTTCCATTGATTTTTTTTTTTTTTTTTTTTTAGAAAGAATGGAAGAGAGATGGAAAAACAGAGAGAACATTGATTGGTTGCCTCCTGCAGGTGCCTCACTAGGGCCCAGGCCAGGGAGGAGCTGGCACCAAGATTCATGCCCTTGACCAGAATAAAACCTGGGACCATTTGTTCCATAGGACGACACTCTATACACTGAGCCAAACCGGGTGGGATCAATCCTTTTTTAAAAAAATTAAATGTATTGGGGTAACATTGGTTGATCAGTTACATTATATAAATTTCAGTTGTAAAACTTTACAACATCTGTATATCCCACTGTTTGCTCACCACCCAAAGTGTTGTCTTCTTCTGTTATTGTCATTATTACCTAGTTATTAATATTAATAACTAGTGGCCTGGTGCATGGATTCATGCATATCAAAAGGAAATTAATTAGAAGAAATATTTTAATATCACTATTCACCCTTTCTCTATAATAGAAGTGTCAGAGATAAAAGAAAATTAGTAAAATGTATATGAAAATAATATATATAAATTGATTAATAAACAATAACAACATGATATAACAACAAAGACATGATATAAAAACATGGATAAATACAATGACTGATAAATGGATTAAACTTATTCTAATATCTTCCTGTATACCCCATTAAGAATAAAAATACTTTCAAAGTGCTTGACTAATTTCTCTTGTGATGAAGTATTTACCACTTTAACAATAATATCACACATTCTTCAAACTCAAGAGAAAGCACCATATACCTGACCAAAAATGGGTTCAGGTAAGAATATTCCTACTCTGTCTAGAGTTTGTCCTTGTGATTTATTAATAGTCATCGCAAATGCTGGCATCACAGGAAACTGTCTTTGAATGCATGTAAATGGGAGGCCTATGTCAGAAGGGGGCAAATCAACAAAAACACCCAAATTCATGATCAACAATGACAGATGGAAACACACACATGCAACTGGCGCCAGTGAGAGCTTTATATGTATCGTGCATGTATGAGTCAACATTTATTTTTAAACGAGAGGCCCAGTGCATGAATGTACTGGTGGTGTCCAGCCGGCCCACCTCCAATGGGGGCCATTGGGGGAGGGTTGGCTGGGCCGGGGGGCCGGTTGGGGGCAGGGTCGGCCTGAGCAAGGGGCTGCAGGCGGTTTGCTGGCCTGCCTTGCCCCCGATTAGGGTGGGGGTGCCCGCTGAGGGGCAGGGATGGCTGGGGAGAGGGGCCGTGGGTGTTCTGGTCATTCTGCCTTTCAGTTGATTTGCATATTATCCTTTTATTATATAGGATTGCCAGTGCACAGCATATGTACCAGCCAGTCGGTCGGTCAGGCATATGTATAGTTGGTCAATTATCTTTTTATATATACCAGTGGCCTGGTACACAGATTCAATGGAAAGGAAATTAATTAGAAGAAAGATCCGTGTGGTAATTATGTTACTGTAAAAAATTACATGTCAAAATATTATATATAATATAGTATTAAGAAATTAAAACATGTGTGTGATTGGCACCACTGAAAGCTTTATATATGTCATGCATGTGTGAGTCAATATTTATTTTTAAATTGCCAGGGTGTATCATATGTATTGGCCAGTTGGTCAGTTGGATAGTTGAATACATCGTGATGTGATTCACATTGAATATCAACAAAAAAACCCAAATTCATTATCAACAATGACAGACCAAAACATATATATGGCCGAAACCGGTTTGGCTCAGTGGATAGAGCGTCGGCCTGCGGACTGAAGGGTCCCAGGTTCAATTCCGGTCAAGGGCATGTACCTTGGTTGCGGGCACATCCCCAGTAGGGGATGTGCAGGAGGCAGCTGATCGATGTTTCTCTCTCATCGATGTTTCTAACTCTCTATCTCTCTCCCTTCCTCTCTGTAAAAAATCAATAAAATATATTAAAAAAACAACATATATATATATATATATATGTGATTGGTGCCAGCGAGAGCTTCATATGTATCACACATGCATGAGTCAATGTTTATTTTTAAATTGCCAGTGCAGGTCATATGTACTGGTCAGATGGTCAGACGGATGAGCCATCAGTCACTTAGCCTTTTATATAGATAGATAGAAAGCAAAGAGGAAGCTAGACATTATGAGCATAGTCATCTGGACAGCTTCACCAGCAACCTGCCACTTCACACTCCCTAGAGAACCACCAGTCCATCCCTGAAAATCACTAGGGAAAGGGATCAAACAAAGGGGGAAATGGACAAATGTGCTGTGAAGTTGGGATGATGTAGGGAAGTCGCTTGCCTGTCAGTCTAGCCTGGGAACAATGAGGTTTGGGGTGGACCCCAGCGTAAACCCACAAACATTTGGGAATACTTAATCCCCAAAGAGTGTTCTTGCCCTTTTTCTGCTCTTGGTCTCTGGCACTCTTGCTGCATGATCTGCACTGGTCCGCTCACCCTCTCTCTCTCCTTAGCCATATGGCCTTAGAAGATGCTTGGCCCATGGCTATGCAGACCCCACACACAATGGACTCCATATGGGGATATAAGCTAAGCTAGCCAGGTACTGGACTGGACTGTGCTTTAATATGGAGCAGACACTCTGGGCAGTGGCCTCCTTAATTCCAGCCCTTTTGAATTGGACTTTTTCCATGATGGGACTGAGGGAAATAAGCCATTGGAAACTTAGGTGTTTAATTCCATGCAAATAAAGATCACTCATCCTCCCATGTGAGTATCGGGAAATTCACTTCCTTGAGACATAGCAAGAACTCCACTTCCACTGCTAACATAAGGGACACAGAGGACACCCCATTAACACTTCTATCACCAAATATTTTACTCCTTTGCCCTCTTTGTCCTCGCCCACATCAAATAAAACAGAAGGACTTGAGCAGAAGTGTACTATACTCTTTCTGGTTCTTGACTGTGTCCAGAAATATGGTCTCTTCCCATGAAGCTTTACCTAAAATGAGGACTTGCGATAAAGCCACATTATCTGAATCAGTTGTCATTGTTCAAGCATTTCATGTCATTAACAGAACCCCAAAAGTGTCTGTGTCCCACATTTCAGAACTGTATCACCTTGTCAAAGGAATTTCTTAGAGAGGAGACTGCAAAGCTACAATATGCACTTGAGCCTGGAGTTCACAGAAGGGATTTTAGAAGATAGTCTTTTTATTTTAAATAAAAATAAACATTAATAATGATCAGTGAAAAAGCCTGAACCAATAAGGATTATTTCCCTTCATCACAGAATTCAAAGGAGAAGTTCTGAAAAGAATTCAGTTGGTAACCTGTAAACAAGGAGATCTAATCAAATACAGGTGATGTAAGACTCTAAAGAATAATAGGTATGATGAGAAAAAACACAATTTATTTTATTTACAAGGATTTGTGACGGAACATATGCAATGAGCAGTCTAAATTCAGATACTCTGCATCCTCATTTCCTGACCTCCCAATGTAGCCATCTTGTCATGGAAAGAAATAACTTACAACAGCCAATATCTATACTACAATCAACTCAACAAAATAACTTCATTCCCACTGATGACTTCTTGGTTGCCACATTGATGCTACTGATGTTAAACCCACAAAAAATAAGGTAAAGATAAAAGCCAATATTTTGTTCATTAAAAAAAGAAGAGTTTTAAATTTTTCTGTATTATTTAATCCATACCGTAATTTTCCTCAGTTAAAAAAATACTGTCCTATTTCCTTAAAGGCTGACTAAATGAATGAACAAAGCACTTTAAAGCCTTACAATTTCTACCATCAGGATGTCATTCACTTTAGATTCTGGGGGAAAATAGCACTGTGTCCTGTAATTGATGTTTCTCATTTTGATGACATAGCTGTGCATAGACCTAAAATGTCAAACAGCCCATTTGAGAGTAACTTCTACAATACAGAATGATGCAAAATTATAATGAAGCCCTTGTCATAATGTGTCTATAATCATGCTTGCCCATAGGTTCAAATCAATACTTGAAAAAGCCTAGGTCTTTCATTATGAAGCCTGGCTGTATTTTGGCCTTAGTTTAAAACAACCTCCCCTAAAAACTAGTGTGAAATGCTAATACCTGCAATTTTTGCTGCTGGAGACCCCAGATTATGTTGTGCTCTTTTCTTATAATATTGACATAACATATCCTTCCTTATTCAATCTTAACGTCTTTAGACTAATAAGGAAAAATGGTTATTAGAGTGATCCTCCTTTTTACATCAGATAAATGCAACCTTCCTGATGCCTATGTATTCCATTTCCTTGTATTTCAAACACAGGTGACTCTACAGCTTTTTTGAAGAAAATAGCCATGATGACTATGAAGTGCCTTAATATCCTCAACTGCATTCATCCTCAATTCACCCCACCCCCATTCTCTCCAGCCTTAGTTCTTGGGCCTGGAGATAACCTTCCTCCTCCACATCATTAATCCCTTCACCTGCTATCAGAATGCATTCCGTGCCCCTCCATCAAAGTCATGTCACTTTTCCTCCTCACATTCCACCACTCATTTTTACTTTTGTGATAACTGAATGGTGCCTCTACTTTAAAGAGATATTTTTAGCTCTAAGACTAAAATTCAGGTGTTCTTACTGAATCACAATGCCAGTATGTTTTGATATGTTTATGCTGCTCTTTGTTCCCTAAAATTAATTATTTATTCTAGATCTGACTATGGTATAATAGAAATGTGAAGCTGTCACAATAAGCTTCCCGAAGATTTATCTTCTACAATAAAATAAACTAAAAAGGCAAATAAGGAGCATAACAAACAAATAAAAGAAAGTAAACTTTCTTGTTAAAAATAAAATCTTTTGCCTGAATGTTTTGTTAGCTGTTATTTAATACTTCAATGGGAAAAGCTTCCAAAGTTTAACTTATTGAAACATAAAAATGTATAAAGGTGATCATTAAAAAAGATGTTTGAGACCTGGCCGGCTTGGCTCAGTGGATAGAGCATCAGCCTGTGGACTGAAGGGTCCCGAGTTTGATTCTGGCCAGGGCGCATGCCTGGGTTGCGGGCTCGGTCCCCAGTGGGGGGCATGCAGGAGGCAGCCGATCAATGATTCTCTCTCGTCATTGATGTTTCTATCTCTCCTTCTCCCTTCCTCTCTGAAACCAATAAAGAAATATATTTAAAAACAGACAAACGAACAAACAAACAAACAAAAAAAACGATGTGTGGCCAATGGTGCTGGTAAATCAGAAAATCGACAAGTGTGAGTTTAGCTTAAACCTGACCAAGAAACCTGGCTCTCTTGTGTTAGAAGCACAGAAAGACCGAATTTATAATCAGACCTTGATTGTGTCCAGTTTCCTGCAGCTCTTCCTCCCCACTCCATTTTGCAGGTAACCTTAGCCACAAATTGTCCCTCCTTACCCTTTAGATAAACATCCAAATTGCCAAAACAATGCTTGCTAAATCCGCAAGAGGAATTCTTCCCTCTGGGGAACTAGAGAGAGCTCCTTCATTTCTTAGTCCTGAAGTAGCTGAATTGCAGCTGACACTTACTGCTAAAGGCCTACAAAAAAGGCCATCCTCCTTCTCGAATTAGGACCCTCTTTCAGAGTCTTCTCTTGTCCAGCATTTCAAGTACAGGGTAGCTAAGGAATCTCTGGTTGATTTTTTTTTTTCACAGCTGAGAGGTTAATAGCAACTCCAATCAGGTTAAGGCAAGTGAGATATGAAATCACAACCTGCTTTTTTAAAAAAAAAAAATGCTTAGAATATAATTGGCAGATAAATCAGAATGTGTGTATCAGTAGAATCAGCATGTTTTCCTCCCAAAAGCAAACTTCACAGAAGTCAACTCATAACCAAAAGGTCAAACTTTTAACTTTCAAAAAGTAATAGTTAACATCGACACAAGTTTGCAGGGAGCACATTTTGCCAGGGTCTTTCCTCTGTAGGAGGGCAGAGCCGCAAGGAAAATCAATTATTGATCATGAGGCTGTTTGAGAATTATAGAATCAGATATAAAAACGAGCTAGTGAGATGAATCAGTGTTCACTGGCATCAGCTAAGAGAGTCTGACTCATCTATGGAAACAGAGGCCCAGAATTATAGTTCACTGACTGAATGAGGCTCCCTCCCCTTGGATGCATTTTACTAACATTTGCTTTTGAGTATTCTTTTGAAGTGCTTCTGAGTCTGACTTTTCTTATTAAAACTTTCTTTCTTTAGAGATGTCAAGCCATTTAATCAAGAAGGGTCCCTTTGGTTTAAAAGCAATTCTAGCTCTTTAAGATAACTAATTCATTATATGTTGATTTCATAGTGTGACTCTCAGAAGACAATCTTATTTCTTTATTTTCAGGTTCTTGTGGGACACTGTACTGTAGCTCCCAAGAACAGACAATGCTATATTTTTAGCACCTATTGTAGTGGGAAGAAAACCAGGTTAGGAGTCAAGAGAGTTAAGTCATGGTTTAATCTCTGACACTTAACTAGTTTTGTGACCTTGGGCAAGACATGTAATTGCTTTTATTTGGAAAATAAAGAAAATAAGACCTGTTCTATCTACTTCAAATGGTTGTAGCCAGCACAAAAGTATATTATATATCAAGGGAAATTCATATCTAATCTTTTCTTCCACACCATTAAACATTTACTGGCTACCTTCTATATTCCAAGGCCTGCTCTAGGCACTGAAGTAGTGGGGAAAATCCAGACAAGAATAACTGTCCACATGGATTTTATAGTCTAGGTTGATGACAGGTAAGTGATAAGGAGAAGGAGGAGGAGGAGGAGGAGGAGGAGGAGGATGAGGAAGAGGAGGAGGGGGAGAAAAACACAGGAAAAAGGAACATCATATGTCAAGTGGGGATGGGGCAACTTAAATTTAGAGGAACACTGGAAGGACTCCATCAGAAGAAGCTGTTTGAAGAAAAGTTTGGTGAAAGGGGCAGCTGCCAAATGGATATCCATTGGAAAGCTAATGAGGCAGAGCCATTAGCTAGTGCATAGACTCTGGGGTAAAAGCCAGAATCACCTGCAAGAAAAATTAAGAAACTGTGTGATGACTTGGCAAGGGAAAAACTATTAGGAGAGAGGTCAGAGTTGTGGTGGGTGCTGATGCTGATGTGAGAATATACCAAATGAAGGCAAGGGCAGAATAGAGAGACTTGTCAGGAGGGTTTTGCCATAATTCTGGTGAGAGTGGTTGCTTGACCTTGGGAAGTGGCAAAGGAGATGAATATAGTCTGGATATATTCTGAAAATAGAAAAAATAAGATTTCACCATGGGTTGAATAAGAAATTAAAGAAATATATAAAAATTAATAAAAAGAATCTTGGGCCTAAGTAGAAAATTGTAGATAGAACAGGTTTTAGGAAGGGAAATAGAAATACAGTTGACTCTTGAACAACACAGAGTTGAACTGCAGGAGTCCACTTATATGTAGATGTCTTTCAATAAATATTGTAAATGCATATTCTTCCTTATGATTTTTTTACAACATTTTTTCCCTAGCTTACTTTATTGTAAGAATGCAGTACATAATACATATAACATACAAAATATGTGTTAATAGACTGTATTATGGGTAAGGCTTCAGGTGAACAATAGGTTATTTCTAATTAAGTTTTGTGAGAATCAAAATTATATGCAGCCTTTTTTATTGATTTCAGAGAGGAAGGGAAACAGGGAGAAGGATAGAAACATCAATGATGAGAGAATCATTGATTGGCTGACTCCTGCATGCTCCACACTGGGGTTTGAGCCCATAACTGAGTATGTGCCCTAACCAGGAATCAAACCATGACCTCCTGGTTCATAGGTTGACGTTGAACCACTGAGCCACTCCAGCCAAGCTATAGGCAAATTTTTGTCTGCACAGAGGGATTGGCACCTATAACACTTGTGTTGGTTAAGAGTCAACTGTATTAGGAGTTCAGTTTGAAGCATGTTCATTTTGAGATTCCTGTTGGAATCTCAAATGAATTATTGAGTTGCTAGTTTGGAAGTTCAGGGAAGAAGTCTAGGTTTCGGCAATCACTGTGGTGATTATCAGCATAGAGAGTGGGTAATTAGGCCATTAGAACTGTTCAGATCATTTAGGGAGTACATCTGGATAGAATATGAGGAGATCCACGGACATGAGAAAGTTCACTACAAAATATAGGGATTAGGCAAGAAGGTGGAACCAGGGTATGTATCAAAGAAGGCATAGCTGGGCAGACAGGAGAAAAACAACGTAAGGATGATTTCCTGGAAGCCATCAAGAAAGTGTGAGTATGGAGGATGCAGAAGGGAATCATTTGGATCAAATATAGATTATGGGTCTAAAATGGTGAATACTTAGACATGGCCATGGGACTAGTAATGTGGAAGTCACCATGGTTCATAATAGGGTATTTTGGGTAGCAAGACTAGAGAAGAAATTCTTGATTTTAGAGTGGGTTCAAAAAAAATTTAGAAATTAATTTCAGACAGAAAGACAGGTAAGGAGAGACCATGGGAAATCGATAAAGCAGAGGTTCTTTTGTGTGTGTTTTAAATAAGAAAAATAACCATAATCATGTGCTGATGGGAACAATTTTGCTACAACAATGCTTTTAAGAGCAAGGAAGGGGAAATTATGTTTGTTTCCTTATGAATAAAAGTTCTGATATATAAAATATTTATATTACAATTGTTGCAGTTTGTGTTTGCTGTTCTTTTTTTAAATATATTTTTATTGTTAATAGTATTACAGATATCTCCTACTTTCCTTCCCTGTACCCGCCTCCTCCCAGACCCTACTCATCTCCCCCAGGTCTTCACTACCTTATTGCCTGTGTCCATGGGCTGTGAATATAAAGTATATAAGTTATTTGGTTTATCTCTTCTTTTCCTCCCAACCCCACCTCAATGTATGTTAGTCTGTTCCATGCTTCCATGCTTCAGGTATTATTTTGTTGGTCAATTCATTTTGTTTATTAGAGTCCACAAATAAGTGGGATCATATGATATTTGTATTCTTCAGTTTGGCTTATTTCACTTAGCATATTTTCCAGGTCCATCCACGCTGTCCCAAAGGGTAAGATAGTCCTCCTTTTTACAGCTGCACAGTATCTCACAACTTTTTTTATCCATTCATCTACTGATGGGCACTTGGGCTGTTTTCAAATCTTAACTATTGCAAATAATGCTACTATGAACATAGGGGTGCATATATTCTTTCTGATTGGTGTTTTGGGGTTTTTAGGATATATTCCCAGAAGTGGGATCGCTGGATCAAATAGAAGTTCCATTTTAATTTTTTGAGGAAACTCCATACTGTTTTCCATAGTGGCTTCAGCAGTCTGCATCCCCACCAGCAGTGTACTAGGGTACCCCTTTCTCCACATCTTTGGCAGCCCTTGTTGTTTGTTGATTTTTTAACGATAGCCATTCTGACAGGTGTCAGGTGATATCTATTTATAGTTTTAATGTGCATCTCTCAGGTGATTAGTGACTTTGAGCATGTTTTCATATGTCTCTTGGCCATTTGTATGTCTTCTTTGGAGAAATGTCTATTCAGGTCTTCTGCCCATGTCTGTTGTTCTTGACAGGCATAAGATAAGTTCAATATGAAACTTAGGGTTGTGTGGTGCACTTGGAATTAAGGCAATCTTTTCTTGGACTTTCTCTCCATATCTTCCTTGACTCTTTCTGTTGCTGAGGATTCAACCAAACCATAACTTTTCCTGAGGGGCTCATTCATCTTATATCACTCAAAGCTTCTAACCAACTAATGACTCTGTACTAGGCAGAATTCTAAGGGTAGCCCTTAAAGATTTCATTCTACTGGCTAATCAATCTGGCAGTGCTGTGGAGGGACTCTGCAGGTGGTTAAGGTTATTTATCAACTGATCTTAAGAATAGGGCAGTTACCCTGGATTACACAGGTGGCTCCAACCTAATCACAGAGCTTTTAAAAGGAGAGACTTTTCTCTGCCTGAAGGCAGAAAAGAAAAAGTAGAAGGGGATTCGGAGAGATTTTAAATTTGAAAGGGACTCAGACCCTTGTTGCTGGCTCTGAAAATGGAGGAAGTGGGCCACAAGGCAATGAATGCTGGCAGCCTCTAAACCACCCTCTTATCCCCAACCCTAGTCAATAACCACCACCAAGGAAATGAGAAGCTCAGTCATGCAACTGCAAGAAACTAATTTTGATTTCTACCAGAACCCTGAATGAGCTAAATGTAAATTCATCCCCAGAGTCTTCAAAAAGAAATACAGTCTTGTCAGCACCTTGATTTCAGCCACGTGAAACCAGAGAAGAGAACCACCTGAGCCTGGACTTCTGGCCTCCAGAACTGTGAAGTAATGAATAGATGTTGTTTTAAGTTTATGCTAATGTGTTATGCAGCTACAGTTTCCAAATGCTGTTCAGTGGCATTTAAAAATAGCTGATGTAAAAGTGAAATAAGAGCTAATGAAACCGGATGTAAGAAGTAACTTGATTTTTCATTCCATTATTAGAACAATTGAAGGAATAATCATAATCTTGTCTATAATTATAGTACAAAGCTAAAATGAACATTTACCTTAAAATTATGACTTGCATTTGTTGTAAAAGAGGTTTCACTTTAACTTATAAGTAGTTAAAATATGTTGACAATACACTTTAAATATATCAAATGAAAGCTAAGATTTAAAGAAGAGCATTAAGTGTTTAGTCATGTAAAATACTCCTAAACATGAAAGTATTTCATGTTTGGTAGAAAGCCCTATAAGAATGCTGGTTTTGATACAATGACACAGAATACGATGTGATTGGTATTAAAATTAGCACCATAATAATGAGGCACATTAATATAAGACAACCAAAGAACAAACCAATACTATGTGCATTTTCAAGGTGTACCAAGTTAGCCACTATAGAACAGCATAATTAACATTTAACCTACATTAACAGGCAAATAATGTGGCTAACATTTTAACATACAGACCAAATTTACTCTTAACTGATTGAAAAGATTTTTATAGCAATGAATTGATGAGTACACTGGAAAATAATCACCATCAATTATATTGGACAAAGTACTGATAATTTATTCTTGGCATACATTTAGACCTTTTGATTTATAAAGTCACTTAATGTCATTATTTCACTAAATAAAACTAATTTAAGTTCCTGATCAGGAGACAACTATACTAATAAAAGAGAAACATGGTAATTGGTGTACGACCGCTACCCTTCCCATTGGCTAATCAGGGTGATATGCAAATTAACTGTCAGCCAAGATGGCGGCAGGCAGCCAGGCAGCTTGAAACTAATATGAGGCTTGCTTGCTTCAGTGACGGAGTACTCCAACATTCCCTGCCTGACTTGCTGGCCTCTCAGCTGCAACTCTCAGCAACTATGTTGCGAATAAAGAGGGTAAAAAAAACCCAGAAACCTGATTTACTCAGCGGAGCTTCAGCCAGCTGGACCACAACATTGTATCAAATACAGACAGTAAACAAAGGCCAGAAACCTGTTTTCAGCAGCCGAGGCCTCAGAGCTAAAGCTGGCCCAGAATTA
>NW_006298312.1:3437145-3440470 GCF_000327345.1 Myotis davidii
TATAAGTGTGTACTCTAGAAGCCAAAATAGATATTGCAGTTCAAAGATAATCATGTCAGTTACAGATTGAAAACCAAAAGGACTTTTTTTTTGGGTGGGGGGGGGCAGTCAAATCTGTCAGTACAATATCAAGATTATTTGTTTAAGTACTAAAAATACTTTATCCTTGTGGTAGTCAGCCTCCAAGATGGCCACCAATTATCTTCGTATCTTGGTATTCATATCCTCATATATCACCTCCCAAATTAAATCTGCTGACCTGAATGACCAATAGATAAGATAGAAGTGAGGGTATGTGACTTCCAGGTCTAACTTATAAATGACATGGTTGTTTTCACTTTATTTTGGGTTAACTCATGTGAAGCCAGATTCGATGTTGTGAGGAACACCCTATGAAGAGGCCCCCAAGGGAAAAACCGAGGCCTCCTGTCAACAACCAGATCAACTTGCCAGTCACGTAGTAAACCACTTTGGACACTGACCCTCCACCCAGCCAAGCCAATTTAGATGACCACAGCCCTGGGTGATATCTTGAGTAAAACCTTATAATTTTTAAATCCTCACCTAAGGATATGTTTTAACTGATTTTAGAGAGAAGAGATGAGAGAGAGAGAGAGAGAGAGAGAGAGAGAGAGAGAGAGAGAGAGAGAGAAATATCCATGTGAGAGAGACACATCACTTGGGTGCCTCCCACACACACTGGGCTGGGGCGCGAATCCTCATTTTCATTGTTCTTTGTGTTTGTTTGTTTGTGAGAGAAAGAAAAGGAAAGGAAAAGAAAGGAGAGAGAGAGAGAGAGAGAGAGAGAGAGAGAGAGAGAGAAACATAGATTGGTTGCCTCCTGTACATGTCCCCACCGGGTGTGTTCCCTGACTAAGAATCAAACCTGCAACCTTTCTGTGCGTGGGACAACACTCCAACCAACTGAGCCACAATGGCCAGGGCCTCACAACGTTTTTGTTTGTTTGTTTTTTGTTTGTTTGTTTATTTGGGAGGGGGTCCCAAGTTAAAACCCCAAATTGTTGATCCATACAAACTGTTAAGGACAAAGAATGTTTGATTATTGATGTTTGTTTCTAGGCTTGGGGTTATTTGTCAAGATGCAATCAATAACAAATGCATCCCCACTCACGAATAAATGATCATAATTTCTCCGTGTAAATTTAGTGAGTAAGAAATAATATTAAGCAGAATATTAGTAAAGTACTTAAAAATCTTTTAATGGGAACATTTTCAAATGTACATGAAATTAGACAGCATCATATAAGGGGTTTCTAGCACTCATCTTTAGTACTCATCCAATTTCTTTCTGATCTAGTACCACATCTCCCCAGTCACACTTACTAATTTTGTCTCCTTTACACCCCCTCTTTTTCTTTTGTATTTTAAAGCAAGGCCCACATGTCATGTTATTTTTAAGAAAGAGCATTTTTAACGTATGAAGGAACAGTTCTGTTTGCTCGGATCTTTACATGGCTGACTCTGTCTTGTCATTCCAATGTTAAGTCAACCATCACTTTCTCAGTGTGCTCTGAGAAGCACCTCTGACCACCCTGGGAGAATCATCATATCCCTCCATCACAGGCATTTTTATATTCTTTGCATTTACAACTCTGGATCACTTATACACTTAACAGTTTCATTCCCCCTCAAGAACAGATTTTATTCTTATTCGCCACCCCACACAAAACTACATAACCCGGAACATGAAAACCTAGTAGAAGCTCAATAAAAAAATAACTTAGGACCATTTCATTGTCCTCTTCTCATTCAGCACATTGGTTTTCAGACTGTGGTAATGCTCTTATTTACTCATATATTTGCTTTGTACTTACTATCCTCTTTGCCTGGGGTCTACTCCTTTTCTCTTCAACTGCAAATTCATCCTCATGATCAGATGTTATTTCCATTGAAAGTATCTAATTTACCAAGGATTCTAGGCACTGTTTTATTTTTATTTTGATAGCCAATTATGATAAGCACTAAAATGTTGCTTCTAAAACATCTTTCTTGCCAACTATGAGCTCCTAAATAGCAGAGCATTGCCAGGCTATTCTTAAATCCTATGTCCCTTGGTTGGTACCCTGCAGATGGTTGGCACTTTATGTATTGGTAAATATATAAACCAGCGGACTCATGGATGATGAATAAAATCAGGATTCAATCTGTTATATGTTCTTAAGATGATAAAATAACAACATCCTTTAACATTTAAAACACATTTTGTAGTTTACTAGGTTTGATATGAGCATATGATAAAGATTTAAAAATACTCCAACTGGTGGATGAGATACACGTAGCCAAGGTATACAGACAAATATCTCTTAAAGCTTCATGTGAAAAGAAAATGCCGGCCCTCCCTTTTGCTTACATAAGTCAATTTGTGTCAAAGGCACTTGTTATGCACTGAATTGTATTCCTTCCAAATCCATTTGTTGAAGGAATAACCCCCAATATGACTGCATCTGATTATAAGGTCTTTAAGGAGTTAATTTAAAATAAGATCATGGTGTAGAGTCCTCCTCAGACATGACTGTGTGTGGACACATGGAGAAAGTGCCATTTGCAAGCTATAAAGAGAGCTGTCACCAAAATCCGACCCTGAGCTCAGACTTCCAGCCTCCAGAATTGTGAGACAGTACATGTCTGTTGTTTAGCCACCCAGTGTAAGGTAGTTGTTATGGAAGCCTGAGCAGACTAACACTGTAACCGCTGTCTGAGGAACAGTGATGGGTTTTCTGGAACAGATATATGATAAAGTGCCCCAACATAAAGGCACTTATCAAGAAAGATACAATGACTACATAACAAGAATAATGTGTGTTTGGGGGTGGGTGTCAACAATTACGATCCAACAAAAGGGGCCAAATGTTGAGTCAGGGAGAAACGTTCACTAAGAGTGTGACCCCATTAGAAGCATTAGAAGCAGCAAATGGAGAGTCCAACGAGCATTCTCAGGTGCAGCAAAGAGGAATTCAGGTGTAATAATATAGAAGACACGATCGAGCAGATACATAAACTCCCTCTCATACATGTAACTGCCCAGTTACAAAGATATAATTCCCTCTAAAACTTATGCACTATTTTATTTTTTAAATCAACTCTAAAAACTCCAACGAGAGCTGAGGGTCTGCTGTTGTTTTCCAGTGACCTCACACTGCGCTTTCAATCCAGGTGTTGAGCGCACAGAACTGACACAGCCCACGCTTTCGAGACTTTAATGATGCCCAGAGCTTTCATTTCCTTTTACACACTGACAATGGAAAACATGGTCTCCTTATGTACAACATAAAACCTAATAAAGTACCCAGCTGTTCTTTCCCTG
>NW_006298312.1:3440654-3454622 GCF_000327345.1 Myotis davidii
ATTTTCATGAAAAGGGTTAGAAAACCCTGTATAATTGTACCATACCAGAATACCCATAGTGCATTTGCTTTTTTCTCTGCACCTGTCTTTATATATCAAATACATGCACAGAAGCTTTATTTCCCAGTGGCCTAAACCTAGAAGATAATGCATATTCTTAATATTCAGCAATTTCTACAGTGAGCTCTCTTAAAATATTCCAAGACTATCCTCTTTGTTCTCTTTTACTTTTTTTTCTATCTCAAACTACAAATGCATCCGTTTCTGATAATTACAACACTGAAAAGAACTAGAAATATATTTACAGTTATTTTAAGATTGTCTTAATCAGCATAAGCATATAACCACTTATATTCTACATTGCATCTGAAAAATTCTGCTAAATGTTTTTCACATGTCACACTCATGCTTACTTGTATTGTTTTAGGTGCTAAGCTAGATTGCAATGATCAATATTATACTTTTCCAACACTGTCATATGTAATTCAGAACGTATAACATTTTAGTTCTCTCTTAGGTGAATCAGGTCCTTGAGAAATATTTGAAAGTTTGACGAAATTATTTTTCATTATATGAAGTGCTGTTGCTTCATCAGCCACAAAAGGCCACATCCCAAGTTCCCATCAGCCACTGGGCTTTGAATGACCACAGGCAGTAAAAAGAAATTAGACTTAATGTGTTGAATGTTTTAGGGCTTAAAAGGTACAGGAAATATAACTATGTAAAGGGCTGTTTCAGAAAAATATAAATCTACAGTCAAAATTTGTTCTCCCATTTGTTCTGATCTGGTCATTTTAGATATGGTAGATTCCCTTGTGACTGAAGGAAAGGCCAGATATGTCATAAATTCTGTTCTTATAAATATCTTCAAAATGAGAGGCTTTGAGAATTTACCACTTCTATGCTGATACTTAAGCAATAAAGTCAGCAAACTTTCTGTTAAGCATAGGATAGTATATATTTTAGGATTTGGGGGCCACATGGTTGCAGCATGGAAAAGCAACCATAAACAATATGTAAAGTAGTGTCACTGTATTTCAACAAACCTTTATTTTTTGGACACCAAAATTTAAATTTCATATTATTTTTATGTTTTACAAAATATTATCCTTTTTTAATATTTTTGTCATCCATTAAAAAATGTAAAGAATATTCTTAACACATGGTTGGCCAAATTTGGCCAACTGTCTGTAGTTTGCTGATCCTAGCTCTAGCACTGAGTAGGGACAATAACTCAGAGTCTAAAGCTGATTTTTTTAAAGCCTAGATTCCTTTAGGAAAAACAAAACACTTAGCCACTGATTTTATGTCATACTGTCACTACCTACCATATAGAATGCATTCTTATAGTCAGGTAACTAGTATTATGATTAATAACTAGTCTGGTATGATCTGGAACTTTCTGGGAAAGACATGATAGCTTGTTGTTTTTTTTTTTTAAAGGTAGCTAAAAAAAATGATGTAAATGGATTTGAACATATGGTCCCTGAGAACAAGAACAATCCCAACAGACTCTTATTAGTTTGTATCCTATGCCAGTGAATGAAATAGACCTTAAAACACATTTCTGAAAATGGTGCTTTGTCTTTTTATGTCCACTTTTTACTTCATTGTGCCAGAGAACTCAATAGTCCTTATTGGCAACAAACAGTGATTTAAAAATACAACCCTGGACTACTATTAGTATCAAATGATTAAATTCACTTACCTAATTGGGAAACAAAGAGCCAAGTCATTTGGAATCAATCAGCAATCATAGTTTCCAAATCCATGATAGAAGACATAAAAAAAAAGGAAACAGAATAATTCATTATGATATTTTCTTCAGAAAAGTAACTTCCAGACATCATATTACTAAGTCTATTGCTAATAAAATACCCTTATTTGGAAAAACAACGAAAGGCATTCTTTTATTGTTCTCATTACCACTCATTACAAATAAATGATTTTTGAAATATCTGATTAAAAGCTGTACAGCCCTTGTAAAGCAAATAAGAAATTGAGCAATCTTAACACTTATGTAGCAAGCAACATAGGACAGTCTTGAAAATGACTTGAATGAAATCTTTATCTGAGTATCAGCAGGCAAAGGGACAGGGTGGAAATTATACAATGAGAAGGAAATTGAACAATTCAGATATGTTTATGGAAAGCTTGCAAGTTGGGGTACCTCATTTGCCATCAAATAAAGCTGTTATTCATGATGTGCAGCAAGAATAAAAAGTAGCTATCTGGTATAAAATTTTTGCCAGCAAGGCAAATTCAGGCAAATAAGCAGTTTTCAAATAAATGCATGGGAGAGGATAGAAAAAATAAATCTAGAAAATGTTTGCATGTCGCTTGCTTGCCTCTCCAATTCTTTCTTTAATATATAATATAATGCCTAAAGCCAGCAATGCAGGAATAGGACACACACACACACACACACACACACACACACAGTTTCTTTTTGCAGACCTAAAAATTACACAGATGTTAAAAAACTAGATAAACATACAAGAAAACTCAAAAGTGTTTTTTTTCTTTCATTTCATTTAGATGAAATGAAATGAAAGAATGAAATGAAATGAAATGAAATGAAATGAAATGCTAGACTGACCAAGAGTATTTTTTGCACTTTGAGGCACTCTGATGTTATCCACAAATGGAATTTTCAATAACAATTCCTATTCCAAACATTATCACTGTTCCAAAGGTCTATTTCTGATAATTTTGAGATCAAGTACTTAATGTTGTTTCCACACGAGGAGAGCAGGGAAACATATCTGGAATTTTCAAGTTCACCACATTTTTCTTCATTATCTGAACATTTCAACATCTTTTGAACTAAAATGAGCTATGGAGACAAAGTTATCTGGATTATGTACTCACATTCAAATTTCCTGTGCTCTTTGAATCATAGTCAACACTTACCAGGTAAATTGTAGATTGTCTTTTAACCCTAACCTGATTCTGGGTATGTCTACTTTAACAATATGAACCACACTCATGTTTAAAATAAAGAATGGTTTTAAATGGCATTACATTTTTCATTTTTGTTTGTTACTGCTCCCCGCCCCCCCAATCATTTGCCAGAAAAACAAAGGAAAGAAAAACTGTCTCTGTGTCTTCATACCCCTCAGGAAAAAGTAAATACGTTATAAATGATGAAGTAACTAATAAATGATTAAGTAAATACATTATAAATAATTAAGTAACCTGGTATTCTTTCTACCAGGTACTCTTCTAAAATGGAAAATTATAGGCATGTTTTGTGACGGTACTAGGACTCACTTCTAGAGCTATATCTATTAGATACGCAATTCCAAATTAAATCCTTTCAATACACTAGTTTCATTATTCTAGCCTCTCATACCAGTGAAATATGGAATCAAACAATTATTTAAATAATTTAAAATAGAAAAGCAACAATTTAGAGAAAACAGCATTGTTTTGCTAGCATCAAACACCTAATCGTACTAATTTTCTTGATCTATAATTTCATATATTAGTACTTAAAAATACTAAATACTTATAATTGCAGATACTTGGTATTTTAAGCATGTTCAAATCAATATTTTAATTCAATAGTTGTGTTCTGTGATCCTTTCAAATCTTCACCTGCTTTTTCCCCCTCTTTTCATTTTACAAAGTATAATAAATTATTTAAAAATAATCACCACAACATTGCCTCACTGCTTTGTATCAACCATGTTCATGTGTTTTGCTTTCTGCATTTTATCTTTAGAGTCATTTATCTGAACAACATGAGCTTAATCTTCTTGATGTTCATCTGCTCTTTTTTCAACCACTCTAGTGAGGTCATGATGATCCTGTCTGAGATCTCATGAACAATTCCAGAACAACCAGATGTGGGGGTCTGACCAAAACAAGGGAGGAGCAGATGGTGGATAAAAAGCAAAGCGCATTTCCTTAAAAGTATCCCCAAAAATGAGAACTAGAAGAAACTGAATGTGGGAATGCTGAAGTTAAATATTTCCTCCAAACATTTTTCTTAATCCTCCTGATCAAAATAAATTATGAGCTCTAGCTTGTTTGAACATGACAAGTAGGCCCTCCTCCGTCTCTGATGCCTGTTCTCTAACACTTAGCTTTAGAATTGTAAATAACCACAGTTTATTTGTTTTATCCAAGAATAATAGTACTGACCATAATGGTTTGTTGGCATTCTGAAAGTTCAGTGGAATGTTTCAAGGATGCTGAGATTAAATCTCAAACAAAACTTATAGATTTATCTTTTAGTAAAACAAATTTTATTACATTTGTTTGTGGGGTCACATTAGAAGGTTTTTTTGGCAAGGGAATGGGAACTTAACTAATAAAATCATTTGGGATAAACACCTTTTACTGATTATGCATTCACGTAAAAGATTCTGCTATTTCATACTGGAAAGTTATACAAAGATTGTTTTCCCCTAATTTTTGCAACATGTTCCAAACAAAATGAATTTAGCACCAAGATTAGTAAATGCTTATGTGATCTCAGAAAAAAATTGCTTAATTTTCTTTCTTATGTAATATTTTGTGTGGATCTTAAAGGGGTAGCTTATTTGTAAGGTTATGCAATTTTACAAGTTAATTGTTAAGTTCGAATAAAATAAAGTAACAACACAGGAAACATAATTAATGCACAATACATCTCAAGTAAGGTATTTTTTGTTATAGTCTTTTTAAAAAGTACTGTGGCCTTGCCGGCATGGCTCAGTGGTTGAGCGTCGCCCTATAAACCAGGAAGTCAGGGTTCGATTCCTAGTCAGGGCACATTGCGGCCTCCATGCGCAGTGCGGGGCATGAAGGAGGCAGCCGATCAATGATTATCTCTCATCATTGATGTTTCTAGCTCTCTCTCCATCTCCCTTCCTCTCTGAAATCAATAAGAATATATTTTAAAAAATAAAAAAATAAAAATTACTGTGAACTCAACTTAAGCTCAGATAACAATATATTTCAGCGTAAAAATGAATTTTGTGGTTCAAGCTCACAAACATTTGAACATGAATTATATATATATATATTAAAGTGTTCCAATTTCCCTTTTGGTCATAAGCATGAACAGAGTTGGCTCCTGTTCTTAGCTTAATATTTTGGGGGCTACTCCTGGGGAAGGGATATCATTTTTCTCATAGCAAAGTTTTTCCTTCCAAGAAATAAAGTGATGTACCTCGTGATAACTGTGCCTCCCTATGGATACAAAAGGTAAACTGCTCATGTTTGAAATAAAAAGAGACATGTAAGGCTCTCAAATTTATTTTTGTTACAGTGCCTCTTCAGAAATAGCGTTTGACATTCTAACAGCTAGAAACTACTGATGTTCATTCTGAAGATGAAAATTTTCTCCCAGACATAAAATCGACCCTTTTAAATTATTTGTCCCTTTTTCTAGAACTTGTATTTTCAAGTATGTGTTGGACAAAGACATAATCTTGCCCTGGAGACATGCTACATACACTTAGCAAAACAAAAGTGAAACTTGTCTGTTCTTTACCCCTCAAAAGCGTTTTCCACACCTTTTGTTTGACCTTGTTAAAAGGTACCACTAACTCATTCATTATCACAAAATGGAAAGTAAGCTTTTATACACTATTATTGTTTGCCAGCAATAAACCTCACAGACTGCCCATATTGTGTAAGGCAGTGCTGTTATATATCAGGTTTAGGGAGGGAAATCAAGTTTTTTGTTAGCCAAGTGTGCAAAATAAATGCCCCGTGTCCTCTATTAGCTACATTCTGATGGAAAGCCCTTATTAGTCTCCTGGTGAACTACTGCTACTATTTCTAATTGTTTCGCATATTAGGATTGTCTTCCCAATCCTAGTCCATCCACCATACTGCTACTAGGCGAATTCATCTTGAACTAAAAACAAAAGAAAAAACAGAGGAAAAGTATGAGGAGGAGAAAAAAGAAATAAGAAAGGGAATAAGGAAGTTTGAAAGAGAAGAAAGGTGATACAGAGAAAAATAGTTGGCAATAATTCTCTCTTGACCTCCTGTTGCTCATAGAGTAAAACCCACAAGTTTTTGCTTAACCTAAAAGGTCCTTTGCCCTTTATTCAGTATCATACTCTGCAAACCATGTTCCTGACAGACTGGTTCTCTGTTCACCTACAGAGCCCCTGGGACCCTTCAGAGAGTTCTGCATTTGAGGATCTGTCTACACTCCTCTCTTTTTTTCTTCTTTTTTAAAAATATATTTTTATTGAGTTCAGACAGAGGAAGGGGAAAAGAGAGAGAGAGATAGAAACATCAATAATGAGAGAGAATCATTGATCTGCTGCCTCCTGTATGTCCCCCACTGGGGATTGAGCCCGCAACCTGGGCTTGTGCCCTGACCTTGAATTGAACTGTGACCTCCTGGGTCATATGTCGATGCTCAACCACTGAGACACACCGGCCAGGCTCTCTTCTTTTTCATCAAGCATATTCCTATTCATTCATTAACCCATCTTAAATGCCATTACCATGAGGCCTTTCTTGTCTTTCTGAATGAGTCATCAGAACCCCCATTCTTTATATTCAGTCATATTCTTGACAGACTATTAACAGAGCTTCTGTTTTGTGATTCCACAGTGTCTTGCACACTGCTCAATTAAAACAGTTTCCACAATTTTTAAGGCCATTTTCCCCGTTAAAGCATGAGTTTTAATTAACTAAATTTTAGCACTTACGATGTTTCATGGTCTATCATTGGTGTTTGTATCTCTTCTCTCTTATAGTGTCTGTACTTTAAAGACAATGTTGCCTTATCAGGCATACACAGTTAGGCTCAGTTACCACTGAAGAAGTGATTGTGAAACCTTTTCTTTGTTTATTCCTTCATCTCAGTCTTTTCTAAAACAGACAATGGCCTAGTACTTAGTGGGTTTATATGTAACAATAACTCATTAAGTGTAGACCGAGTGAGGAGGCAGGTGAGTTGGGATGTGGAGTACAGAAGCTAATCTAAGCAAATAAAAAGAGGTAAAAAATCTTCATACCCCAGTATAAAACTAAATGCCATCATGTTTGTTTTGCAACTAAATTAAAGAGCATAGGTAGAAATAGAGAGAGATGAAAGAATAGGTATTTTGCCTCTATTTTATAATTTTTTTCATGAAAAATATGAGCAACTAAAAGCATAAGGTAAGTTAATATTAATCATATGTGTAATTAAACAACCTATGAAGAGAATATTGTATTGTTTCTTTAAGTTTTAACACCTTTTTTGTGTGTGTGATCAGTATCTTAGCAAAAGTCCATCTTTCTCACCTACTGTCATAGACTTGAAAATGTCAAAGGTAATGACAGAGATAACTTTACAAAATAGATATGTGTCTTGCCCATACTATCCTACAGGAAATCCTCTTATGGGATGTATAGAGTTTCCAGGACCACAAGTAAATGTGATTTATAGGACTTCATAATCGCCACCTGTGCTGCAGGTTTGTGTCTCACTAAGACATACATCATCAAAAAGCAATTCCTGAAAAATCACTTTTATCAGTTTTCCCCACTGGGCTTAAAAGTATCCGTCACTCCCCTGAGCACTACCAAGGAGCTACGGACTCTTCTGCCAGGAATCCTGTCTTACACTAAGGAAGACATGAAGTTTTAGCAGTGCCCTGTATGTGCTAGGAAATGCGGAAGTGGGGGTGGGAGGGAAGTGTATTTGTGATGTTTGAATGAATGGGGTAATTAATGCTTCACCTTATCCTGGGTTTGGGTCAAATTAAAAACAAAACAAAACAACAACAACAAAACTCACAAAATCCCTCTTCAGGCCTGAAAAATGAGAGCAGACATTCAATGGATTGTATTGTATGAGGAAAGAAAGTTAGTGCCCGAAGCTAAGCACTGGCAATCCTGGCCGGGTTCACCAAAGGTGTCACTGGAGATGATGTTCGGCTTCATGTGGGTCAACAGCACCTGAGGCAGAGCTGCAGAGCTGAAGTGTTCCTGTGGCCTCCTCACACTGTCTGTTCTACCTCTGTCCTTGGGTCTTCTTCAGTCATAATTCTTTCACACTTTGATTCCAATATTCTTATTTTTCTCTTTTGCTGTCGGTGGAATCTAAGTACAATAAAAAGTCCTGAGATTATCACTTTCTGCCTATCAGTCAAAACTTTTATTCTTCTAGGGTAAATGAGTTCATCTAGGTATTAGGAGAAAAGTAGTTTAGTTTTTACCAAGATCATTCACCCTAAGGTGTAGGTGTGGGCAGGAAAATGGATGTTAGATTGAGTTGTTTTTTTTGTTTGTTTTTTTAAGAGATTGCAAACTCTTAATGAATTCATCGGTAGAAAGGGACAGAGGCCTGCTGGTTCCCATTGCCAATGATGGATTAATATGCTTTCCATATATACTTTAGAAGAAATTGTCCCCAATGTATACACTTCTGAAAAGTGTCCACCTCATCCCAAATTACAGGTAATTACTCCAAAATAAACATAATATGATAGTTTTCATTATTGAAGCAAAAGAAATCATTATACAAATTAATCTTTGATTTACATAAGATATTTGATTGCAGATGATAATAACAACCTAGTGGACACAAATTCGTAACATTTTAGGCATCTGTGGTGATGGGACTTGAACATGTGAGAAAAAACTCTGGCCAGGTTTATTTTCAAGAGCCATGTGAGCAATAGTTTGTCATTGTTTATTATAATAGCAAATACAATTATTTTTATGAAAAGATGCTCTAAATTTCAAATCATCAATTTATAATAAAATATAGGTATATATTTTCTCATGCTGATCTTTTCACTTAAACACTTGTATCCTTGGATTCTGTCACAGTAATCGTGTAATAAAAGTAGCAGCTAGGGGTTTTACCTTTTCAATAGTATGGAAGCAGACAGCTTCCCTTCTCAGACTAAAGTTAGGAATTCAGTAGAAGAAGTGTCTGGGCAGATTTAGGATCCACCAAGTTTAATTAAGGTGTCCAAAATGCCATCTAAGAATGCATGATTGAATCAACCAACCTAAAGCTATTTCCTCTTCATGGCTAATAAAATGGCTGGTGCTAGAATATAATTGAATATAAGATTCAACTGAATAAATTATAATAAACTGGCTGAAGCTAGCAGAACTATAATCACACGCTTTGTATCGTGACAAACAATTATCTTTTTGGAAAGAGAGTCTATACACAGTTGGAAATGAGGAGTCTAAGAGAAAAAATTTAGTAGGTTTCACTGAACACCACATAGAAATGGGGAAGAGCAAAGCATCAGACACATTTCCTGATTAAAACAAGGAAGTTGTTCATGGTCTGGGTGAAATTTGCATTAAGACTCTCCCTCTGTTTTGATTTAGCTTTCCACAGGCACGTTTCTGATGATGAAACTATACTAATGCCAATATCAATTATAGCTCCTAATACTGATGATTAATTTTGCACCGTACTTGAGAGCTAAGGTATTCACATTGCAAATACCCTTAGCTTAGAAGAGTTATAGCCTTAGATTTTTTGGTTCAATCATATATTATTTCTTTTTATCATTACAATAACCCAAGAAGGTATGAGTAGGGAGGACCTCCTTATTTTATAGTTAAGGCCAATAAGGGCACAAAACCAGGTCAAGGATACATAGTAAGAAACTGATGGGATCATGATTCAAGGCCACAGAGTTCAATTCCAGAACTTTTAGCTGCACACTTCATCATATCACACCATCCCTGAAACAGCCACCCTCATAGCTGAGGAACAGGCTAGATGATGAAGCCACATCTCCACTTCCCATCTGGACAGACTCACCGGCTCAACTTCCACCATACCTTTGTGTGATAGTCCATCATTTTAACAAATACAAGTTGCTCACAAAAACCTCAAATGGAAGCAAAAGCAACAACAAATATATTACCTTATTTTTTAAAAGTATGAGGCAACAAATGTGAATATACATTATTCTATGTCTATGAATACAAAATAAAGAGGTTCATTCAACTCCAGAGTTTATCTCTGAATAGCAATTTGTATTGTAGGAATGTATCAAGCAATTTGTGCTTTTAAGCACAGTACAAAAATATCACCAGCTATAGCAATACCATATCTATTCAGAAAAGCAGCCATCTCAAGCTTGTAAAAGCTGGTAGCAACCTTCAGTTCAGCTGAATAACTAATAGCATTGGGATCTTTTGAATCTCAGAAAATCTAGATGTCAGGTTTGCAAAAGTGTGTTTTTTTTTTCCTTTGCCTAAAATATTGGGAATTTAGTTGCGAAGGGAATTTTTATCGCTATCAAGTAGAAATTTGATTACAGGTAAAATATGATATAAACCTCTGGGGCACATAAACCACATCTAAGGAAATGACCAGTTTTATTGGTTTTCAGTCTACCCAGCTGCAACTGCAAGTGTCCTCAAAATGTCAGCAACAATAAACTGCAAGAGGCTTCACATCTCCTCATTAAGCAGCCTCCCTAAGGCACTGGGCTGTACACAGAAATTGCCTGGTTCCTAAGATGGTGTTTATGAATTCAGACACAGACATTGGCACTTTCACTAAACTCAAAAGTTTCTACTTCAAATCCTGTTTATGTGGCAATCAGTGCAGGGTACAGGGAAGCAAAGAAACACTCTAGATAATCACCATATTAAATGGCTTAATATTTTTTCTGTCAGACCTCAAACATCGACCACACACTTTGAAATTTAGATGAAAGTGTATTCCGGATGTCCTGGGGCCTTAGTCAGATTCAACTGCACACACTCCGATGACAGAGACACAGCTAACGTTTTCAGCCTGAGTGATAGAGTTCACATCATATAGAATACCATACAATTTATCTTTTTTAAATGGATTAAGTTAATCAAATATTGAGAAACAATATCATATAGCTACTTATTTCATGACAGAATTTAGAATCATTAACACAAAAACACTAATACTTTATAAAATAAACAAAAAATATTACTGAAGAGGAATGAGACAGTATTCAGTAAATATATCTTAATAAAAATTCAGCAAGTTTACATGAACAGATCAAAGCCCAAATTTCTTTGGTCTTCTAAGGCTTTCTAAGACCTCCCACCAAATTTTCCATTTTCATTCCTGTACTTCAAACTGATGCTCTAATAAACCCCTAAACACATTCCACTTTTATTCATTTGTGTATATGTGCTTATTACTGCAAATCCTGAGCTCAGTCATAACTGACTGACACTCAATTCTAAATACGATCCTTAACAGTGTGCTGAGTAATTATTAGACATAAAACAAGCCCAGTTCTAGGTCATTCCCTGACACAGTATAGACACTGAAACTTCAAATAAGTGGTAGCTTTAACGTGCCTTACACTTTGACCTGGAGATGAAGTAGAGGGACCAGTGGTTTAAATTATGTTAAGAGAAGGAAACAAAAATTGCAAAATTACTGTGGTGAAGAATAGATTCATTTTGTTTGTTTGATGCTAAATTTCATGTACTTTAGCCTAACTGAACTTCCATCATCTCTATGAATCCTTCCTTCATAACTCAAAGTCCAGAGCTATGAGACTTAAATGGGATAATACATTCAAACACAGTAAAAATTATGTAATTATTAGCTGCCATTGCTATGTCATTGTGCTTCCCCTCACGTGACACTAACAGTATAGGTATATTATAATCTGGTTAACAGAGTCAGTGTATAGGGACAAATTAGGGGGTCTCCTTGACTCCTTAAATTGACTGTAAAAAATGGATGAATGCACATCTGTTAAGCACTGTGAAAAGTGTAGATCCAGTAAAAGGCACGGGGCAATAGAAAATCTGAAGTAAGGTTAAATACCTGGAGAAAATAGCTAAAAAACAAACAAGCAAACAAACAAAACCCCACAACTCACTGTAACATGACTTTCACCAGACTGTGAAACTGCCTTTTGGAATTGTTTGTTGGCAAAAAAAAAGCAGCCTGGTCAGATCTTTATGCAGGGAGTCCCCAAAAATGTATACACGCTTTTTTTTTCTGATGGCACAATTGGTGTTTATTTTCAGATTTAACCCACTGGGATTAATAATTATTCAAAGTGTGTATACATTTTTGGGACACCCTATATTTAATAATGATATGGGATCACTCTTAACACAAACAAAAGTTAATACGTTATTTTATTAGTTGGAACCTAAACATTTGTTCTATTTTGCCATGCAGCAAGGAGTGAATTCTCAAGGAGTAGGAGAATAAAAATAGGAACAGAAGTTCCCAGAGTTCTGCCTGTTCTCTCAACAGAATTTTATGCACATGTGTCAGTCTGAAAAGTTTTACATCTGGTATTACCCATTCCATCATTCTTCTTTTTCTTAAAAGCTCTGTTTCTAATTTACTCAATGCTGAATTAGCTTCAGACTATTTTTATTCTTAAAAGAAAGACTGCATCAATATCAACATTAGATCATTAATTAATGAGGAAAATCCAACTGCCAAACATTGTTTAGCACTAACACACATGGTTTTAGGGAGATTCGGATCAACACATCAGAAAGCAATACAGCAGACAGGAATTCAGTGGGTTTGACAGAAGAATTCAAGGGAAAGGAAAAATAAAGAACTGAGTTCCGGCATTGTTCCTGAGATGACTGCCAAACTATCACAGATTTCAGCAGTTTATGAAAACAGTATTCTGTGTTTTCAAATATGCTCTTAAATTTTTCACAGGATGTATCAAATGGGATGCATTCTTGTCATTTTTGGAAAACACAGAGAAAACAGGCATGCCAAAGACCAAGAACAGCATGTGGGAATAACACTTTACATGCTATTTTTATGCCTTTTCCCCCAGAATATAAAGTGTTGTGAAACATTAGGAGGGGCAATGCAGTGTTAAAAGGTTTTAAACTATATATCTATCACTTTTATTGCATTGAGGTGCCCCATTACATTTTTAACATATGCCATTATTATTAATGGCAGACCATCATCATTACTGTAAATTAAACAGCAGATCAACTGCCATATAATAGCATAGCAAAGGGTATACAGAAAAATGATGACATGCTGGCAGGCGATTCATAAGAAAAGTTAGATTAAAACTTTAGTTATGGTTAAGTGCTGTCTGTCAATACACTCCAGCTTAATAGTGTGGCCCTAGAGGACAGGAGTTGATACATTGTTGCTACAGCTTATAAAATGTACACAGCAAACTGTGTTCTGTGTTTTAAAAGATTAATTCTCCCTTCAAAATATGGCCAAAACTTTATTAATAAAATCAATGGAAGCATGTAGTTAATTACTCAATTCAATGAGTCCTTATAGTGGCCTTTTATGTGTCTCATCACCATGGCATTATGGGTACACCAGAGAGGAAAGGCTTATGTCAGTTTTGGCCTTTGGGGAGGGGAGGTGTGGGAGTAAGGGATGTGTAGAGAAGGAGGAAGGGAAGCAGAAAGAGGTGGGAACAACAGGAATGTTTTTGATTTTTTACATTTTAATACAAAGTATAAGGGTAGCTTCTCAGCAGTTTCAGAAATATTGAGCCATGTGCAGCCAAGGTCCAGGAACAAGCCCCCACTCTTCCCTTCCTGAAGCATCACTCCTATTCTCAAGGGGGTGCTCTTAATTTTCAGAATGAGGTTACAGCAATGGGAAGGAGTAAGGAATTAAAGAAAACCTCAATCTACAAATCATCCCCAAATCACCTCTCCCTCTTTCTCCTATCTCCATCACACCACTCACAAGGCACAAATCTGTCAGCCTCTCTGATCTTAAGAATAACACACTGTGACTGAAATTAATCTGAGAGCCCTCCCAAATAAAGAAGGTGTCTTTCCCTCCAATAGTGGATCTGCAACAAGTACTCTCACTGAACTGTCTAATCTAATAAAAGAGAAACATGTAAATTGATTGTACCTCCGCTATGCCCAAGCCACACTCACCAGCCAGTCAGAGTAACTATAAACCAAGATGGCAGCCAGCAGCCACAGAGCTGGAGCAAGCAGGAGGCTTGGTTGCCCCAGTGATGGAGGAAGCCAAGCTTCCCACCTGCCTTGGCCAGCTGAGGCCTCACC
>NW_006298312.1:3455034-3463018 GCF_000327345.1 Myotis davidii
AGACGCTCAATGCAGGAGCTGCCCCCTGGTGGTCAGTGTGCTCCCACAGGGCGAGCTCTGCTCAGACAGAACCCAGGCTGACAGCTTCCAGTACAGCAGTGGTGGTGGGTGCCTCTCCCGCCTCCTCATCAGCGCTAAGGATGTCCAACTGCAGCTTAGGCCTGCTCCCTGCTGGCAAGTGGACATCCCCCGAGGGCTCCTGGGCTGCCAGAGGGATGTCTGACTGCCAACTTAGGCCAAATCCCCCAGGGAGCAGGCCTAAGCCAGCAGGTGGTCATCAGGCCAAGCTGAGGGACCCCCACCCCCCGAGTGCACAAATTTTTGTGCACTGGGCCTCTAGTTATTATATAAATACATTAGACTTTTACATTACTCATTATAAATATATTCAGCTACATTATGGGTTAAATAGGCTTTGGAGAGCTGACCAAGAAATGTAATCTTCCTATAAAACAATGCTTCTATGGTACTTGGCATCCTAAGTTCCAAATTGTCTATAACTTACTCATGACTTTTAAAATATGATTCAATTGTAAATTGCAAACTTGTATACCCTGTTCCTGTATGATGTCAAGTATATCTCACTGTCTCAATTAAAGCAAATGGCTAATTGTTGGCTCTTAGAAAACAGAATAAGTTAGTCTTCAAAGCAGAATTCATGTTAAGGAAGAATTTGAATGGACCCAATAAGAAAGAAAAACAGCAAATGAGGGGTAAGTCTCCAGCACCACCAAGGAGCAGGAATTAGCTTGTGTTGTGTTCTTATCTCTGCTAAACTCTTTGAAGCTGCTTTCTCAGAGGGATTATCTCCTTCAATCTGTTTTAATCACAACTAAATGCTTTGAATTGCTATATACTGAGCTAGAATTAGAGGATCAGAATTCCCCCAGAGCTCTGCAACTTGGTTGAAAAAGAAATACACACACACACACACACACACACACACACACACACATTCTAGAAACTGAATTCTCATCTGTCATTGTTCAGGTTAATCAGAAAATATAAAACGGTTATGTTTTTAAACAACATAAAACAAGATCAATGAACATATAAAATATTATGCATGCAAATGCTTTAGAGTGTAGAGGTGATTTCCAGAAGCAAGCAAACACATTCCTTAGAAAATAGGTAAATTTGAAGATCACTATGGTTAAAAATAAGTGATCTGAAAAACAATGGCAAACTGAGCTACCATTAATAAATGAGATAATTATGTATTGTTTACTTTGCCCATTGTTAAGATTCTGGGTCAACCACAAAATTTTCCACACAATTATTTACTACTCTAGAGGTTTTTAGTATTCTCAAAAAAAAAAAAGGAAAAAAAATAACATATAACTCTATATATTGTCATTGACCAATTCTATTTATGATTAGAATAATTCCATTAGATACATGCTACTCCGGAAAAGCTATGAGGATGATAATATTACCTAACTTTCTTTCATTGAGTATTTATCAGGTGACACTGATTATCAATTGTTATTTTTCTTTGATAAAATGAACAATTATTTTTTTGTCTTAAAACCAATGAAGAAAAACCACTTGGGGCTCAATGAAAGAACTCCATCAATCTGGAGACTTCAGTTCCATGGGAAAAGTAATATCACCCAAGGTAAAAGAATGGACCTTAGAACCAGACTGTCTGCATTTGGTTCCTGGTTCCACTATCTTCAAGAAGTGTAATCTGTCCTGTCAAATGAGGATCTCTTTATTTTGTGAAATTGTGTGAGGATTACATAAGCACATAGTTAATGAATGCAAGCACTATGGACCCCATAGAGGATTACAACTGGTATTTATGGACACCAAATTTAAAACTAAGAATTGTGTAATCATCAACCAGGTGAATTTGTATCGTCAATTATCATCAATCACAATCCCAAGACTGATGGCTACTTTATAGACATCAATAGGTTCACATTTTGCCAAGACATAGAGGTATCAAATAATTTTATGCTGACATCAGTTGTCTCCTGACAGCTCTAAGATATGAAATAACAAGCAGTCAATGTCAGCACTCTTAAATCAAGCCCAAGGGCCCCATGGCACCAGCCAGTGGAAGCTTGTTACTGCTAAGGAAATGTCAGTCCAGTCAAAGCGTGCTAGAGTTGTCAAATCCCTGATTGTGTCTGCCCTGTGTAACTAACCTTCTATAAGGTAACATTCATAAAGATGTTGTTATTTTGCCAATAACCCTGAAGCAGAATAGCCAAAGTAGCTCTCAGAGTTCAAGAAGTTGTTTATCTTTTCAATCACTGGGAATCCTCCCTTCAGGAGACAGGGACATTTTCTCTCTATTTGTAGGCCCAGCATTAGAATCAGAGAGCATAGCCCCCTGCAAATGTTTATAAGAATTTGTATAGAGCTAGACATCAGTATACATGTAATAACTGACTTATGCTTTTCAATGCTTATGAACCACTTTTTACTTCTTAAACACTTTGGTTTTTAAAAATAGTTATGTCTGTCCTCATACATTGTAACTGCACTGTAATTTTCATCCCCTTGGCACTGACTCTGATGCCTGCTATTATCCATTCTCACTCTCAGCATCTTTGCTGTGGCAGATATATTTTATTTTTAAGGTAGCCCATTGGTTGAATCCAAAGGTCTTATTAGAGATTTTCTATTTCTATTTAATTTTAAGAATAGTTTACAGGTAATACATATGCTGGTTCCAAAGATTCAATTTTTTGCTATTCTTGTAAAGTATGGTAGCACTTAGTGTTTCAACTTCCCATCAACAAGCTCATTTCTAGTCTCTAGCCCACAAAAATAATAAAATGTGCTGGCTGTTCTCAGTCTTATTTTGTCAATAAATATGACTGCTCATAGATCCAGTTTTTCATCACAGTTGGTGAAGACCTAAGGGCTTCAATCCCATAGTGCTATACAATCACTGCTCAGAGTTCCATCTTTCGAGTCCATGCCAGGAACACACATTCATCAACATGCTGCAGTACCTGCATCTCATCCTTTGCTGACACTTAAGACAGTCCCCTGTGACTTTTATCATGAAGAGAGTGTTGGGGTTAGAACTGGGTTACAGCCTATGGTCATTAATCTAAAGTCTCACTGTGCACTTTCCTGCAGAGCAAATCTCAAGTCTCTTTCACCCTCTTCATACACCAGTGTCAGAAGAAATACTTACATGTGTGCTATAAATCAATTTGAATATATGGTAACAGAAACAAACATATGGGTTAAATTTCCTTGAAATTACACATGGTTATAAAAATTGACCTAAAAAAAGTACTTGGAAAAACATGTTTGGGGTTTGATGGAACAAAAATATCTTAAAATATCTCAAGCTGTTTGGCAAATCTTAAAAATACCAAGTGACTTCCAAGTCTTCTCACAACATCCTTTTTCTAACACATGATCCTTACAAAAAACGAAAGTGTGTGTGTGTGTGTGTGTGTGTGTGTGTGTGTGAGAGAGAGAGAGAGAGAGAGAGAGAGAGAGAGAGAGAGAGAGATGAAACAAACAATATGGTTTTAACCATTTTCAGGAATTTCATCTATAAAAACAGACTAAAGTATAGCATGGCTCAATTATCTAAAAAATGTGTTATCAGTATTTCAAATATTTATCAGATACAGGTTTAGTTCTATAAACAAGTAGAGTTCAATAGTATGCACTTGGTGTGATTAAGCGATCCTAAAGTTACTAGTATTTGATATTTTCTCAATTGAATGGTACATTTTCTATAGAAAAGCTATTCCTTTCAGTTAATTTTGTGAGAAGGCACAGATTAAAATGCAAATGTGTTACTCATTTACCATGGCGTAGCTCCTCAGATCACATATTTGATCTCATCAGATACTTGATATCAGGAGCTTGAGGTAACAGTTGTAAGAAACAATTAAGTTTAAACTCAGAAGAGCAGGTAAGAAAAGTCAAGAGCATAAGGACATTGTAAGGAAGGGTTGAAGTGCTTGGGGCATGAAGGTCATGGTCCTGGGAAGATGGAGATCTTGGATATGTGAATGTGATGGTAAGCATGTGTGGTTTCCAGAATAAGGAATATTTTTATGGACATTGGATTGAAGTTTTATTTGATGCAAGTAATTATACCTGTAATTATTGTATACATACAAACATGCATACATATAAAATATATACATTGGGGAAAATGGCAGAAGGTGCAGGGAAGCCATGGGCTGCACAGAGGTGCGATTGTTTCCTGAGGGACATGGAAAAGATAACTCTGACATTTCAAAGAGTCGCAGTGGAGCCACATGAGCAGCCCACCCCCATCCAAGGAACAGCAGCCCCGCAAGCAGCCTGCTCCCATTAGAGGAGCAGCAGTCACGTGAGCAGCCCACCCCTGTCCAAAGAGCAGCAGCCCTGCCAGCAGCCTGCTCCCATTCAAGGAGCAGCGGCCATGCAAGCAGCCCGTCCCCATCTGAGGAGTAGCAGCTGTGCAAGCAGCCTGACCCTGCCAGCTAGAGGAGCCACCACTGCTGCGAGCAGCACCCACCAGAGGAGCCACTGCCAACTGCAAAACAGCCACTGCCGTGACTGAGGAGCAGCTGCCACCTGAGGAGCTGCTGCAACCCGAGGAACAGCCCCTGCATTACTCAACATATAGATCCTTCAGTGAGAGCAAAAATGGTGAGACAAAGAAATTCCCAAAGGAAAGAAAAGGGAAAATCGCCAGAAAAGCAGCTAAGTGAAACAGAGACATGCAATATGTCGGAAAAAAATTCAGAATAAGGGTCATACAGTTCATAACCTGGATGGATGAAAAAATCAACAATGTATGAAAGAATCAAGAAGAAATAAAGAATGATATAGCTGCAATTAAAAAAAACATCCTGGAAAGTTTCAACAATAGGCTAGGTTAAGTGGAGGACTGAATTAGCAAATTACAAGACAGGAAAGCAAAACACAACCAGACTGAACTGCAATTGGAGAAAAAAAATTAAAAGAGAGGAGGAGAGCCAAAGGGAGCTTAGGGACAACATAAAATGAAGCAACATACTAACAATATGGGTGCCAGAATGACAGGAAGAGGAACAAGGGTTAGAAAACCTATTTGAAGAAATAATGTCAGAAAACTTCCTTGATGTGGGGAAGAAAAGCACAGAGAGTCCCAAACAAGATGAATCTGAAAATCCCACATCGAGACACATCTTAATTACAATGGCAAACATTCAGGACAAAGAGAGAATCTTAAAGGCTGCAAGAGAGAGACAGGAAGTTACATGCAAGGGATCTCCTGATAAATTATCAAATGATATTTCAACAGAAATATATTAGGCCAGAAATAAATGGAAGGAAACTTTCAAAGTGATGCAAAGCAAGGGACTGAATCCAAGAATACTTTCCTTTATCCAGCAAGGCTGTCGTTCAAAACTGAAGGGGAAATCAGGAGCTTCACAGACAAAAAAAATGGCTAAGAGAGTTTATAACTGCCAAACCAGCAATGCAAGAAATGCTAAAGGGACTGATGTAAAAAGAAGAAACAAAAATGAAAGAATGAACACAGGCACAAAAAATAAAAATGGCTACAAACAAGTACATATAAATAATAACTTTAAATGTAAAAGGACTAAATGCTCCAATCAAAAGACATCGAGGGGCTGAATGGATAAAAAAAAAAATAACATGCTTTAAAACAATGATTGGGTTACCAAAGAGATCAAAGAAGACATTAAATACATCCTGGAAACTAATGACAATAAAAACACAACAATCCAAAACCTATGGGACACAATGAAAGCAGTCCTGAGAGGGCAGTTTATAGTTCTACAGGCCTACCTCAAAAAAAGAGAAAAAAATGGTAGTAAATCATCTAACTTTACTTAAATAATTAGAAAGAGAGCAACAAGAAAAGCCCAGAGTGAGCAGAAAGAAGGAAATAATAAAGATCAGAGCAGAAATGAATGACATAGAGACAAAAAAAAATACAAAAGATCAATGAAACCAAGAGCTGGTTCTTTGAAAGGATAAACAAGATTAATGAACCACTGTCCAAGCTCACCAAGAAGCAAAAAGAGCAGACACAAATAAACAAAATCAGAAATGAAAGAGGTGAAATAACAAAAGACCCCAGAGAAATACAAAGGATTGGTAAAAATACTATGAACAACTCTATTCCAACAAATTAGACAATCTAGAGGAAATGGACATATTTCTAGAAAAATATAACCTTCCAAAACTCAATCAGGAAGAATCTAAAAATCTCAATAGGCTGATAACTTTGGAGCAAATTGAACCAGTCATCAAAAAGCTTCCAGGAAACAAAAGCCTGGGGCCAGCTGGCTTCACAGGGGAGTTTTACAAAACATTCAAAAGATAACTAAAACCTATCCTCTTCAGACTATTCCAAAAAATTCAAGAGGAAGGAAAACTTCCAAGCTCATTCTATGAGGCCAGCATTACCCTAATAGAAAAACCAGATAAAGATAACACAATGAAAGAGAATTACAGGTCAATATCCTTCATGAACATAGGTGCCAAAATCCTCAACAAAAGTCTAGCAAATCAGATCCAGCATTACATCAGAAAGATCATACACCATGACCAAGTAAGATTTATCCCAGGGATGCAAGGATGGTACAATATCTGCAAAACAGTAATTGAGATACATAACATAAATAAATTGAAGGATAAAAATCACATTATCATATCAATTAATGCAGAAAAAGCATTTGACAAAATCCAACACACTTTCTTGATAAAAATCCTCAGTAAAATGGGAATAGAGGGATCATACTTCCACATAATAAAAGCCATATATGACAAACCTACAGCCAGCAACATACTCAATGGGCAAAAACTAAAACCATTTCACCTAAGAAACATTATACTCAATGGGAAAAAACTAAAACCATTTCATATAAGAACATGAATGAGACAGGGATGCCCACTTTCACCACTCCTGTTTGACATACTACTGGAAGTGCTAGCCATAGCAATCAGACAAGAAGAAATAAAAGGTATCCAAATTGGAAATATCATATCATTATTTGCAGATGATATGATATTGTACATAGAGAACCCTAGAGACTTGATCAAAAAGTTATTAGACTTATGAAATGAATTTGGCAATGAGGCAGGATATAAATTTAATGCCAAGAAATCTATGGCATATTTATACACCAATAGTGAGAACAACTTAACAAAAGAAAAATAAACAACACAATCAAAAAAAAGGGCAACGGATCTAAATAGATACTTTTTGAGGACACATATATGGACATACAGAAGCCCAAGAGGCATACGAAAACATGTTCAAAGTCACTAATCATCCAAGAGATGCAAATCAAAACAACAATGAGGTACCATGTCACACCTGTCAGAATGGCTATCATCAACAAATCAACAAATGACAAGTGCTGGCAAGGATGTGGAGAAAAAACAACTATCGTGCAGTACTGGTGGGAATGCAGACTGTTGCAGCTACTGTGGAGAACAATATGGAGTTTCCTCAAAAAACTAAAAGTGGAACTCCCATTTGACCCAGTGATCCTACTTCTAGGAATATATCCCAAGAAACTAAAAACACCAATCAGAAAAGATATATGCATCCCTATGTGCATAGCAGCACAATTTACCATAGCTAAGATTTGGAAACAGCCTAAGTGTCCTTCAATACATGAGTGGTTTAAAAAACTGTGGTACATCTACACAATGAAATACTACACTGCTGTAAAAAGGAAGGAACACCTACGATTTGCAACAGCATGGATGGAAATGTAGAGCATTATGCTAAACGAAATAAGCCAGTCAGAGAAAGATAAATATCACATAATCTCACTAATTTGTGGATTATAATGAACAACATAAAATGATGAACAAAAACAGGTGTAGAGACAGAGAAGCATCGATCAGATGCTCAAAACTCAGAGGGAAGATAGGGGAGGGTGTGGGTGAGGGAGAGAGATCAACCAAAGGACTTGTATGCATGCATATAAGCCTAAAATATGGATGTGGACAACAGGGGGTGAGGGTGAGGGCAGGATTGGTG
>NW_006298312.1:3483485-3491221 GCF_000327345.1 Myotis davidii
AATAAATAAATAAATGTGGGAGACAGTCCAGGAACATACTAAAATGAAATGTTCTATAGGTTTCCTTTGGGAAACAAAAACATCTTATGTGTATCATTATTCTCATTCTCTTTACTAAAGTCACCCAGCCTCTGGTTGTTACTGTGAAAAACATGGAACTTAAAATACTATACTATGTTATTATTCAAAATTATGCCTGTCTTAAAGTACTCTATTGTGAGTTCTAAGAAGAGGAGCTTGGTCATATTCATCTTTGTATCCCTAGCTCTTGGCTAAAGATTTCGACACTAAGTTCTCAATATATATTTGATAAGTAATATCCAGGGTGACTTACTTATACTCATTGTCAACATCTATTCCTGGCCACACACACACACACACACACACACACAGCCTAATCAATGGACACAGACAACAGGGTGGTGAGGGCATGAGTAGGGGGGTGGGGAGCAATAGGAGGATAAGGACACATATGTAATACCTTAATCAATAAAGAAAAAATAAAATATATACTTCATTTATATAATTTATATATATATATATATATTCTATATAATACATATTTTACTTTATAGCTGCAATTATACCAGTTTCATAATAAAGATATTAGAGATGTTATAATAGTCAAGCTTGAAAATATCTATAGAATATGCACAAAATATAGCTAATAAAACAATTAAAATATTATTGAAATAACTGTTCATATATCTCCTGACCTCCCCATTTTCTTACTTTTATGTCTGCCTAGAACTTGGCCATCAATTTGCTAGATTTTCTTCTGATCTTATCCTCAGAGTTTCATGTGCCTTTAAATCAGTGTGAACTTTGCCACCAAAAACTTTTTATTGATTTTTTTTAGAGATGGAGGAAGGACAAAATCGATGTGAGAGAGATATATAGATCATACACCTCTAAAGTAGGGTCGAATCTGCAACCTAACCATGTGCCCACTCTGGGAATTGAACCGACGTCCTTCCAGTACACCAGACAGTGCTGCTCAACCAACTGAGCCACAGGGGCCAGGGTTGTACTGTGCCCAATATCTTAATTATTTCATCCACTTGTGTTTAATTGTCCTGCCCAGCCCTCAGAACAGTGACTACTCTGTCCTTAACATACTCCCATAGTTCTTTATTAATAGTTCTACAAGCCCTACCTCATTCCTTAGTAATCTGTTCACTGGCATCTTTCATATCTTGTTTGTTTTTGTATTTTCTCCACATCCTCTGGAGTATAGCCCATTCTTGGTATTGCATAAATACTTTCCAAGTGGCTAAATGAATGCAAACAAATAACCTTGCTAAAGCTACAACCCTCAAGTTACCTTTAGCGCCATTTATATTCAAATGCTTATTGTAATAATTATGTATGGTAGGTGGGTACTTAAAATATTGGGGGGAAATGCTTTGTAAAGTATATGCTAGTTTAACCACTGTGCTGTCTATCTGAAGGTAATACAAAATGATATTAAATGTAAGCTGTAATTGAAAAATAAATTTTAAAAAATTCTAATGCTTAAAATTTGATTATCTACAATTATACTACCTTTCTCTAAAATTTTCTCAGTATGAGATATTTCAAATATACCTGAACACCAAATATACTTATTACCCAACTTTATACTTATACTTTTTAATTCCTTCAAACACATATATAAGTTATAAAAAATTACCTTTGTTTGCTTAAAATCATGATTTTAATAATTGAAAAGATTCCTATGTTCTTTTTGGGAGCTCAATTTTAGTTGCAAGCTATATTCATTAATATATAAAATATATAAATTACACGTATGAGGTAATTTCTTTTTTCTTTCTCTCTTTCTCTCCCTTTCTTTCTTTCTTTCTTTCTTTCTTTCTTTCTCTCTCTCTCTCTCTCTCTCTCTCTCTCTCTCTCTCTCTCTCTCTCTCTCTCTCTCTCTCTCTCTCTCTCTCTCTCTCTCTTTCTTTCTTTCTTTCTTTCTTTCTTTCTTTCTTTCTCTTTCTTTCTTTTTCTTTCTTTCTTTCTTCCTCCCACCCTCCCTTCCTCCCTTCCTCCCTCCCTCCCTCCACCTCTCCGTCTCTCCCTCTCTTCCTATCTATTCCTCACTTTCCATCTCCTCCTCCCGTATATGCCATCTTCCCCTCCCCCATCTCCAGATCATTGCCCTGGACTATTTAAAAGCAAACTAATATGTGGTGTTGTGTACTAATCAAATTTAGGTTCAGCTGTCGCTCTCTTTCTTTTTTTTTTTCTTTCTTTCTTTCTTTCTTTCTTTCTTTCTTTCTTTCTTTCTTTCTTTCTTTCATAGAAGAAGTAATTCCTAGAAGGAATGGTCTTAGGAAACAAGTTATGAAGGTAAAGGAAGGGTCCTGAGAGCTTGGGAGTGAGGAAGGTAATGGTAAAGTGCCTGGGGAAGGAGAAGAAACAGGGAAGGCATGGGCTTGTTCCCAGGAGGGAGAGTACCTATGAGGTAGCATTTAAAAATAAATAATGTAAGGACATTTTCAAAAAATGTTTAGATAATAGACTATATGCAATATACCATTTTTGGCCACTAGAGGGAATATAACTTCAAACTCACCAAAGAAAAACATTTTTTTTTTCCCTGTGATTCAACAAGTCACCTTTCTGTCTAGTCAGGTAGTTGGTCAAAATATTAATCAGTATCCTTCATTAACAGTAAATGCAATAAGAATGTCTCATTAAATAAGATCCCTTTTATTCTAAGAGCTAGAAACAAAGAACCATATAATTGGCAATTGCTATTTGCATCTCTCTAGAGGCAAAAGGAAATCTATAATGTGCCTTGAGAAAGTGTAGAGAGATCAAAAGGCAAAGACAGAAACAGCACCAAAGTGCATTATTCCTTTACTATCTGTCACAATCACTGTCAGTCCCCAAAGGCCATGTTTTAAAATGAGACAAGAGAGAGCTCCTAAGAAAAAGGTAAGAGTTCTGAATCATATTGAATGTTAAAACCCAATATTACCAGCTAGCAACGGCTAAAAAACAAAATGAAAAATACTTTCCAGTATAAGCCCATAGAGGAAAGAGGGGTTTAAAAACAGGTAGGGAAGGAAGTAGGAGAGCATGATCCCAAAATAAAACCTTTAGAAATATATTTCATAAAGCAGAGCTCTATGCCTTGAAGCTTATTTACTCAGTGCATTGAATGAAATGTATAACCACACTTTTATCAATTATTATACTACTATGATTTGAGCAGGTAAAGTCATATTACATGTAAAATAAATTTCAAATTGTTCAGCTGTTATTCCCAACAAAAATCAACCAGGCACACAATTGCAACCATCAGTCATAGATTGACCAAGTTTTTTATCATTTCAAGTTCTTAGGTTCTCCACCAGTGGGGGTAGGCTAAGTAACAACAGGAAGGGGAGGAGAAGCAACGTTCTCAACAATTTTCTAAGGGCTTGTGAAAATCTGAGTGGGTGAATAAAAGCCACTAAACTTCCATTTGAATCTGTGTCATATCTACCTGGAGAATGCAGACAGTATGTCATAGCTAGAGTATTATATGAATAATTTCATATTGAAACTTCACATAAAAGAAAAGACATGTTCAATATTGCCATTCACAACAACTGTCAAACCCAGGCATTACTGATAGTGGGTAAATATGCTAGACAGTCTTTTTCCTCCCTGTTTTCCTTTACACTTTAACGGCTTAAATTAAAGCTGTCTTACTGACAGAATAATCAGTTGTAGTACCAACTTGCCAGCCAATGAACAGACCTCAATTGGATAAATCCCAATGACTGAAGACCTAGACAACATAGAGATTCGATGCTTGTGCTATCACTAGGCATGGGCAATTAGGTTATCCCTTTACAGCAGTTTTATGCAGGTCCAAAGATAAATCTTTCTCTTACTTAAACTAGGAAATTTCTGTAGGTACACCCAATCAATGACTGAAGTGATTCAAACAAAAATCCATATTTCCAGGCATAGAAGTTTAAAATATCTATACTATATAATAAAGGCTAATATGCTAAGTGTCTGACCATCCGACCAGTCACTATGACACACACTGACCACTTGGTGGCAGAAACTCAATGCAGGAACTGCCATGACTCGCACTGGCCATTTGCAGAGAAACAGCACTGTGGACCTGGTGCCCGCAAAGCAACACTCGGCTTCCCTCAAGTGGAACACAGGCCCCACCACCACCCTGGAGCAACACCCCACCAAATCACAGCCTATGTTGTTGGGACCCCATGATGCAAAATGCAGCCCACAGCCCAGCCCAGCCCAGCCCAGAAACAGTGGCTGTGGGTGTTTGGTAATGATGTCTCATAGTAACACCCGCCTCTTCACCCTAGCAACTAGCGTCCTTGCAGTTTCTTCAGCTCAGGAACACGACTTGCTTTATAGCCAGGTGCAAAGATCTCACACTTTAACCAACTGTCTGTGAAGTGTTTCCCCAGGCCTCATCTCATTTGATCCTCATAGAAGGCCTGGAGTAGGTAGATAGAAGACTTGGTGGAATCCTATTTTCTTTTCATGAGCCGGAAACTGGAGATTTAGAAAGCTTAGAAACTTGACCCAACTGAAAAGAAGTAAGAAATGGTGGACCTTGAAAATGAATTCAGGTTTTCTCACTGAACAGAATATAGTCAAACACTGCTGCAGTTAAATATTTTACCCTTTGTTCTCCCTGCATGATCTAAAGCTCTTGCTGGTGCCAATCGCATGGATGTGTTTTGATCTGTAATTGTTGATCCTGAATTTGGTTGACGCTAATATTATAGAGAAAGGGCAAACAGCAATATTAAAATATTTCTTCTAATTTCCTTTCAATGTGCATGAATTTGTTCACCAGGCTACTAGTAGAACATAAAATAACAGTTATTAATCTATCCATAGTTAGGAAATATTTGTATAACATGTTTTAGAGTCCTGCGGCTTCATCTTTTGCTTTCTTTAGATTCAAAGGATGGACTTTCGAATGCCTAGCACATGAACAATTAAGCTCACAATGATCTTGGCCAATGCCCACATTGTCAATGTGGTAAGACCAGAGTAAAATGAAAAATAGAAATCTAATTACTTTCCATTAATTATAATATTGCATAAGAAGCACAGGCTAATCAGAATCATCAACTTCTTCCTGTCTGTAGAAGATGGATCATAGTTATAAATAGAAAAAGATAGAGATTGATAAATGAACAATAACCACTGTCATTTACAGAAGAACCTAGAATGCACAAAAAGTTATTCTGATAATCAGAAGTGCAATAATTTGATAACTATTATTACCTTGACATGGATTTCAATAAAACATCAATCATTAATTTCTCGGTTATAAAATGTAGAAAAGAATATTAGCTAGTAGTGGCAGCACCAACTTCTTACGGAATGATTACTATATCCCGGGCATTGTGTTTAAGCATTGTACTTAACATGTATTACCTAACTTAGGACTAAACTTTGTGAAATAGGTGCCATCTTATTTTACAGAAAACTGAGGTTTTAAGATATTAAGTAACTTGTGCAACTGGTAGGGCCCTGGTTTGAACTTAAGTTACTTTTTTCTTAAATGTAACTGAAGGGGTTAAAGGACATAAACTCAAACTCACTTCTAGATCTTACATTTTACAATTTTATTAGATTAAACATCCCAAAGATAAGGTGAGAGAAACAAGTCAACTTCATAAGCATTTACTGTTTGGCACAACACTGCAGAATTTGATTAAGGAAAGCTCACGCTTGTTAGAATTCATCACAGAATGCCATTTGCCCTCAGACCTTGCAAATGAAATATGTGAGGGCAATTTGATCAGAAAAAAATCAATGTGGTCTGAATGATGAAATTTAATTTTCATTTAAAATTGCATGCTTGTTTATATAGAATCACACTTATAATGCTTTTATTTATGCAGTTATGCTAAGACTGTTCTGCAAATAAGACCTTTGTGTAATTCAAATGTCATAGTATTACTTTGTAAAAGATCCATATTGCTTTATCCATTTTACAAAAAAAGGAAACTGAGGCTTTGGAGACACTCAGTAACCTTTATGAGTCACAATAATGTAGGCTAGCACTTTTCTCCTTGTATCACATTCTTCATTGTTATTATTATTACTAGAGACATGGTGCACAAAATTCGTGCATGGTGGGGGGGTGTCCCTCAACCTGGCCTGCACCCTCTCCAATATGGGACCCCTCAGGGGATGTCTGACTGCCAGTTTAGACCCAATCCCCCAGGCCTAAACCAGCACTCAGACATCCATCTCACAATCCGGGACTGCCGGCTCCTAACCACTTACCTGCCTGATTGCCCCTAATCACTTCTGCCTGCCAGCCTGATCACCCCCTAACCACTCGCCTACAGACTTGATTGTTGCCTAACTTCCCTCCCCTGCAGGCCTGGTTGCCCCCAACTGCCCTCCCTTGCCAGCCTGATCGCCCACAACTGCCTACCCCTGCTAGTCATCTTGCAGTGGCCATCTTGTGATGATGTGAGGGGGGCCATCTTGTGATGATGTGAGGGTGTCACATGAGGGCACGAGGACCACTAAGCTTTTATTAGTATAGATTACTGGATGCCTGGTGCACAAAAATTGTGCACTTGTGGGGGGTCCCTCAACCTGGCCTGCGCCCTCTCGCAGTCTGGGAGCCCTCAAGGGATATCTGACTGCCGGCTTAGGCCCACTCCCCACAGGGAACCTAAGCCATCAATCAGACATTCTGTGCACTGCCATGGGGGCGAGAGAGTCTCCTGCCACCGCCGTTGCACTCACCAGCTATGAGTCCAGCTTCTGGCTGAGCAGTGCTCCCCTGTGGGAGCGCGCTGACCACCAGGTGGAAGCTCTTGTGTTGAGCAGGATCAGGCATAAACTGGCTCTCTAACATCCACTGAGGTGTCCCGGATTATGAGAGGGTGCAAGCCAGGTCAAGGGACCCTACTGGTGCATGATCGGGGTCGGGGAGGGACTTGGGAGTTTGACCAGCTGGGGAGGGATTGCGGGAGGCCTCCAGGGCATGTCTGGCTCATCTTGCTCAGTCCCCATTGGCTGGACCCCAGCAGCAAGCTAACCTACTGGTTGGAACACCTGCTCCCTGGTGGCCAGAGCACATCATAGTGACTGGTTGACCAGTTCACTGTCTGTCCCCTGTTGGTCATTTCACGTATTAGCAAGCAGTTGAGCCTCCTTAGCATATCATTAGTACATTACACTTTGATTGATTGGACGGACGACTGGATGACCAGACACTTAGCATATTAGACTTTTATTATATAGGATTATTATTATTAATTTTCAGGATATATATGAGCTTTAAAAATAATGTAATGATTGAGCTAAGAAAATAAATATATAATTTCCAAGTAGATTGATCTGAAAAATATTCTGAAAGAAAAATATGCTACTATAATATAGCCAAAAAAATTAAAAGATAAGTTTATTTTTAGCAAAACAACATACAACCAAATTCCTTATAGCAATGTCAGTGATAGCCTTATTGTCCAATGAATTAAATAAAATAGCTTCAAGATAGTTTCTCTTCTGCCCTCCCATCCTAAGTGGTTTCATCGTATGATGCTTTCTGTGTAATCTTGTTGGAATATAAGAAATAGATTATATATTTTTAACAATTCCCTGTCAGCCCTATGATGCTAGGATTCTATGATTCACAGTTCATTCTCTCTAATGTTTGTAAAATGACATTGGAAAAACAAAAACTGTTAAATCTCAGGAAATAGTAAGAAAATAACCCTGAGCTTTTTTTTTTT
>NW_006298312.1:3492682-3502178 GCF_000327345.1 Myotis davidii
GCAGCAGCTTCTCTGGAGGGTGCTGTTCACAGTCGTGGTGGCTCCTCTGGCTGGTGTGGGGAGGCTTCTCACACAGCTGCTGTTCCTCAGACAGAGGGTGTGCTGATCATGAGGCTGCTGTTCCTTGGATGGGGGAGGGTTACACACACAGCTGCTACTCCTTGAACTGGAGGGAATGCTCACGTGGCTGCTGTTCCTTGGATGGGGGCTGGCTGCATGCTGCTGTTGTTCCTCTGATGTGGTGGGCTGCTTGCGGGGCTACTGCTCCTAGGACTTGGACAGTTTGATTGCAAGTCTGTTGCTCCTCAAAGGCGGGTGGGCTGCCTGTGAGGCTGTTGCTCTTTGGACAGGAGTGAGCTGCATGCATGGCTGCTCCTCCTCGGACGGGGAAGTGCCACTCACCCGGCTGCTGCTCGTCGGACAGGTGCATGCTGTTGTGGCTCTGCTCCTCAGACCTGTGCGTGCTGCGCAGGGCTGCCACTCCTCGGACGTGTGCGGTCTGCTCATGTGGCTGCTGCTCCTAGGACTGGGGTGGGTTGCTCCTGCTCCTCAAATGGGGGCAGGCTGCTCGCAGAACTGCTGCTCCTCGGATTCAGCAGGCTGCTCGTGCGGCTGCTGCTGCTTGGACGAGAGCAAGATGCTTGCACAGCTGCTGCTCCTCGGACTAGTGTAGCGTGTGCACAGCTGCTGCTCCTTGGATGGGAGCAGGCGGCACAGGGCTGCCACTCCTCTAACATAGGAAGACTGCTTGTGCGGCTGCTGCTCCTCGGACAGGTCGGACTGCTGGCATGGTTGCTCCTCCTCAGACAGGGAAGTGGGCCGCTCACACAGCTGCTGCTCCTTGGACAGGGGCAGGCCACAGGAGGCTGCTGCCCTTAGGCTCGAGGCAGGCTGCTCACGGGGCTGCTGCTCCCTGGACAAGAGCGTGCTGCTCACGTCTCTGCTGCTCACGTGGTTGAAAAAATAATGTGAAAAGAAGTAGGAAATAAAGGAACAAACAAAAAAAAAGGAGAACAAAGAAAAAATAAATAAATAAAAAAAAAAAGGAAAACAAAGAAAAAAAAACAAAAAAAAAACCCCTAACAAAATAATAATAAAATAATAAAAATGAAAAATTGAAATGTCATTCCTTTGGCTGGCTTAAGTTCCCAGTTTTCTGGAATGTCTGTGATTTTGTTGCTGTTGTTGTTGTTTTTGTTGCTGGGAATCCTGAGCTTTTTGATAGCTGACTCTCATGTATAAATCTAAATCAATCCCGTTGAATCAATGCTGTAATAGTTGGGCTTAGTTTCTAATGTCATACTCACTGGTTTTTGTTTTGACCTGAGACAAAACAAAACACCTTAAAAAAACCACCACATCAATAATACATAGATGAGAACCCTGGTAAAGAAAAAGAGGCAATATAAAATGCAGCTTTTAAAAGGTCAATCCTTCAAATATGAAGTCTAATCAGCATCTAGAGTAAATACAGCTGGTATCAGTGGGTCTATACTGTGGTTGGAGACATAGTTAATATCTGTATAATCAGTATCACTGTTTGCCAAATGTTTCTGGCTGTCCCCTCCATCCAGTTATGTGAGTGGCTACCTACTGACTTCTTTGAAGTTTTGTGTGGCCAAGTGACCTGTTGCAGCGTATGAGCGGTGAGAGAATATGACATGTGTTACTAGGCAGAACATTTATGCTGATGCAACAGCCTATGCCACTGTCACCACAGTGTCAATATTTCTTCACTCTGGGTGGTGGAGGAAACTTAATAGCTATGCCAGAGCAAGGGCCCAGGCAACCTGCAATAGGCATGTATCCCAAAGGAGTGATAAATCTTATTTTGCTTTTAAAATCACTAAAAGATGCGGACTGCTTGTTACTACAGAATTGCTAACCCATCCTGACTGATACAATAAAAACTGGTACTTGAAGTAATGCACAGATCTTATGCTTTATCTTGTTCCTTTAATCTTCCTTGATGTGTGTGGAGTAGGCTATTCCATTTTCCCATAAAAGGCATTTTCTTTTATTGAAAACAGAATGCTAGGTTTCAATTAGACATTTTTTAAAAATGAAGATACGCCTTGTACTGTCAGCTGTGAAATTAAGCAGGACTCTAAAAGCCATCAGGCAAGATGAATCAAGGTCGTAGACTTCAAATTTGGTAGTAATGAAGATTTCTGAATTTTAAAATTGTGTGTGCTGACTCATTTCCATGAGTCGTTGACATTGAATTCTGAAGTGCAGTTTTCTATTTTACTCTTATGATAGAGAAAGGGTTGTTTCCTCTCATTGCACGCTGTGGACATTTTCACTCACAAATAATACAAAAACTGTGTACTTTTCACTTAAGATGATTATAGTTTAACGTAAAAAAAAACATAGTCATCAAACTCTTCAGCTTGTGAGAAAAACATATCTTCTACTTTATGGCTGGAGAACAAAAATAATGAATTATCTGACTTTTCTAGGCACACTCACTCAAAATTTTAAAACAAGCACAGTTTTATATTTTACGTATTCCATAATGGTTTATGTTTAAATTGAACAGTAAGACAAAAAGTAGCGAATCCACTTTCTCTTGAGTTTTGAGTTAGATACAGGAATGTGAGTTTTTCTATTTCTCCAAGAGATTTATAAATTTGGCTTCATAAAATGCTTCCAGATAATGCAGATGAAGTCTTACCATTTGCAAATAATACATGAATGCTATAATACCCAATGGGGATCAAAGCATAACTGAAGCAACTATCAAGTTGTTTTAAAAATGACCTAAGCATGGGGTGAAGGCAAAATAGTTGAAAGGGATCAAAAGGTACAAACTTCCAGCTATAAAATAAATAATTCACTGGCATGTATTATACTGCATAGTGACTACTGCATGTTTGAAAGTTGCTAAAAAAGTAGATCTTAAAAGTCCTAATCACAAGGAAAAACAAAGTTTTATAACTATGTGTGATGACTGATGTGAACTAGACTTATCATTTCTCAGTGTATACAAATAGGAAATCATTATGTTGCACACTTGAAACTAAATATAATATTATATGTCAATTATACCTCAAAAAATAGATTTAAAAATTTAAAAAAAAGCCTACATACATATTCAATAAATAAATCATTTCTGCACCTGGTTTTATTTATATAGTGTCAAATGTTATAAAATAATCCAAAAAATGTCTGGATTTCAACTGATTTTCATACAGTAGAACTGCTAAAGGTAGGTAAAATTTGAAAGCTATAAAGATATTCTGAATCATTTGTTTTGAGAGATGAGAAAGTGAGATAGTTTTAGAGAACAATTAAATGGAGAAGAATTGTAATCTAAATTAAAGTATATCCTATTACTTAATATAAAACAAGAACCTTGAGAAGTTAAGGAGTTTTGTTTTATTCAAAAGAAGCCAGTTAAATTCCAGTATCCTGTAGGGAGTAATGATGGACACGATGACCCCCATATGAGGACTTTCATTAAACAAGTTTTCCTTTTTGTTCTTTGTCATTGACCTACTGATTCCAAATATTGCCTGCAATTACATTCTCACCAAAGATGATGATGACCTTGACCAGATGAGAAAAGAGGAAAACAGAAGCCAATTAAATAGACACATGTATTTCTAATTGTATCTAGTAAAATCCAGTTGTGCAAAAATATGGCTCATCTGTGGAATCTGAGAATTCATGTCAATGATACATTTGATCAGGGTTATTGAAAACACTAGGACATTTCTAGGCACACACAATTATACAATATTGTTTGAAATGTTTGCTGTCTATAGTTGTGTGACCTTTGGCAAAAAAACAGAAACAAAGCTGCAAAGAATAATTGCACAAATTACAGCTCGGTAACTGATGACAGAAAGAAAAAAAAATTAGAAATGAATACATACATTGGGGTAAATCTCATATTACTAAAATTGATTTTTGCATGCATCTTAGATTTTGTTTTGATTAAATAAATTAAATGAGTCAGAAAATGAATTTAAATCTACCCACAAAAATTCATAATAAAATGTATGTGGATTACTTCTGCTATGACATTTCAATTCAGTCATCAGAAGACATCTGATTACTCATGAGTGCTTATATTACATTAGCCTCTTCACTCATGACAAAAAGGCTGTATCAGACCTAATCCATTATGGGCCTTTTTCCCCCCCTACCCATTAAAGCTCATCAGTACTATCCACATTGAATTCTATATTTAAATGCTAAGATATTAAAACAGTAAGTCTTGCTCATATAATACAGGATTGTTCTAAATTATTTTACCTTTCAGGATATTGAATATTGCTCTGATAACAGAGCATGAGTTTAAGGTGAAACAAGATTATATAAATTTTTGCAATACCATTTAACTTTGAGACATCTCCAATGGAAAGAGATCCAGTGTTCTTTTCTTCTGAAAAACACAATGGCTTAGTCTGGAAATTCATATTTGTCCTTTCTATAGAATGGAATTTGAACTGAACAGCACAACGAATATCCAGTGACCCATCTTCCCTCCCCCCATACACTCCATATATCCTCAACTGCAGAGATGTATACTCCAAACAGAACTAGAACTTTTGTCTTGTTCTCCTATGTGCTTTAGTGTTTTCAAAATACAAAAAAGAAATCCATTTCTCTTGTAAAGGGTCACCAACAATATCTTTCTCAATTAAATTTCTCATAGGTTTTCAACTGGCTGCAATGCCCTATTTAGGGATGCAGAGAATATAACTTAACCTAAAACTTTTTTCAGAGATTATCAGGCTTTAATTAGGGGCTGAATTTCATTAATGTTTAGATTTAGCTTCCAACAAAGAGAAGTTAATTTTGCCATGAAGGATTTATGTGTATTTAAAAATTGGTATGTGATACATTAAAGAACTTTGAAATATTCTTTTTCTCTTAGTCATCAAAATCACAGGACAAACCAGCTTACTCTGAATGAAGAACCAACTATTGGCCATTATAGATAGTACATAGAAAACAAACATTTCCTCGAATTTTTTTAATGGGATGAAGAGCTAATTAATATATGATGCCACCTTTCCCTGTTTTCATTTACTATGAGTTGTCTAGTGGAAGAGTTTGCATTAAGGAATGAGGGCAATCACTTTTAGCTTTAACTTCTAAGCCTTACTCTTGATATTTTTCAAGTATCCCTGCTTTAAATATCAGAATCATCTCTCTATGGACCCTTCAACAGAACTGCAGACACACATGTTCTTGCTGATATAAATGTTTGATTCTTCCTAGATTGTCCAGAGGGAGGACACTATTTCTGTCTCTGGAGATGAAAAGGATGACAGTTCGTCTTTTGCAGACAGGGAAATTGCCTTCACTCATCTGGGAAGGAAGCTAAAACTACTGGTCTAGAGACTAATTTGATAGCCATGCTCTTAAGATTAGGGTTGCCAGTTGTTTTCAGCATATAATCATGTAATACAACTACATGTAATACAAATCATGTAATACAAATCATGTAATACAAATCATGTAATACAAATACAAATACAACAGAGTGGGACAAAAGTTAGTTTACAGTTGTGAGTATGCATAACAGAGTTTATTCTTTTTTTAAAAAATATGTTTTATTGATTTTTTACAGAGAGGAAGGGAGAGGGATAGTTAGAAACATCGCTGAGAGAGAAGCATCGATCAGCTGCCTCCTGTACACCTGCTACTAGGGATGTGCCTGCAACCAAGGTACATGCATTTGACTGGAATCGAACTTGGGACCCTTGAGTCCACAGGCTGACACTCTATTCAGTGAGCCAAACCTGCCAGGGCTAGAGTTTATTCTTGTATTATTATTTATTCATTATTGTATTGTATTGTTTTCCTTATGAACAACTGCCAACCTCCTTTTGTCCCACTCTGAGTTTTCATTTGCTAAATCTGGCAATGCTAATTTTGAGTCTTTCATACAGTGGCTTCTTCCAGAGGAGTTGGATGCAGGAATTGCCCTAAATGAGCATGAAGCACTGGGCACATTGTAGACAATCAACAGAAGCTTTTTTCTCTCTCCCTCTATATTCAAACACTAGACTCTAGCAAAAAAAAAATCCTATCTAATAAAGAGGGAATATGCAAATTGACCATCACACCATCACAAAGATGGCGGTGCCCATAGCCACAGATAGTGGCGCCCAGTCCCCTCAGCCCCCTGGAGTCCTCCAGCCCTTTTAGCTCTGCCTGGGTGGGGGTGGCAGGTGTGTGGTGCAGCTGGACCCACCCTCAGGTCCCCAGCCACCCAGGGTGGGCCTGAGGTACAGGCAAGCCTTGGATGGTGGCTGCCCGAGGCTCAGGTAACCAGGGCTGGCTGAGGCTTGTGCTGCTGGTAGTGGCAGCAGCAGAGGTGTGGTAGGGCACCTTCCCCTGATCGCCAGGTCACCTCCCGCCCCTGAGGGCTCCCAGATTGTGAGAGATGGCAGGCCAGGTTGAGGGAACGCCCCCCCTCAAGTGCATGAATTTTCATGCACTGGGCCTCTAGTAAATAAATAAAACAAAATTAAAACAAAACAAAACAAAACACAGAAGAAGAATCTTACCTACTTTTCCTTTTAATTCGTTTTATATTTTGCATTTCTCATAAATCTGTATTTAGCAAAAATAATTAGCACAGAGACTGTATTTATATGAATGATACATGCATATATTTACATGTTGTCAATACATAGGATATGGCTTAAAAGCCATCAACATATATTAGAACATAAATAAAAATAAAATAGAAGGAAAACAATTTTTTATTTTCAAATTGTTAACCCAGTGGTTTTTAATCCCCTCTAGTAATTGAGATTAAAAAAAAAAAAAAAGTGAAGGCCTGTTCCCAGCCTCAGAGACTCTGATTTTTTTTAAAAAGCTCCCCATGTAATTCTAACCTGCAATGAAGATTAAGCACAACTATTGCAGAAAATAATGCCTGTCGACCTTTGAGGTATGTCTATGGGTTGCATTAATAGTCATTTTTAGGATCCAGTGTTCACTTATCCTCCTGATATATGGTGGAAAAGTACTGAACTAAAAGACCTTGGATCCCATCCCAAATCATCCACTTGCTGTCCGTGTGGCCATATGGTCAGCTATTTTCACTTCCCAGGTATGAGTTTCTTAATCTGAGAAGAATACAGTATTTCCAAATTACCTACAAATTTTGAACAGGGTGGAATAAAATAATGCATTTGAATCCAAATATATGCATTTTAAATATTATTAAAATTGTATAATTCCCTAGTTCCACCCATGTCACCCAAGTTGGCAGGCATTGATCAACTTTATTAGTCTCTCATACTCCATAAAGTTCTGCTATCACAAGAATGGCCAGGAGTAGCACTATTTAAACTCCCAAGCAGATACTCCAGTTATTCAGGCTTCTCTGTTTCTCTTGCCAGGCAGGTACTCTTCAGTTCGGCCTATTAGGATGTCTATGTAAGCTTTTGAGTTTCCTACCCATTAGCCAGGATAATAAACTCTATTTTGCAATAGTTGGCTCAAATTCCAGACATTATTTTCTAATCTATAATATTCTAATAATAAGGAATAATACTAGTGTTAGGTTACATTTTAAGGTGATAAGTATCCATTTTGAGGTTGGAGAAGAGGTGGCAAGGATGCATTATTGAGCATTTTTGAGAATTACTAAAATGGAAAGTTACATTCTATATCATCAAAAGCAGAGATAATGTCTTTCACACAAGATGTCTTTGCTCCTGATAGGAGCAAGTCAACATCAATATGATGTTTGATTTTCATGCAAAGGTTTCTAAATAACTATTGCAATGGCATTTGAAAAGTTTGGTTTCTGTTTCCATCTTCTTAAAATAATGAATTATTTTAAAAACTCAATTTGGCTTTCATAAATAGTTCATTGGTTTATTAGTGAACTTACCTCCTCCCATTGTGTCACCTTGCACTTCTAAAATGTATTTTTTTAAATTAATTTTAGAGAGAGAGGAAGGGAGAGGGAGAAGGAGGGGAAAGAGATGTGAGAGAAAACCCTCAATTGGTTGCCTCCTGTTCCTGTCTAACTGCGGATCGAATCCACAAACTTTTTGGTGTATGGGATGATGCTCTGACTAACTGAGCCACCTGGCCAAGGCAAATGTATTTAGTTTTAACAGAAGCAGAAGCTAATATTTTTCTATAAAAGGAACTCTCGTAGTAATAGTGATAATGATAGCAAATATGTAGAGAGTGTTATAATGTTATAGCAATAGAAAATAATTAAAGCATGTTATAGAAAATGTAGAAAAATATTTTTTTGTGAAATACTTGTGTGAAATATTAAAGAGCACAGGGAATGCCCTCTCTGGCCAAGCCCTAGCTGCACCATATAGATAAGACCATAGCTGAACGCTACCCTTAGGAACGACGTACATAAACCTGATAGACACCTTCTGAGTGACACTGTGATTGATAACCAGCTTGTATTCTGATTAACACTTGTGTGATGACGTATGTTACTGATAGCCACCTTGACTGCCATGGGTCAGAACAGGCTTAAAAACGGGACCCCGACTTAAGACATGGATCATCCTCTCTTGATCCATGCTCCACGCTGCCTTGCGCCACGCCGGATGGCAGAAGAACAGACGAACTTCCAATCGTGAGACTTCGGTTGCCCTCCTCCCACTGATTCGTCCCAACCAGTCGGCGAGCCACCCAAAGACGGATCCGCCGCTGCCCGCAGAGGACGCCCCTCTCCCCCATGGACCCCGTTAAGTCTGAGCCCGTGGCACCAGGAACATCGTGACTTCTAAAGTGTGCTGTGTGATTTGCATCTGCATATTCTGTGTGACATAATGCCTCCGGCAGTCTCAGCTATATTAATATAGGTCAGATGGTAATGCCCACCCTCGGTCCTGCTTGCTTAGATAGAGCAGTCTCTTCGCTAGCAGCTACGTAATGTCCGAACACCTGCACGGATAAGTTAATCTCAAGGGTCGCCTTGGGTAACGCCCATATACTCTTCTCAAACAGGAACAATTTTATTGCATTTTATTCTTTAATGTGAGATATTTTTCATCATATTAATAATTACACTTTATAACTTCGAATTTACACATATACTTAGCTTTGCCCCAATCATTGGATGATTTGAAAAGGTGTATATGGGCCCTGGTTGGGTAGAGCGTCCTCCCCATAAGCCAAGGCTGCAGACACATACAAGAAGCATCCAATGCCTGCATGAATAAGAGGAACAACAAATCAATGTTTCCCTGTTGCTCTCTTTTCTCGCTCCCTACTTCTCTCTCTCTAAAAATCAATCAATATAAAAGGTGTATATGGATATATATATATTGTATTAATAAAATTACAGTCCATAAATAAAATAAAAATAAACCATGTGAGAGATTTGTGAGTTTTTATCCAATCTACACTAATAAAAGAGAAACATGGTAATTGGCTTACGACCGCTACCCTTCCCATTTTCTAATCAGCGAGATATGCAAATTAACTGACAGCCAAGATGGCGACCGGCAGCCAGGCAGCTTAAACTGAACATGAGGCTTGC
>NW_006298312.1:3502867-3523514 GCF_000327345.1 Myotis davidii
AATTGGCCCTGCTCTGAGCCCGACCAGGGGCTGCACCTAGGGATTGGGCCTGCCCTCTGCCACCCGGGAGCAGGCCTAAGCCAGCAGGTCATTATCTCCCGAGGGGTCCCAGACTGCAAGAGGGCACAGGCCGGTCTGAGGGACCCCCCCTTCCCCCAAGTGCACAAATTTTTGTGTACCGGGCCTCTAATTAGAATATAAGAATGTTTGAAATTTTTAAACAGGAGCCTTTTAAAATCCAATTTTAACATAAATATACCATTGGCCACTGATATATGAATGCAATATTGTAGTAAATCTATTTGAGCAAACTTCAAAATTGAAATGAAAAAACATTTATTTTCAATTATTATTTAAGTGATTCTTAGTGTAGGTAGTTAGTTATTAACAAAGGAAGGAAGCAAATGAAATTAAACATTAAGCCTGATTAACTAGGAAGGGGTAGCTTCACCAGCACCCCAGGGGATAGTGTTATTTCCCCACTAAGAGGATTGACAACCCCCTCCCTCCCTACCCCCCCCCCAAACCAACAGGGAAAAATGACTGGCTTTCCAATTTCCCAAGGGAACAACCAGCCCCTTCTCATAGACTACCTGATGGGGGTGAAGAAGGGGGGTTCGGAGAGGAAGATAAAATAGTAAAGGGGAAACTCTGGCCCAACGGCAGGACACTGGTAGTGGTCCAAGTGCCATCAAGCCTTGACAACAGAAATGCAGATGGGGAAATAAGACACAAAAAAGTTCTGCATCTCTGGGTCCTGGCCTTCCTGGACTGATGGTCCTGAGTGCAGGCCTGCAGCTCCAAAGGTTGGACTTCTTTCACTGTAAGATGGAACTGAACTGAGCCACCTCATGGTAGATAAGTCAGTGCACCTAAGCCCTTGCTTTGTTTTTGCCTGAATGAATCATGTCAAGATACATCAAACTATCCTATGCATGAGTACCTGGAATGTTTTTCTTTGGCTTCTCAAGAATTTATGATTTGATGAAAGAATCTTATTTACAACTAGAGTCCTGATTCACGAAATTTGTGCAAGTGTAGGCCTTCCTTTCCCCAGATGCTGGCACAGGTTTCCCATCAGCACCAGGGACCAGGCTTCCCTCTCAGAGGGAGGCCCCGCCCACCCACCACAACCCGCTGATCGGTGGCCTGGGCTTCCCTCTGCTGGGCGATCATGGGGCAACGGTTGGACCCCCAACCAATCAATTCACACCTGCCTTGGCTGGCCTTGCACCAGTGGGTGCCCAGTGGGTTCATAGCATGGTCCCGGATAGTCATCCGGATGGTCGTCCAGATGGTTGCTCTGGTGTTCGGCCGTTTGGTCTATTTGCATGTTATGCTTTTACTATATAAGATGGCAATGATTCTTGGATTTCTATTGTTACTATGTAAAAGAAAGGGGGAAAATGAGATGTTCTCAATATTTCCTAAACCTGAAATATTTCCATATCTTATTGATTTATTTTATAACAAAGATTTTACTTGAAATAAAAATATACTACATAAAATCTTCAATATTTTTTGGTTTCTGATGCAGAATAAATTATATATATATGAATACTTAGTTATATATTAAGGTTCATCTCATCCAAATTATAAAGATAATTTCATATTTCATGTAGACGGATTTGGAAATTTTCAATTTTTGATTATTTTTATATGAAATACAGTAATTTTATTCAAAACTCAAAGTATTTTCTTAACCTTTCCTTTTTTGTGACCCTTTTTTGCACTTATGGCAAATGATCATTTTTAAACAGGAGCTGTGCTTAGAACAAAGGGGTGATCCTTGAGGCTCAGAGTGCCATAGGCTGTAATTTGATTTTGACAATGTCCATGGGACCATGAGTGCGTTCAAAGGTTTTAAATTCCTGTTTCAGAGTTGAAGATAAAGGGAGAAACCGACATAAACTCAACACCAGACTATGTTCTTCTATCCTTTTTATAACCCACCTGAGAATACCATCTCCAACTGCGTCAGCTTATGATGCTGACGTATTGCTGTGCCTGAACATTCTAGGACTGGATATGTGTGCAGGCAAACTACAGTTTTATGGCCTCATACTCAGAAAAAAGAAGCCAGGGTGATTTTCTATGAAATTAAGTGAAGAATGCTTCCGCAAGAGCAGCTAAAATCCCTTGTTTTTCCTCTTTTATAAGTATAATGCTTAAAAATTCCACATTGACAATTTGATGTTGTATATTTGAATAGCTGCATTTGAAAGTTATTTTTCAAATCTTGTAAAACAAGAGATAAAAATCTCCTTAAAATCAAAGAAAAACAGCCATTTACTTTTATTGAGCAACTTTTAAATATAACTGTGCTTAAATTAACTCCTTGAGGGCAACCAATAGATTTCTTATGAAGTAAATAAATATCCCCCAAAGACACAAAAAGCTGGGAAAGTAAACTCTTTGAAGACCAGTTTTAATAAAACCTAAAGAGAAACACATAACACAATATAGAGAACTGCATCGGATCATTGCAGTGTGAAATGCTGTACACTTAAAAGCATTTGCAAAAACGACAATTTTGCCTACTATCCTCTCCTTAGCACATAATAAACAAATTTATTCCCCTTGTAAGAATAATCTTCTAAGCACAATACATAGACACACATACTAAATTTATCACCCCATTGGACCAGAAAAGATTGAATCTTCTAATAGAAATAAAGTGCAAATGGTTCTTCCAATTTAAAGTCCATAAAACACTTATTAAAGATAAAAGCCGGTAATTTAACAATATTGGACTTTGTGCGATGCAGTCTGTGTGACAAAATGAAACAGAAATTTCCAGAATGGAAAATCCTCCTCTTCCTCTTCATAGTATCATAACCTTTTAAATCATGTTTGACTTTTGTAAGTTGAGAGAGCTGGCAGCCTTGTAAAGCCCATGGGGTAATATACATGGTAAACCCTTTCTGGAGCAGTCATCTCATTGCTCTGTCTAAAGACTCTCTCTTCACGTAGCCGACTGGGCCCTAGGAGATTTATTTGACTCAGCCTTCCTTGAACCACTGGTTGCTAATCTTTATTATGAGGAAAGTAGAAACGTGCCTTCAGGCAATGGCCACTCAGCTAGAGGTACAACCACCAGCCAACCTTCTGCTGAGCTGTTTTGTTTTAAACTATTAAATATGCACATGCATTTTACGAATGGGGTTCTTTGTCCTTCACAAAACAATAAAACAGTGATATTTACTCTGCTCCAATTGCTAATCTGACAAGCTCCATCTGGTAAGCAGACCCTTTATCTTCTCATCACCCTAAATCTCTGAAGGAAAGTGGACACTAGTAGCATATGTCCATGACAGGTCCTTGTGCTTAATGAGGTAGGATATTTATAGGTTTCAACATTAAGGACACATAGAAGACATGTTACTCGTGTTGAGAAGGAAAGCCCTTCCACTGAAGAGCTCCCCATCAATTTTCTCTCTCATCATTTTATTGGAAAGAAAACTCAGCACTATATCTCCTGACAATGGTGGAGTTGAGATTTAATTCTTCTCAAAACATTTAAAGATCTTAAAATGCTACCTTCACTGACCTCAGGGAAACCTCAGGTTATCCCTAGCTGTTTCCCCTATATTTAAATTGCCTTCATATTAATCATTCCTATTCAACTGTAAGCACTGTGAAGGCAAGAAATGTGGATTATTTCATCCGTCCACACAGTAGGTGCTTTCTAATATTAATTGTGTGAATAAATGTATATATTTTTCTCTGTTATAAATATGGAATACTTATATTTCCCATGAGAATAACTATGATGTTTAAACAATCTTTCTACTTTATCCTGAAATCAAACATATGGATTGGTTAATTTGCCTTCACAGTTTATCAAAAAGCTTCATTTGTCTTCTCTTTTGTTATGCATTTGACAGCTCATTCACTGAGCGCTCACTCTGTGTGATCTGAATTCAAACATATTCTAGGGCTCAAAATTTCAAATTGACATGACACTCTGTACATGCAATTTAACCTATTCTGCTTTGTAGCAACATGAAAAACATGGCATGGAGGTACTGTTGCCCATTTATGCCTGAAACAAATATAATCTGAGGGAATTAGCAGGATCTATCTTTAAATTTGGTAGCATATTAAGTCCCATGAATCTCAGCCACGGAGGGATTACAATTAAAGGATTTTTATTCGTTATAAAAAATAAATATTACTGCTGTTTTCTATTAGATCTGGTGAAAAAAAGTCTTAACAGAAAAGATAAACTATTCCCTTACTCAGTTTGGATTTTATGCACAATATAAAGTCTATTTTATTGGATGACAATTTACAGGCATCTGAGACTTCTGTTCAGAGGTGGGAAATAAATGATGGAATTTCCTGGGCCATTTTCTGGGTCATGTTCTCAATAAAAAAGGTCAGAGCTAGCTGCTATTGCTGCCTTCAAGTATATATTTTAGCTATATTAATGCATTCTTCTATTTCTATCATTTACAGGATAGTTAATGTTTTCTAATAGGAATTTGAAATTACAGTTAATTTTTAAACTTTCAAAATAATACAGTGGGCTGGGCCTGGTGAAGAAGAGATTTAGGAATATAGTATTATCACCTAGATTTGGTGTCTACATCACCATAATTTTTAAGAATCTCTAGTCCAAGAAAGCAAGTTAAATATATACAAATACACAGATGCAATTATTGGTTTTATTTTCTTACCTAGTACAACTCACAATTATTTAGAAGTGACTGTGGAAAGTGGGAAAGTTGAGCCTAATACCTATGTATGTCTAATAAAGAGAGGTAAGGCTTTAATCAGAATAATAATAATTAAAACTTAAATTACATGTTCACTATGGACGAGGCACTGTCCTAGGTAATTTACAGGTATTAGTTCAATCAGTCTTTACAACCACCCTGAGTTAGGTCCTGTTAATACCCTCATTTTACTAATGAGAAAACTGAGGCTCCGAGAGGTCAAGTTACTTGTCTGAGGAGCATACAGAATGCAAGCTATATGTGCATAGAGCAGTGTAGCTCCAGGGTCATGTTTAACCAGTACATTAACTTTGTCTCTAGTAAGAGAGTTCTAGCACTTGAAGGTTGGCTTCTAAACTAAAAGAAACAGTTTTAATTATTACTTTGAGAACAAGAAGGGCTACAAAAAATAAATTTTCAGTTTACTATTTATGCTTATTTTGCAAATGACTGGTCTACTAAACTTCAGTTTTGTTCACATGTAAATTTAGATATGCAAATCTGTATGTGTGGTAGGGACTCATTAAGTATTTGATGAGTGAATAAATTGATAAATAAATACATGAATCTCTGTGCAAAATATACTTATATTATCCCATCATTTTGAAGCAATATGTGCAAATGTACATACAGAAGACTGAATGCGGACTATATGCAAGTACACAAGAGCCATTATTGAGTATCATTTCATAAACTGCATTTTGCCAATTTAATTGATTATATGACCCACAAGGGTCGAACTCTGCAATAAAAAGTTTTTGAAGTACCCATTATCCAAAATGTTGAGATTTTAATGAAAACAAATGAAGAGAGAAAGAGAAAAATAAAAGGTTATTTGGTTAACTTGAAAATTAATGAATGCCATCCATGGGAAAATAGCTAGGCTCAAAGTACCACAATTTCTAGTTCCTCTTATTAACATTTTTTTTCCTTTTGGCCTATTAGCATCAGTATTTTTTCTACCATAGTAGAGAGAAAATTCAAAATTCAAAAAACTAATGTAAAAATAACCTCTTTAAAATTAGAAAAAAGAACAGATGTGTTGGGCTGCTACATTCATGCTCCCCACGTTGTACTGAATTCAGTTAGAATAGATAACCATCTCTGAGTCTCTGCCTAAATATCTAGTTAGAGCCTGAATCTTAAACTACTATTGATTTTCTTCAATTTTGAGTAGCTGTTCTATAGACAAAATTAATTCTCTAAATAACTTTTTCTTAGAATACATTTTGGAATATGAAAGGAAGCTTTGCAAATAAACTCTAAGAAGAGTCCATAGCTTGAATAAGAGCAATAACAAAAAATGTGATTTTCCTACTGAATAATAAATGTAATCATGTATTGCACTATCTACAGTACCAAGCACACTGTCATACACATAGGAGGCACAGATGAATGACTGACTCACTGAATGAATGAAGGAAGGAAGGAAGGAATGAATAATATATTTGTTTGTAACAGAAAACCATGTGAACTCAAGTCTACTGAATCCCAAACAAGGTGTTCCTTTCAATCCTCTGCTGATGCTGGCTTATTACTCAGCTGTGAATGTTACAATACACCTATTTCAGCACTGCATTTTCAAAGTATCAAACAACCCTCATTAGAGTTTTTCATGCCTAATGTAAACATTATCCCACCGCAACTCATTTTTGGTATATTTTGCCCTGGTCTGAAGGCAGCATGATAGAGTGAGAAGATGAAAAGTCTGTGAGTGAGGCAGCCTGGATTCTGGCCTAACTCACAAAAATTTCTTCGTTTGGCAAATCCCTAGCCTCTGTTTTCTCATTTGGTAGATGAGGGGTTTGGACAGGATATTTTGGGAGGTCCTTCGCAGCTCTGAAATTGCGTAGAAGTGAAAGGCATAATCTACAAACTCTGACCTTTGGAAAATCATTTTGCATGCTTGAACTAATAAGGGTTATTTAAGGCCCTCTGTTCTCCCTGGTGCTACTTTTTAAGGTTTTAATACTCATCCTAAGCTCTAACTTTCCATGAATGTTGTTCCATTCATTCTGAGAATTGCCCTACATCTGTGCCACAGCCCTCAGTCCAGCTCCAGTCAGATTCACCTTGGTTGGCTGGGAGAGAAGAAGGGTTAGAGGTTTACAAATGACTATTTCAAAACCATCTTGATGTTTTATACATTTTCTAGCTTTGTGACAATTTAAGACTAGAAAACAAAACTTTCAGTTTTTTCATTGATCACTGACCCAAAAACATGCTCCTGCTCATTTAAAGGTTCAGATAGGTCAACAAGTCAAAATACGTGAGAAAACCAAAGTTAACCTTATTCATGACTTTCCTGGGAAAAACAGCTAAAAGTGGGTGGGTAACATGTCTACTAAAAGACTTGAATGGCTTCTTACTACTATTCAGTGGAGACTTAACTCTGTATCAGTGCCTACAAAGCCCTGTGCAACTTGGTTGCTTATTCTTCATCTCTTTAACCTCATGTTGCACAAGACCCTTCCCGACCCACCTCTCTCTGCCCTCCAGGAGCAGTAACGTTCCCAGCCTCGCTAAGGTTTTGGCAGGTTTCACCTTACCACAGGCCTCTTCTGTCTGCCTGGAATGTCTCCCCAGTGGTTCTCAAACTCTGCTGCACATTAAAATCATCTGACAGCATTTTAAAACTCTCAACGCCCTGGCCAAACCTCTTGCAATTAAAGAAGATTTTCCAGAAATGGGACTCCAGCATCAGTAATTTAAAAGAAAACCAAAACTTCTCAGGTGCTTTGGATGTGCAGCAAATTGTGCAACCCACTGCTCTAACCTTCTTAGCCCATCTGCTTAAACTCCAATTGGACTTAAGTTCTCTGCTAATTTTCACTTCCCAAGGAATACTTTTCTATATTCACAATCTGGCCAGATCCCTCTATTTATTGTCTCACAGCATCAAGTAGCTTCCCTCTTAGCATAACTAATTGTATATTTATTAGTTGAGGTTAGAGTCTCTATGCTGTACAATCTGTGTAGCCAGTGATTTATATGATTTTTTTAATGAGAGTATCACTCGTCCCACAACAAAAACAAAGAACAAGAACAAAATTTGCCAATATCCAGAATACTTAATGTGCACACATTTAATAATTCAGCTGATTATCAGAGATCCATAATAATGCTATAAGTAAATTGACAACTGTGCCTCTAACTTTTAATAATGACTTCACTAGATCTGATTTTATTGATAAAATGATATTCTCCACGACATTAAAATACAGTGTTATTACACTTTTCAATTATGGACCCAAAGCGTAACAATGTGTCTGCATGGGCTTCACTAGTGTCAACTCCTCTTTAGTCCTTCCCCAGTACAAATGAATGCAATCCACTAATTGTAGACCTGCTGTAACACAGTCTGTTAATGCAGTTGTTCAAGAAAAGTGTGATTACATTTTTGTTTGGGTGTATTTTGTAAAAAAGCTGCCACGTGAAAATTTCTTCAGCTGTTGGTTCACAGAGGGTGTCAGACCTGTGGGCTGTCACATGGTCAAATAAAAAAACAGCACAACAGGCATGTTAATTAGTATTGCATAAGCACAGCTTTAATGAAGTCTAATTGCCTTGTGGTGGTTGTTACCATAAGACCCAAAACTCTTACCAGTCCTCCTCCCAGGAAGAAAATTTCAGAACAATGTCAATTATGTTTTTTCCAAAAACTTGTATGCTTTTAAGGATGCTGGTTTAACACACAAATACTCTACTGAGATGTTTGCCACTTGAATGTTTTTGTTCTGAACTAATAACTCTCTACTTTTATCCTTATCTATCCATTACCAGCATCCTTTCCACACACAGAATTTTACTAACAACTGTTTATTTGATTCTTCCCATCTAAACTAGCTCCCACAATTTCGAAAAAACAATTACATGCTTGATCAGTTTTGCAGTCTATATTTGATCCTAGTATAAAAAGAGAAAGAAGAAAATTCATCACTACACACATAAAATACCCTGTTCTTCAATAAACCCAAGAACTATATGAGAAGCCTAACAGTTCTTCTTGAACCTAAATTATTATACACCAAGATATTCACTTTTAATCAAATTTGAAATGATTCAATGAGGATCCAATAGCCAAATACCAATTTTGTACATAATATTGGCACTGACTAAAGGAAAAAATAATAATAAAGTCTGTCTGTAGTTATTTGACCAGTTTCATTCATACTTATGTTAATTTAATTCAAACTTTTCAAGGAACAATGACTGTTAATTACATTAAATTATACTCTAGGGAGAGGCCTCCTGAACATGTGGATTACAATCTACAAAAGAAGAAACATGACATCAAAGCACTTCAGGATCTGATTTGCAGTCATCTTTTCGAAAGGCATCTTAAGCAATTTTAAAGGCAGCAGAGTATGAGCAGCTTTTCTCAATTAGCTAAGACCCTACAAAAAGCCATGTCCCACATATACAGTCATGTGCTAAATGCTTCCTTAAATTTTACTCTCACAGATTGAACAATTTAAAATCTGACAGTCTAAAGATGTGAAAAAAATAACATGTGCTTCAAGATTTGATGAAGGTAAATAAAGTCTGCAGTATCTGGCAATAGTGTGATTCAAAAATAGTTCCAGCTTTAATTTTTTTCTCATCAAAAGAATATGTATCATAACAGTATTTTGAATTTTAAAAATAAAGAGTTATCAGTTTTCAAGAATAAGAATAATTCCTGCAGCTGGATTCAGAAATCCATTAAAATATAATGTTAAAACATTCTCTGCCAGTTGGAAAAGCATTTTGCAATTTCATATATATAAGCATGTGTTGCATAGAGGGATTTGTGGGTGTTTATGTATACGAGGGAATGTGTGTGTAAGTGTGCATATAGCATCTTACTTAACAAAGTCTTGTGGGTTTATTTCAAGAGTAGAGGGTTTACATGATGAATCAATTCTATAAAACAATGGCATATGAACTCCAGATGTAATTCTTTTGCACTTTGTCTAATAAGCAGAGGGATTTGTCAAAGGAGTCTTCTTTTCTGAGAGAGCCCAAATAAACAGCAGCCTCTATTTTTAATTTGTTTAGAATTCCAACTTGTCTCTCACTGGTACAAAGGAATCAAGAGTGAAACCATTTGCTCTTATGTCTTAGCAGCATATTACTCAACATCTGCTAAGGCCCAAAGTTCTGAAATATAATTTAAACAAATTCCTGGCTAGCATGCAACAAACAAATAAGAAAAAAAAATAATAGGAATTTTTCACATATTTTTCAAAGTAGACTTTTAGAATAGACTAAATATTTATTCAGTACACTTATATGAAGGATAAGAGAAAACCACATGGATAAAGTGGAAAAATAATATTCAGCATAGTTCAGTATGTAAACATTGTCTGTTTGTTTGTTTGTTTGTTTGGTGTGTGTGTGTTTTAATTCCTCTCACCCTATGAACCAGGAGGTCACGGTTCAATTCTGTTCAGGGCACATGCCCAGGTTGCAGGCTCACTCTCCAGTGTGGAGCCAATCAATAATTCTCTCTCATCATTGATATTTCTCTCTCTCGCTCCGTCTCCTTCCTCTCTGAAATCAATAAAAAATATATTTAAAGTTATTTTCAAAGTTACAAAAATGATTATCAGAATAGACTACATTGATTATATCAAGAAAGCAATTTATAGTGCTGCAAAGTTATTTAGTTAAAAAAATAAATACTTTGTCCCATCAGCTCATGTTTCGGTGCTTCTATAACTTTACTGATGTTTTAAATTCACTTTATTTGTCAATATGAAAGATCTTCAAGATGTATTATGGAGAAAGAAGGGCTAGGCAGTCCAGGACAGGACCCTGGTGGCGGGGTATTAGGGGTGGAGTGGAGCATTGCAGCGGTGGACAGAATGTAGCTTGCAGACTGCACCACAGAGACAAACAAAAGGACCTAGAACTGAACCCAGCTAGGTGGAGTTGCTAAGGCAACCCAGCTGGGTGGGGAAAGAAGGACCCATGGGAGACTTGCGAGCTTTAAAATATATGGATGTTGCTAAGACAGGCAGTTTACAGATAACCAATCACAAGGCAGTGAGGCATATAACCAATCCCAAGGATGTTGCTAAGGCAGGATTCTCTGAACGACCCATCAGGAGCCAGTGAAGCATGTATCTACCCCTAGTCAAAGAAGCGCACCTTCTTCTTCCTCCCTCTCTCGCTGGAGCACTGGGTTCCTGGCTCTCCTGTAGCAGGGGATTCGTTCACCTTTGCCCACGTGGCTTGTGACCATGTGGGCCTCCATACATGGACTAATGGACTTTAATTGTCTTGGATGCTGAACTACACACGTTTGCAATGTAGAACGGAAGCTCTGGACATTGGCCTGCTTTTGGAACCCCAGCTGCACCTTTTCTAGAACTGGCTTCTCTCCATAAATTTTGCTTCCATTAACCATTTTTGTCCAATAATTCATTTGTCGATTTTGTGAGACAACGAACCCCAGTCCCAACCACCACATTTTGGCTTCAGTATGACTCACTCAATAAAACATGGTATAAGACTATGTCTACAGCAAGCTACCTTTTTTTGTGAAACACAAAACTATGTGCATAGGGGTCACAGATATTAATAATTTAGAATTCCAAGTTGTCTTAATTCCTCTCAACCTATGAAGCAGGTTGAGAGGAATTAAGTTGCAGGTCTGAACAAGGAAAGCAGCAACATTCATTACTTCTGAGAAGGGAAGGGCATGCTTAGGAGTTAGGGATAGAAAGAGACTTCATTTTCTCTTCATACTTTTATACTTTTTGATTTTGTATTAAAAAATCAGTGTCCTTTAAAACTAAAATTTATTTTTTTTAATTCTTTATTAGTTAAGGTATTACAAATGGCTTCTTATCCCCCCCCCATTAAGCCTAACCCCCCACCCCCACTCATGCTCTCATCCCCCTGTTTTCCATGTCCATTGGTTTGGCTTATATGCATGCATACAAATCCTTTGTTTTTAAAAATATATTTAATTTTCACTATAAACCTAGCTTTTGATTAAGACATTTTTTGGTCTTGTCTTCATGAAACATGCATGCATATAGCTTGGGAAAACGAGTGATATGCACACAAATAAAATAAAATTAAAACAAAAGTTAGGAAAATAGCACAACAAAGAGTGACTGATATAGAGGGAACATTTTCTGCGAGTCCCATAAAGGTCACAGTGCCTTCAACAGTTCACAAAAGTTTTAGTTGCAAGGCTTATATAGAGAGGAGAATGAAAGGCCAGTTCTGTCAAAATCACATATTCAAAGCAGCATATGAAGACAGGTTGGCCAAAGCAGGGTGATTGTAGAATGTGTGTGCATGTGTGTGTGTGCATGTGTGTGTATGTGTGTGCATGTGTGTGTATGTGTGTGCATGTGTGTATGTGTGTGTGCATGTGTGTGTGTGCATGTGTGTACTGCATGGGTCTCTAAAGACAAAGGTGGATGTAAGTGTGTAAGTGCCAGAATGAGGTGACTACATCAGATGACAGAAGAGTTTCTTTTTATGATTCTCAAAGCAGGAGAAGTGGTTATACTTATTTGGTTCTCTCTCTCTCTCTCTCTCTCTCTCTCTCATTTATTCTTCAGGTAATCATTTTTAAATTTAAGTTATAAATGTATCTACAGTGAAGTGCTATTTGGGTCAGTGAAGATGCACAAAGTGGACATACCCACGAAATTTGTAGATAGATAAAGTGTATAACACTACCAGCCCCACAATGTCTTTATCATTCAAACCCTCCCCACACTCCACGCACACATACAAATAATCAATAGTCTTTTCCATCACCAAAGATTAGCTTTTATATTTAAGGAACTTTTAATAAAGGAGATCATGATGTATGTGCTCTTTTGGATTTGGTTTTGTTCACGCCTTACATTTATGTGGTTCATCCATGTTCACACATGTGGCAACATGTAACACAAGGAGTTAATCGTGAATCGCCTTTCCTAAACACTTCCACATGCTCATTACCCTTCGTGCAAAGCATGGAAGTGAGGGAAGGTCAATTAGGCATGAACACCTTTGATTTGTATTGCACCTTGCAGTTTACCCGGCTATATGTCCCTGTTTTCATTGTCCTTTATAATAATATAGGATATAAGTAGATGTGATTATTATTATTACTATCATTTACTTTACAGATAAGAAAGTGAGAATTTGAGAGTTTTTATTACTGAAGGCCTCTTTTAAACATCAAGTAAGGAGTTAATTGTCATTCACACTCAGGGCATCCACCTTCAAATCCATGATCATTGTACAAAACCAGATTATCTACGTTATTATTTGAAGAGAGGAAATGTAAACACCAAAAAGATATAGTTTAACATCTATTTTTCATCTTATCTGGCCTAGCATTAATCCTTAGAAAATGTGATGCTGATGCTGATGGTGGGTAGTATTTATAGTAGGTTTACTATGGGTCACCCTTTCCCTAAAAGCTTATATCATCATAAAAAGCACATGAAGTAGGTACCATCATTACCCTGTTTTTCAGATAAGATAAACTAATTCCCAGATAGCTTAAGAAAGTATGCACAATGTCACACCATGTGCTAGCATATGGGGGTTGGTAAATTTTTCTCATAAAGGCAGATAGTAAATATTTTTGGCTTGGCCATATGATCTCTGTTATGACCCCGTAGCTCTACCATCATAGCACAAAAATATCCATAGACTTCAAGGAAATTATTGGACATGGCTGTATTACAATAAAATGTGTTTCCAAAAAGAGACATAGGTCAGATTCTGCCCAGTAGCTATAATTTGCTGACTCTTAGCCTATGAATATTCATACAATAGTTGAAACCATAACGCTAATTCTGTGTTTTTTTTAAATCCTCACCCAAGGATATTTTTCCATTGTTTTTATAGAGAGAGTGGAAGAGAGAGGGAAAGACAGAGAGAGATATCGATGTGAGAGAACACAGCAATTGGTTGACTCCTGCACCATCCCTGACCAGGGCCCAGGCCAGGGAGGAAACTGCAACTAAGATATATGCCCTTGACTGGAATCAAACCCAGGACCCTTTGGTCCACAGGCAACATTCTATCCATTGAGCCAAATCAGCTAGGGTCATAATGCAAATTCTCAGTGAAACTTAGAAACACTTGCAATAATAAAGAAAATATGTTTTAAAAGTAATGCATAATTTATCCGAATGCAGAAGCATTAATTAGCTTTATGCCATCTTCACTTATTTCACAGGAGGTGACTTGACCTATCAATGCAATTGCAGCATGTAAGCCAGAATCAAATGACAAGTGAAAATGAGTTTTCCCAACAAAATGTTAACCTTAACCTTTCCCCACTTATTTGACATTATGGAACAATACTAATTCAAGGGCTCCAATAAACAGAGTTGTGAAAATTGTTATATTGGGCAAAGGATTTCATTGATCTAGGCATTAGTTAAGAAAACCAGTCAAGGAGGTTCAAAAGCCCCAAATAAACACAACAAAATTAAAATGCATGAATGTATTACCTATATTAATAATAGACACATATGTAAATTGACCATCCCTCTGTGATGCCCATAGCCAATCAGGAGTGATTATGCAAATTAACCCAACAAAGATCACAGGCCTGTGGGCAGTGCAGACGTGCAGGTGCCAAGCGTCCCATCCCAGCCGCTCCAGGCCTCTAGGCAGAGCAGGAAGGTGGAAGGTGGCTCTAGTCTGGAGCAAAGGTGGAAAAGTGGCTCTGGGCCAGAGCAAAGGCAGTGCCAGCAACCAGGGGAAGGAAGGCCTATTCTTGCATGAATCTTTATGCATTGGGCCTCTAGTCATCTATAAATTTAAATAACATAAGTTTCATCATTTTAAAGAGATTTGTGTGTATATTTTTATTTTAGAGATAAAAATGTGCCCTTATTCAAATTTAAAATGTCCCAATAATAAAAGCTCTATCATCTTTATAAACTGTATGCTTTGCTTGTCCTTGTCTTAGAGTTCAATTTATTTTTAAAACAAACATTCTGAAAATCTTTGATATGGCATTTTGTAGTCCATCTGCTCCAATGTAAATTCTTCCAAGTGCAGGTGGCCTGTGATGATGTCTGAGAGCAATTAATGAAGTTTAGAATCTCTTTTGCTCTTTCATGCTCTGCTAAATGGTAAAAAGGAGTTATTATGTTTAATTCTCCAGCTTAACAGTATACACAATTATATATTTTCATTTCTTTTTTAGATACATATATTATATATGGTTTTTGTTTTATTTCTGGTTGTACTAGATGCAGACCAAAATAATCTCACCAATGATTTGCAGGATAGATGGAAATATTAAGTTACATAACAGTTGGATTGATGTTTTTACAAATATTATAAAGGAAATACTTAGATTCACCATAATTGTCATTTAGATTCTCAACTTCACAACAATTAATTTTAAGCAGATAGCTTTTTACACTGCCATCAGTAATTTAATGAAAAAATCCAAATAATTAGATATTTATATTACATTTCATATATGAAAGGCTGTTTATCATATGCTAGTAAAGCATTTGCTCTAGTTAAAAATTAATTTTATAGCAGATTTATAAATTGATTAGACCCCAAATTTTTATCATATGATTTGAACCTAATGATTCAGATCAAATTATGATTATAAAAAAACATACTAGAGTTTATTTAACTTATGTCCTTATCTGTGTAGATATACTTACAGTATTTTACTAAGTGCTTCAATAATTCAATTATCTGATAGTAAACTTACATTTTATAAGGGATGAATGGTTGTAGATAACTTTGTGAATACCATATTTCTTTTTCTTAACCTTTACTACAAAGTGTGTATATCTACTTTATAGAGAAATCTGGGCTCTTCATTTAGATCTATGCTCTACTTATAGTAATAGTTACGAAAGCACAGTATGTATTAAAGGACTAAGAGTACAGTCTCTAAAGCAGTGGTTCTCAACCTCCCTAATGCCGCGACCCTTTAATACAGTTTCTCATGTTGTGGTGACCCCCAACCATAAAATTATTTTCGTTGCTGCTTCATAACTGTAATTTTGCTATTGTTATGAATCATAATGTAAATATCTGATATGCAGGATGTATTTTCATTGTTACAAATTGAACATAATTAAAGCATAGTGATTACTCACAAAAACAATATGTAATTATATATGTGTTTTCTGATGGTCTTAGCCAACCCCTGTGAAAGGATCCTTCGACTCTCAAAGGGGTCGCGACCCACAGGTTGAGAACCGCTGCTCTAAAGGCAGCAGCTCATGGAGTAAGTCATGTCGTTCTGACCACTCAGTCATATTTCATCTATAATGTTAGTCAGTTATCAACTCTTAACTATATTCCAGACTATACATGCTTATACATTATATGAAAATAATTATATTTTATGTTTTAATTCAGTTACTTAAAAATAAATTCAGCCATAAAAAGAGGGGGAAACAATAGAAATATGAGGACTCCAATCGTTGATTTTAACAGTTCACAAAATACATGCACTTCTAAAAATATTTCTAGTACTTTTTTTTTAAAATATATTTAAGCAAAGTGCAATCCTGGTACAGAGATATAGAAGAAGTATTATCCAACTGGAAATTTGTTATATTTAAGTCAGAAAAAAATGTACTAAACTGTCTATAAGAAAACCTTTTGCTCTTTTGTTTTTGTGAAAATATTTTTTTTTTAAAAAAGTCAGAGTATGGGATTTAACAGAAGAAAGGGAAATTGAAATTTTCTCGGGAAATAAAACTAAACAGTCAATCTAATTTGGGCAATTGAAGTTACAAAGTAAAGGTTTGGAAGTCAGCCACTGTCCAATGAGGTCATGCTTGTAGAAAAATGAAAAACTGCTTCAAGTGAGGTTGAGTATGCCACCACTGAATGGCTGCTTCTGTGGTGGGTACACTGGAAAGGGTAAGCACAAAGCATGATGCCCTTGCTAACCTGCCACCTGATGATCCAGGCAGCTGTATAACCACTTGACTTTCCCAGAGACATTTACTGTTTTATACCTCTGCATGTTGATTCTTATGCCTACAGTACTTCTCATGGTTATATTCCTTCTATGTCCAGGTGTCACCTGCCTAGTCCCTGGAGCTGGTGCTAGGCACTCCTTCGTTTGATTCTTAATTACTCTGTTTTTCCAAGATAGATTTTGATTGGTTTTATGTCATCAGTGCCCAAAAGAGTGCCTAGGACTAGGTAGATTATCAATAAACTGAAAAAGAAGAGTCATCAAAACAAACTTATAAAGCAAATAAAAGAACCTAAAATACATGGAATAATTATTGGGAAGCTTTAATAGGGTGGCTTAATTATTTTATTTTTTATTTTAGGGTTAGGATCATATTAGTGTAGAAAAAAATATATTTCACTCATTTTATGAGTCTATAGATCTGACTGTTCCTTTTGATTACAAATGGTAATGGTCCTGTAAATTAATCCTTTTAGTAAGCCAAGTCAAGCCAAATTTGCACTTAGCTGTGTACTAGATTTTATGGGGTTGACCAAATAAATAGAAGACATGATTTTTCTCTTCTAGCTGCAAAGACAAAATATTCACATATTTACCAGCTATAGATTTAAATTGGTTATAGCTGATTATATAGCCATTTTGTAGTAAATATAATGAAATAATCATAAATATTATATGAATTCAGCAATAGAAAATACCATTGTGGACTAAAAAATTTGGGTAAGGTTTTATGGCAGACTGTTTGTTCATCCAAGCATTTGGGTGGTGGCAAAAGTAGTTTAATGATCATGCATTTATGGAAAGCATTTGAAACAGTATAGAAACCAAATGAGAACAGAACATCTGGAGAGCAGTAAGAGAGATGTGTTACACTGGAGAAAAGTCTTCAATGCTAAAAATTTGAGATCATACGTAAGAGTTGATCAAGCATTAGTAGTCTCTTAAACAGAGAAAGGTCATGAACTACATAAAGAAGTACTTAAGAAAATATATTTTACACTGAGGCAAATATACAGGATATTCTTTCACTCTCCATTAGTAATCGAATGTCTGTGTGTGACACATGAAAATCTAAACAATCCCCTAAGCACAATTCAACATACAAAATAAATTAAGCCCTAACCACAGTTCTAGTGCATAGCATATATTTGGTGGGAAAAGGCAGATGCCAAGATTTTTTTCTTAATGTTATTTTCATACACATTGAAGTCATAATAAATAAAAAAGTATTTAATTTTGTGTTCTTACTATTTAAGAAAATGCTACATAAAAATATAAGTAAAGAAGACTCCAAATTTTAGAATGTGTATTTCTGATGGCTTACTTATAATGTTGGTTATTTAATTGAAAAAGAAAAAAAAAGAAAAACAACTAGCCAGCTCTGGACTAGTCCACTAAAGTTTCAACTATTTGCATGTTAAAAAATGCATATGCATGAATTCTGAAATAATCATATGAACACATTCCCCAAGTTAAGTAGAGTTTTCTACTATGCATATTCAAAATGTCTTTTTCAAATGCTAATTTGTTAATTACAAACTTTTTATCAAGCTTAACTAAACTCATAGACTTCATTGAAACCATTTGCATAATGTCTCCTGTGTAAGCAATGCCATCAAGTTGCTGAAAATTTTTAAACAAAAAGGTATGTAAGATGTGTTCAGTTTTCACAGAGTACTACTTATTTATCCTTCACAACTCACACCAACAAACAATCCAGAGTGTGGGTGAAAAGGGATCATATATTAACCTGACTAACTCAGGGAAGACCTGCCTGGCAGTCTTGCAAAATCAGAGACTAAAGTTACTAAAAAGGACGGTCTGAAATTAAAGCCTTTTAATTAAAAAGCAGTTCATAGTGAGTAGTCATGTCCTAGACCAGTATCTTCCCTGACAAAGATCAACTTCCATCTTTACTGAGCCTATTGTCTTGCATCTAAGATAACATACCTGTGGAATGTCAGGGTACCTTGCAACTTTCCTTTTTCCAGACCCCTCTGGGCACAACCAATGCATCAGAGTCCCATTGTTACTGTTATCTTAATTGTTGACTGGTAACTATCCTGTGCCCACCTATGAACTAGTAAAAAAAACTATGTATCATTTTACTTTTTCTCCAATCCAAGAGGTTTCCCCACTTTACTTCCTCCCGCCTCCCTAATCTATCACTAATGGAGTTCATATAACACACCTAAAGCTTCTCCTTTGACTGTATATATAAGACAAGGCAAAAAGCTGCCTGCCATTCTCCCAAGCATTATCCCAATATGTTGAGATTCTGCTTCCCAGTAACTGTCCACAATTTGGCTCAAATAAACTCACAAAAAGTCTTTACAGGTTTTAATGTTTTCTTATGTTAACAAGAGCATCACTAAAATAAAATAATGGGGTCACTCTAGACTCCACTAAGAAATATGATTAGCATCTCTAACCTTTTGTCTGTGCCTTAGTAAAATAGAAGTGCTGCTGTGAGGGTAATGATGATTTAGTAAGTAGTTAACTAATGCCAGATGTTATCATCTTTATGACTATGACAGTTATTAATTCCTATTCAGCCAGTTCTGAAGCACTGAGTTTGAGTTTGTCAGGTTCCTTGTTTGTCTTTTATAGTACTGGTGTTTATTTTGTTTTTATGTATTGCTAGCATCTCCAAAACTGGGAAGGTAAATGAGCACCATATAGGAAGTACAACATAAATTACTCAACTTTTATTTTATAACCTCCATTTTAACTGTCAATAAAATTAGCTGCTAAAATTGTTAGGTGCAGAAATAGAATATTGGGAACTGGCTAATATATATATATATACATGCACTGACCAGCAGGGGGCAGAAGCTCAATACAGCAGCTGCTATGACACACACTGGCCATTTACAGAGAAATGGTACCATGGACCTGGTGCCCACAAAGCAACACTGGGCTTCCCCAAAGTGGGATAGAGGCCCCACCACCATCCCAGATGATACCCCACCAAATCACAGCCAATGCTGCCAAAACCCCATGGCTCGAAATGGAGCCCACAGCCAAGCCCAACCCAGCCCAGAAACAGTGGCTGTGGGTGCCGGGTAATGATGTGGTGTAGCAATGCCCAGCTTCCTCTCCCTAGTGACAACTAGCCTCCTTCCCGTTTCTTCAGCCCAGGAACACGACTTGCTTTATAGCCAGGTGGAAACATTTTACACTTTAACCAAATATCTGTGAAGTGTCTTCCTGTGCCTCATCTCATTTGATCCTCACAGAGGTTCTGGAGTAGGTAGATAGGAGACTCAGTGGAATCCTAATTTCTTTTCATGAGTCAGAAAATGGAGATTTAGAAACTAGACCCGACTGAAAAGAAGTAAGAAATAGTGGACCTTGAAAATGACTTCAGGTTTTCTCACTGCACAGAATATAGTCAAACACTGCTGTTAAATATTTTACCCTTTGTTCTCCCTGTGTTATCTACAATAATAATCTGCTTTGTGTTGATATTTACTACTGTGTTGCTGATAATTTACCTGAAAGAGAAGTTGGGGTGTTTTACTGGGCACGAAAAAGTTTAACTACATCAGAAAGAAAGCCTAATTAAGCAAGTTTATTCTATATCTATAAAAGGCTAAGTTGACTCACACATGCGTGATACATATAAAGCTCTTGGCGCTAACTGCACATGTGTATTTCAATCTGTCATTGTCAATTGTGAAGTTGGTTGACACTTCTATTATAAAAAAAATTCTGTAAAGAATATTTTTTTAGTTTATTTGAGCCAAACTGTAGACAATTGCCAGGAAGCAATATCTCAACAGATTGGGATAATGCTCCAGAGAATGGCGGTTTCTCATCTATTTTTATACATTGCAATCAACGGAAGGAATGTAGGTGGGTTACATGAAATCCATTGGTGATAGACTAGAGAGGTGGGAGAAAACAAAGCAGGGAAACCCCTGGGATTGGATAAAAGGTAAAATGATGGACACATACTTACGTGGGTGCAGGAACAATTAACATGATCACAATGAAG
>NW_006298312.1:3524277-3548372 GCF_000327345.1 Myotis davidii
ATAGTGCCAAGAAGGTGAGCAAACATATTAAGAACAGTATGCCATATATGCCAGGTCCCTTGAAACAGCAAGGATGGACCGGCTCCCGTCACTTTAGGTCTCTGAGTTTGCAAGACCACCATGCAGGCCTCCCCTGAGTTTGTCAGGTTAGCATGTGGCCCATTTTGTCCACGAAATAATGAAGTCCTGTCCCAAGCCCCCCTCTCAGACGCCCCCTCACACTTGACCTATTCCCATGACTATATGCCTACTTCCTCATGTAATCTTTGTCATTCCACCCAATATCAGGAGCTGGCTTATGGGGAGAGACAGAGCAGATTTTTGTGGATGACCTGCTGCTCTCTCATACTGCCAGCGTTATTGGAATAAACACTAATATATGATTTAACCCTGTCTTTGCTTAATTGGCTCAAGTAGTGACAGGCAGCCTGGACCCATTGCTTGTCTGGTTACAAAACTGGTGTTTAAAATGCAGTTCAGATATTATCCTAATAAAGGGGTAATATGCAAATTAACCATCACTCCGTCACTCAGTCACAAAGATGGCAGCACCCTTAGACACAAGATGGCAGCGCCTAGTTTCCTCAGCTCCGCTGGAGTCCCTGGTCTTGTCAGCCCCTCCTGTCAGCAGTCCTGTCAGGGGACCTGTAGAGAGCAGAGAGCAGGGCCCACTTGCCTGCTTGCCTGGTCGCTGCGATGACCCACAAGCAGGCCCTGCGGTTTGCTCTCTGAGGGGTCCGCTTGCCAGCTCGCCACACTTCCCTCAGTCCCCCTGACCCTGTGACGACCTCCCCGACCTGTTTCCTGCAAGGACTCTGTGAAGATCCCGCCCTCTGAGTGCACGTGGCTCCGGAAGAAGCAGGCGACACCACAGGCATCGCGGCAGACAGCCTGGCTCCCTGTGTGCTGAGGGCCTGGGAGCACCCCACCGACAGAGGTAGCATTGCCCCTCAAGGAGGCAGTTGCAGTGGCAGCGTCCCCCTCTAAGCCACCACCCTCACTCTTGCCCTCACCCTCGCTGCTGGCTGATCCCGGGTGCAGCCTCCTGGCCCACAAGGTGCACGATTTCAGGGACAGCCACCATGGGAGGCCACATTGACGTCCTCCTGGCCACACCACGTGGGTTTGCAGATCTGCACAGGCGTCCGCTGAGTGCATCCTCTTCCCGACCCTCATATGTGAATGTCCCCCAGTGTGCTGTCACCCATGCCTGCCCACAACAGTCCCAGACCATGGCACGTGCACATTCCCCCCACCCCTCTGCTGAACTTCCCTCAGTCCCACTGGCCCTGAGGCCCCCTCCCCGACCTGTTTCCGGCGAGGCCTCTGTGAAGATCCCACCCTCCAAGCACGCCTGGCTCCTGAGGAAGCGGGTGGCACCACTGGCATTGAGGCGGGCATCCTGGCTCCCTGTGTGCTGAGGGCCTGGGAGGACCCCACCATAGAGTTAGCACCTGCCCAGCGACCACTGGCCCTACCCACTACCAGCCAGGAAAGAGCAAGAGGGAGACAGGGAGGCAGGAAGTCCTGGAGGACTGCTGAGAAAAACAAAGAGAGACAGAGACTGGGGGAGATCAAGCCGGCAAGGAAAGGAGGTTGGGGGCGAGATCAGGCTGGCGGGGAGGACAGTTAGGTGTGATCAGGCAGACAAGCAGAGGCAGTTAGGGGAGATCAGGGAGGCAGGCAAAGAGGTTAGGGGCAATCAGGCAGAGGCAGTTAAGGGTAATTAGGCAGGCAGGCAGGTGAGCGGTTAGGAGCCAATGGTATTAGATTGTGAGAGGGATGTCCTCGATTGGAGAGGGTGCAAGCTGGGCTGAAGGACCCCTCCCCCGATGCACAAATTTTGTGCACCGTGCCACAAGTCCTATAGAATAAAGAGGTAATATGCAAATTGACTATCACACCCTTGCACAAGATGGCCATCTCCATGTGGTCACAAGATGGCCACCTCCTTGTGGTCATAAGAAGGCCGTGCCTATGTGATCACAAGATGGCCAGCAGGGAAGAGCAGTTAGGGTTGATCAGGCCTGCAGGTGAGGGCAGTTGGGTGCAACTGGGCCTGCAGGGGAGGGAGGGCAGTTAGGGGCGACTGGGCCAGCAAGGGAGGGAAGTTGGGGGGGACAAGGCCTGCAGGAGTGGGCAGTTAGGGACAACCGGGCCAACAGGGGAGGGCAGTTGGGGGCGATCAGGCTGGTAGGGGGATGGGCAATTAGGCATAGGATCAGGCTGTCAGGGGAGCAGTTAGGCGTCAATCAGGCTGGCAGGGGAGTGGTTAGGGTGTGATCAGGCTAGCAGGTCGAAGCTGTTAGGAGCAATCAGGCAGGCAGGCAGGCAAGCGGTTGGGAGCTAGTGGTCCCAGATTGTGAGAGGGATGTCTGACTGCTGGTTTAGGCTTGATCTCACAGGGAATGAGCCTAAACCAGCAGTCGGACAAACCCCGAGGGGACCCAGATTGGAGAGGGTGCAGGCTGGGCTGAGGGACACCCCCCCCAGTGCACAAATTTTGTTCACTGGGCCTCTAGTCCTATATAATAAAAGTATAGTATGCAAATTGTCTCCTCGACTGGAGTTCTCCTGGGAGTTCGACCAGCGGGTGGGCTAGTTGGGGGAAGGGAAGGAGGCCCTAGTGCTGGCAGGCAAGTGGGGGAAGGGGGGGAGTACTCAGCTGACAGCCAGCAGCCCTTAGGCACCCTACCAGTGCACAAATTTTGTGCATTGGGCCTCCCTCTAGTTTTATTTATGTATGAAACTAGAGGCCCGATCCACGAAATTTGTGCAAGAGTAGTCCTTCCATCCCCTGGCTGCTGGCACCAGCCTTCCTCTGGCACCCGGGACCCAGGCTTCCCTCAGAGCCCTGGCTTCATCCAAAAGGACATCCTGTCTAATTAACATATTACTCTTTTATTATTATAGATAAGGATGATACAAGTATTTATCTTATAGGTTTCTGAGAGGATAAAATTAGAAAATCAATGTACCTGACTTCTAGTAAAAACTCAACATATACAATAATAATTCATAAATTCTAATCATCCATGTATCAATATCTTGCATAAATTGGCCTAATCTATAAAATTGGTATGTGTATCTTTTCATCATATGTATTTCTTAATAAAACTGTCCCTCAGCTCAGAATATAATCCCTGAACTCACAACAATTTACAGGGTTTGGAAAGATATCAGTTACAGTATTAGGAGGCTAGAGTTGAGGTTGTATGTAGCAAACAAACATCATCATTAACAGAGTGGGAATCTACATGAGCTAGTGAAATTGATAACGACAGGCGACCTCAGTCCACTACCATGTCCTTCTCATTAGATTCACATGGTATTTCACTCGTGGAATAAATATTAATTCTAAGCATGCCATTTATGAGAATCAAAATCTAAGTTCTTTGTTTAGTGGGAAAGAGGCTAACTTATTCTAATTTCTTCCCATCCTTCATGAAACAAAGAAATTGCATTCCTCTGAATGATGAAATTATTGAAGCATTTCCAGGTGGAGGTCAGAAGAGGACATAAAGAAAAGCCAAAAAAATCCCCATTCGTGAGAATGCGTCCTAAGTCTAGCTGATAACCTAATATTGACACAGCATGAATTCTGAGCATGGGTAAAATCAATCCCTAGGGACAAACATAGGAAAACAGATTCTTGGGGAGTGCACAAAAATCAAAGTCTTTTTATGTATAAAAGTGCAAACAAATATGGAGTTTATCTGTAGCATAAAAGTTCATTAGATAGTAAATAAGAAAAAATGTTTAAAAAAATTTCTTTAAGGGGCAATAATGGAAAAGAGAGAGAGAGAAACTCTATGCCATATATATAAAATAATCTATTAACTATTAATATGAGAGGACATACCTAGAAAAGTATGTATTGTTTAACGTACAGAAAGAATGGAGGGGAGCATTCATAACTTTTATGTGGCATGTTTAAGAATTTTTGTGATCTCTCAATCAGTTGTGAAATCCATCCAAATTAAAAAGTAAATCATTAGGTAGTATGTGTGCACAACTCATAGAGTATTTCCTAGCACCATATAAAAGGGGAAAACCATTGGGTTCTACCATTTAGGGAATTAATGCTTCAGTTTGCTTGAACAGAATTATGTAGACAAAGTCAAAAGTCCCAAAAAACAAATGTGATTTTAACACAGCCCTCCCAAGCACCACATCACTTCTGGTGTTTCATCAACAACCCAAGTAAGAGAAAGTAAAATTTAGGACATATTTCTACAGTACCATATACCAATCTCTGAACTTGGCAACATCTTGCACCATTTTAGGGGGAGGGGTCATACTATAAAACTTTATTTGATGATATGTGAATAAAAATTATAATGCCAATACTGCAAGTGTGGAGAGAAAACCTATTATTTAATACAAGAATTAACTATACCAAAAAAGAGATGCATAAAAATATAAAGATATTTCAATCATTTTCAAGCTTGCTATTTCTTCACTAGCTGTACACATTGCAAAGATAAACCCTAGATTCAGAACTACTCTACTGGAGAGATAAGTAGGAGAGGAATATCTTTAGCCACAAAAGTAGTGATTATGGAGTCAACGTATTCATTATATTTTGATAAGTTCTCGGCATACACTCAAGCTCCTGATATTATGAGATGGTAACACTGTATCTAAAGTTTTATCTAAAAAGGCATTGATGTATGACGTTTTTGAATGAAAGTTTAATTTCTACTTCATTTATCAAATTTGCCTCATCATATATAATGTCTCCTCAAAACTGTCAAAAAGTTTTGTCTTTAAAACAAATCAAGTTTTCAAAGTCAATTATATATGAGTTGGCTGATATGTATGTATATTATTGTATGTATGTTATAGGCGTGTATTTATTGAATTATGAGGAATATTTTCATGTTTCAAATAGGAAATTCTACATTTAAAAAATGTTCTTTCTCAAATGACTTTGTAACATCTCTAACTGCAAAATGACTCTAAGAGAAGTATTAGTAATTTAGATAATTAATTGAAAAAAACATTTGTCTCAATGAAATATATTTGTAATTATATAAAATAATATTAACCATCACTTCTTCAAATTCATACCTTCAAGTCCAAATCCTTATGGATGAATACAGATATCCAACTGGAATTTTAAACCAATCCTCTCTTTTGTTCTAATCTAAACAGAAGAATATTTGAACTCTCTACTGTTTATGGATTGCGTCACATGTGACTTTAATATCATCTAGCTGATATTAATCCACAGTTTATTAATCCACAAAATCAGCGATTTTCAACTGGTGTACCAAAGCACACTGGTATGCCACTAAAGGCACACTCGTGTGCTGCAGGAATTTTTAATACACACAATACCTGACTATTTAGTCAATGGACTGGTCTCTTTTCCCTTAGATTGTCAAGAAAAATGAGAACAGCCAACACAACAATAGATGTCTGGTGTGAATACATCAAAATTATACCTATTTTTTTTCTCAGCTCAGCAAATATATATATTTGGTGTGCCGCAAAACTTTAGTAATTAGTTTATATGTGCCATGAAATGAAAAAGTTTGAAAATCCCTGTACAAAATGATTCTTGTGGTCTCTCCATTTTGAGTACTAATTTTTAAATTTTTTATTTAGAGGGGGAAAGTATCTATGATGAAGATAATGATAATGCTTTCCCACCACTATTTTCCCCAAACAATTTGGAAGAGATGTTATGTCTTGAAATTCATACTCTCCATCTTTTCCAATTCCTAGCTTTTAATATTCTTTTTTGTTCCAACATAGAGGGCTTTTGAAAACATCATTAAAATGAATCTGGATCGCAGAATATTCATTAGGCATCCATCCATACTGCAACATATTTCAAAGTGGTTGAGAATGACAGGTACAGTTGTTATTCAACCCTATGACAGATAGGTTTTCCTACTTTCAAATGCCAGTTCTAAAATTTTTATTTTCATGAATAAATATAAAACATTCTAACAATATATACCAGTGTAATTTTAATAAGTGGCTAGCACTCCCCATCTGCCTGACAGTAAAGCCATTTAAAGAGTGAAACTAGAAGAATCATGCCAAGTTATTTGGCTTTAGTGCTTCTTAGACAATAAAAAAAGACCATATGCTTCCTAATTTTCCCACAACACTTTATATGCAAATTTGAATATGAAATGCATGTATTTTATATGCACTTGTGTGATAAATGTTTCTTGGAAAAAGTGTTTAATTTGGGTTAAAATTTTATACCTCAATTTATTCTACTCAAACATTGATATAGAAACTAGAGGTATATTTTAATATATAGCTAGGAATATATTAGTGCTATAAATCATGTCATAAATAACTTCATTAATACACTCTTAGTAAAGCTTTAATTTATGGAAAAAATCATAAAATTGTCCAATATAGATTATTTAGATTATTCTTGATCACTGGTTGCAAATTATTTGATTATGATGTGCCTTTGCATGGTTTTCTTTATGGTTCTTCTTTAGCTTTGTTGAGTTACCTACAATTTGTCAATTAGAAAATTTTGTAGCTACCTACAATTTGTCAATTAGAAAATTTTGTAGCTATTATTTTCTCAAATATTTGTTCAATCATTCTTTCCCTTCTCTGCTTCTGGGACCCTAATTACACATAGACTAGGCTGCTCTGTTTGGGCTGGACCCCTATAAAATGATGCTCTCTTCATTTCTGCCCCATTTTTGGTTTCTCTCTGTGCTTAATGTTTTCATTTAATAGTCTTCAAGTTTGAGGACCTTTACTTTTGCTTTGTCTAATACATTCTAATCCCATTCTGTGTATTTTCCATTTTAGTCATATTTTCTTCTCTAAAAGACAGATATTTATTATACCTTCCATGTCTGTCCTTATGCTCATATTTTGTCTACTTTGCAGAACATATGGAACCTGTTTATAACTGTTTTAACTTCACTGTCTGCTAGTTCTACCATCTCTGCTATATCTAGGATTGCTTCTAATGATTGGTATTTATCCTAAACATGGGTCATATTTTCCTGCTTTTTTGCATGCCAGGAATTTTTTTTAGTGAATAATAAACATTCTAAATTTTACATTAATCCTTGCTAAATTTTTGTTGTATTCCTTTAACATGTTAGATTTTGATGTGGTGTGCAGTTAAGTTATAGTGAGTCAGTTGAACCCTTCTGATTTTGTTTCTAGGCTTTGTTTGGAAAAATTCAGAGTTCAGATAAAATTAGTGTAAGGCTAATTTATCCCTACTAATAACGTGATACTCTTCTGAGGCCCTACCATTGGCAGAATATAAACCCTTCCTGCTCTGTGTGAGTGCCAAGATTTCTGGTAATGAGTCCTTTCCTTTCATTTATAAACTGATCAATAGCCAAAGATGTGAGGGGTCATCTCTGCAATTCTCTAGTGCTCATGCACTCTTCTCTCTCTCTCTCTCTCTCTCTCTCTCTCTCTCTCTCTCTCTCAAAAGCTCTTCACTTTCACCCCTTTTTCCCCTCAGGCATGTACCTTTGCTTTCTTTTTCCTAAGCTCCAAAGGCCCTTCTTTTGCCTCTGGAACTTATTTCCTGAGTCCATGCAGCCCAACTGGTTCACTTCTTCTACCTCTTCTTTTCTTCCTCCCTCTCTTCCTTCTCCTTCTCCTCCAGTACTTTGCCCTGCAAATTCTAGATATGTCATCTCAGTGAGACCACCAGGCTCTCAGGCTCTGTTTGGGCTCCACTTCCCCTTTAGATAGCCTAGACGGTGCCTCTAAGAAGAGTTAGAACAAATGTGAGTCTCACCTGTTTGCTTCCCCTAGCTCAGACATCACTGTCTTGAAATGACTGTTATTCAATACTTGAAAATCACCACTTCCTTTATTTTGTCTGGTTGTCTATGGTGACAGGATAAATTTGAACCATTACTCCATCATAGCTGGTGAAATTAATTTTAATATAGCACTAATGGTATTGTATCTTGTATACATTAAATAATTTGATCATTTTACTCACTAGTTGTATGTCTAACAGTCATTTAAAATTATTATTTCTCAATATTTAAGTAGTATATCTCATAACTTGTGGTCATTATTATTATTTTTACAAAATGTGATTTATTTTGCTTCTTATCAAGCATGTCTTTAAAATTTCCATTATCCCTCTCCATATTTAGGAAGAAAACAAATATAATGCATAAGAGAAAGTACCCATTATGGCCATGCTGAAGATTCAAAAAGAGCAGACATACCAAATAAATAGAAATCAGGCTTTAAAAGATTTAAACATTTGAAACAAGATAAATAAGAGTAAATAGACAGTAAAAAAAATTAGATGATAAGCTAAAAGTCTGGACAAGAATAGGAGCCATAAAGAGGAAGAACCTCCCAAAATATTACATTTTGATTAGAGAGTTTGAATTCCTTTTCAAAGAGTCTTTCAAATTAGTTCATCAATTTAAAATATCAACTGCTCTAATACCCCATCTATGAGTTTGAGACAGCAAAACAAGCAGGTTGATGGGAAAAGAAAATAAATATTTTCACTCAGATGGTGTAAAATTATAGCCACCTGTGCTATGTTTGCAGCGTTACTAACCCAAATGAAAAGCTCAAAATTAAGTACTTCCTTCCATGCTCTGCAGGGCAGTGTGACATACAGCAGGCAAAGAAGCTGCTCTGCACCACTCACAGCAGCAGGCAGGCTCAGGAATAGCACTAAACCCTCTTGCTGTTGTTGGTTAGCCATAAGGAAAAAAAGCTTGAAATGATGAAACAACATGAAAAAGGCAAAGTCAGGACTCATGGGGATATCTAAATTTGCTGCAAGGCAGTTGTTAATATGTAATATAGGGCCCTCAATACCAACAGAGAACAGTCAGAGTGGTACTTGGATTTGTTTCACTTCTGATTCTATTTTCTTCTACTTATTATCTCTTATACAGGAACAATAAAAATGTTATAAAAATTACTGATGTGCTTTTGTAGCTAAAGACTGGCTAAGAATAGAATGCCACGAAGGCTCTAATCACAGCTTATGCTTACTTCCTCACTCAATGCCGATGTTTCCTCCATACTTCAGCTGTTATTTTTAAATACACTTTAGGCTAATGTTTGACACATTCACTTCTGTCATGGATGATGCCATGTTTTTAAAACATAACATGAAGCAAACAAAACAAGTTAATTATTGCACCCTCCAAAATACATATACCTTACTATAATTTTACCAGTACATTTCCCTCTGCTTATGGAAACCCTCCAACTATACAAACTTGTTATTGTTAGTAATTAACAAAGAAATGTTGAAATTATTCAGGTAAGTATCATTGTAGTTTCCATTGCAAGTTTTGATAGATAGAGGAGGAAATCTTAACAGTATCTCCCAACCCCTAGTGCAGAGTAAACCCTCAATAAATATTTGTTGAGTCATTGTGTATATTAAATAGAAGATCTATAACAATAAAAGCATAATATGCTAATTAGACCAGATGTCCTTCCAAACATCCTTCTGGACCACCTTCCGGACAAAGTCAGGGCTGCAAGGGAAGCCCAGGTCCCAGGTGCCAGAGGAAAGCCGGTGCCAGCAGCCGGGGGAAGGAAGGCCTACTCTTGCACAAATTTCATGCATCGAGCCTCCAGTATTAAATAATTGTGATAATGCTAATTTTTTATACAAAGATTGTGAAATTCTGGATGTTGAAAATGTAAAAATGTATCCTATAAGTTCCTTAATGAAATAATATTTCTTATATAAAAGGTAAAACATAATAATTTTATCACGTATAACTATGATATAGAAGTTCTATTTTTAAAAAGAAAATAAAACCTAAATGTTTCTTAAAAAATTTGCATGTCATTTCAATCATAAGTAACTATCCTTACATCTTTTATGCAGTTTTTGTCCTGATAAATAGCAGCAATTTTCAAAAATCAATAATTAAGGATTCTTATGTATATGTATTGGCCAAATAATTTGAACCATTGAGTTCGATATTGAGGTATTTACACTAATATGCTCAATGCTGTAACTTCATAAACATCAGATAATCATACAATTCTAAGAAGCAAACTCTAGCTGAATGTATAAACACAGGAAGAATTGACTCCATTGTCTTACTGACTATGATGACACCAGGATATGGTTGGTGTTGCTCTGGTGATAGCAAGATTACTTGGTATTTCATGGGCCAGCATAATGAAAAGTCAACTGTCACAGGTCTTTTTAATCTGAGCTAAAAAGTTTAATTTAGAAAATGGTATTGATTTCTGTATCCTGTTGCTTTTTTTCTAGCAAGTACAAACTTATTACAGCTACATTATTTAACTATGTAAGGACCTGGGAGAAGAAAGGTGATATAAAACATGGAATAAATGAAAATAATGACTATCTCAATCTTTATTTGTATCCACTCTATAGTTGGTACTTCAACTTCCTAAAGCCTGACACTCAACTAAATCATAATTTTACATTTTGAAATGTTTCATGTGCCATTTGTTGTTATGTTTAAATTTTAAAGAGATGGCTTTTAGAAAAAAAAATAATATAATTTGCAATGTAACTTTTGATTATTTAAAAACACACAGATGAATTCTAGCTGCCAAATTTTAATTGAGGAAAAATCACACAGGCCAGCGAAAAGCTATTTTGCCAAGACATTTTCTGAAAACTATTGACATTTTTAATGCATGAGAACCAGAATAGCAGTGCTTCATCCTTCCTTGTTATTAATTTCATATATATTACAGATGATCATCCCTTGTGCATTGCCACATGTAGGTAAGTTGGCGATTTATGCTTTAAAATGTTGGTCCCTTTTACAGGCAGATAAATTGACGCCCCCTCCCCCCCGCATCTTGGAAAATCCCTTGTCAACCATGTTTCATTAGAATTCCTTAAATTATGGTACAATAACCTGAAGGGGGATTGTTTATTAGAGGTTTCTAGGCCTCCTATATACTTGCGACTTGCAAATGAATCCTAGGTGAATGCCAGGAGTATAAACATCCAAAAGAAAGCCCATGTGGAACAAGGCTGTATCAAAGCCTAAAGGATTCAGGTTTAAATTATTGAAACTCAATTGTGGATGCATGGCTTATTTATGCTGGTTTGCTTTCTGGCTGCACTATATACTGTAAGTCTACTGGGTTTAGGACAGAACACAATGACTTCTTTTCTGTATATTTTAATATTTTTCTACATCACTTGTCCATGTTGATACATCAGTGACTCAAAAATAAAAAAAAATAAAAACATTCATGTATTGTATGTATAAGGCAACTTTCCTCTCATCTGTCTTTTAGTTGACTCTAAGATCTAGATTTTCACTGTTGTGTGAGAAAAATATCTGTTAGAAGAAAAAATTATGAAAATATTCTTTTCATACCTATACAAAAGGGAAAACAAATATGGTGAAAATGAAAATATTATATGCCTACCTAATTTATGATAGAACGATTATATAAAATACATTTTGCACACATCATGAACTCTGTAATGGCAAGTTATCTAGAAGATGAATTGTTATATGGGGAATCTACTATTACAAGCACAGAATATAACCAGATACACTCTTCTCTTACTACTATTTGTATGGACAGGTGATGCCTGGGGATATCCAGAGGTCTCGCCAAGGATGTATGGCTCTGCATTAGCAAAAGATGCTTCCTTGTTGCCTGAAATTACAATCTCCCAGAATTCTAAAGAAAACATTTTCTCCTTCTTTATCCAAGTGAGGGGCATGAGCATGGGTCAACTGACTGGCTTTCCTACCATAAATTAGGAAAATTGTACTGATAAAGCATCGTCATTAATATTTCTCTGTTTCTCTCTGTTTTATGGGGAAAATAAATTAATTTGTAAGCAGAATCTTTTTCTAGTCTTAGTGTTATCATTTTTCCAGGTAGAGTATAGACTTTAGGAAGCCTGCATTATAAGTTCCCAGGGATGAAGTTGAGAATCAATAATTTTGTTGTATGAAGTCTTTCTGGTGGAATTGATTCTAATGAAAAACTGGAGTACGCTAAGTATTTAAAACATTCAGTGTACCCTCCTCCCCGTGACTCCATATAAATGCTCTAATCTATTTTTAAACTTGTTTCTCTGTGGGAATTAATATATATGCATTTTTATTGATCATAGGGTTCCATATTTTATTAGAAGAAGGTGCAGACAAAAGAATAAGTTAAAATACACTGAATGTTTCTATAGTGTGGTATATTAATAGTATTTAAGAATCATGGCCCTGCCCAGTGTGGCTCAATTGGATGGATGTTATCTTATGCTCCTAAGGGTTGCTGATTCGATTCCTGGTTAGGGCACATGCCTGGATTGAGGGCTTAAGCTCCAGAAGGGGCGTACAAGAGGCAGCTGATCAGTGTTTCACTCCCACATAAATGTTTCTCTCTCAACCTCTCCCTTCCTTTCTCTCTATAAATCAATGAACTATTGTTTAAAAAAAGAAAATAAAAAAATTTATAACAGTAAGCTGTAATTATAGTATGCAGAATAATAATATATTTCAGCAAGCTCAAAGCAATTCTTCTGAATCCAAATACAGTGAATACCCAGAAGAGAATGGCATTTTACAACTTGCTTTCTTAGTCTATGCAGGTTATATAATATTTATCTTTTGTTTCATTGAATGTGATCATGATGCAAAATAATGTGCTTTGTTGTATAGAAAGGGTTAAAGTATGTCCTTTGTGAGCCATTCATTGAAGATTTGTTGGGGGAGTTAGTAAGTCTATAGTTCAATATGTGGTGATTGAACAAGGACCATAGGTGCAGAGACAGAGAGAGAGGAAGAGAGCCGAGGCAAATGACATCCCTAGGGCTTTACAACATATGGCCCATCAGTCAAGGGTCAAGCCCCCTCACAAATTGCATGCACTTTACATAGCCATCTGCATCAATAAATTACTACTCTTCTGTAGCCAGGCACTAATGCATGAGCAAGAGGGATCAGCCCCACTTACAAATAAACTGTTTTATTTATTCTTGTTCATTTTAGTGCCATACTGTGACCTATCATTTTGACACTAGAATTTCCTCCCATAATCAAGCCAACCAACTAATAAATGCCCTAATTCTTTACAATATGCATTTGTCTTTTCCAAGTGATGGGACATGTCCCACAGCGTAACTAAGGTGCAGGGAAAGCAGGTTTGAATGCCCACGAGAAACAACCTGTGAAGATGAAACATTTCAAGAGACTCATTTGTCTTATTTATTTTTCTGTTGAGTTTCCCTGTGATGCCCAATAGCTGCTTGCTAATGACAACTTTCTGTAATAAATACTTTGCATTTTTAGACATGGTCCATTTACAAATAAGACTGTCAGCACTAAAGCAACTAGGTGTGTGTGAGTGTGTGTGTGTGAGTGTGTGTGTGTGTGTGTGTGTGTGTGTGTGTGTGTGTTTTACTACCACTTACATGTAGAGAGAATTTTTGATACTGGTATGTAAAATAGATCTCAATTACGATTCATTTTGTGTAAATTCAGTTGTTAGTTTTAATGCATATTTTTATGTTTCAGTGATTTTGCACAAAAATTAAAGTGTTGTACATTTGAGAATAACTTTTATATGTGAAAAACTATATATATATATATATGTGTGTGTGTATATATATATATATATATAGTATTTGGCACCCCAAAAAAGTGAACACTTCTGAAAAAGAATCAATGTTTGAGAAGTTCAACCATTTGTAGCTAGGTGATTGGCTGATGGTACACTTAAAAAGCCAAAATTTTTCACATAAGCAAGGTATTTTGGGGAGGAGGGATGGAAAAGAAAAGAAGGCAAAGAGAATGAAGCGCCTAATTTGAGCCAGGCGTGTGTTACATAAATCACTTCATTTAAATCCTTGCAAAACCCTCTGATGTGAGTAATTATTATCACTATTTTATAGGTGACAAAATGAGGACTAGGCAATGTTAAGGGCTTTGCCCACGATCACACAGTGGGAAGAGGCAGGACGGGGATTTATAGACAGCTCAGCCTGGTCCAAAAGTCACCCCCGCCACACACACACACACACACACACACACACACACACAGGTGGCTGCAGGTGAGGAGGGTGGGCAGACTCACACACACACACACTCACACACACACACACTCACACACACACACTCACACACACACACACACACACACACAATCTTCCAAAAAAGGAGAAACGAAGATGGAGAGGAGCTGGGATTTACATACTGTAGTCATGGACCTAGGAGAAAGAGAGCCCTATGCAGGATCTTCTTCAACCACTTCTCTGCTACTGTAATCTCAGCACAAAAGCCCTCACATAGCAGAAATGGGGGGAAACAGTAGTTGAATTCAAGAAGAAAAGTAACCGATGAGAAAAGAAATGCATTGTTGGATGTAAATGGGTGCAGCCACCATGGAAAACAGTATGGACTTTCCTCAAAAAAATTAAAATTACTATGAGATCCAGCAATTCCACTTCTGGATATTTATCTGAAGACAAGGAACACTAACTAAAATAGATATATCTCCACCCCACCCCATATTCATTGAAGCATTATGTACAAAAGCCAAGACATGGAAACAACCTAAGTTTCTATCAATGGATGGATAGATTAAAAAAAAACTATTCAGCCACAAGAAAAATGGAAATCTTGCCATTTATGATAACATGGTTGAACTTTGAGGTCGTTATGCTATGTGCAATAAGTCAGGCAGATAAATAAAATTACCATGTATCCTTACTTACAAGTAAAACTAAAATTAAACAAATTTATAGAGACAGAAAACAGAATGATGGTTATCAATGCAGATGGGTGGAGAGGAAGATTAGTAAAATGGGTGAAGGTCAAAAGTACGAACTTCCAGTTATAAGATAAATAAGTCCTGGGATGTAATGGACAGCCTGGTGACTACAGTTAACAATACTGTGTTGTATATTTAAAAGTTGCTAAGAGTATAGATCTGAAAAGTTGTCATCATAAGAAAAAAATTGCAACTATGTATGGTGACAGATGTTAACTAAACTTATTGTGATCATTTACCAATAAATACAAATATCAAATTGTTATGCAGTATACCTGACACAAAGGTAATATTATATTTTGCATCAATGAAAAATAATAAACAAATACATTTTTAAAAAAGAAAAGAAGAGAGAAGGGCGACCTGGAGATCAGCCCAGCTCTGCAGCTGAGATATAGCCAGAAACAGGCTTGGTGATTATGCAGATCAAGGAAAGGGTCCAATCGCTTTCTGGAGCACTGAGAGATGCCCAAGGTCAATAGGAAAAAGAGACGAAGATAGAACAGCTTAGAAATAAATAGCATGAGGAAAAAGAGGAATTTTAAAGAAATCCTGTGCCATAGTTATTCTTCTTTATTTTAATATATTTTTATTAATTTTAGAGAGAGGAAGGAAGATGGCGAGATAGAAACATCTACTAGAGAGAAACATCGATTGACTTCCTCCTGCACACCCACAACCCAGGTGTGTGCCCTGTCCAGGAATTGAACCATGACCTCCTGGTTCATAGGTCAAAGCTCAACCACTGAGCCACACAGGCTGGGCTGGAGTTATTATCTAGCTTATCTGAAAAACTAGTTGAAACCTCAGTTTGTTCTTATACTTTGGTTGGCTCTGTGTATCTTTTTGGAATATCTCCTGATTCTGTATATCTTATATAATATGGAAAATACCTTTATATATACAAAAAAATTTGAAATACATATCCATGAAAGATTTTTTTCTTTTATATGCACTAAAAAGGCAAATTTGGATTCCCATAAGCCCTATGTATTTCTTCAAATACTCCTAAGTAGTCTATCAATGTAAAGGTTAATTAATTACCTTTTAAATTGAGAGCAAATAAACACAGGCATGATTGAGTATGAGAAACACAGATGTGGAACTTCACATCTGAGATTAGAATCTAGTTCATGAAACATATCAGAGTGGACACAAGACCAAATTCTTTTGATTTAGATGGAAAGTATGTAGTAAGATTTGCATTGTAATGGATCCATTGACCCCTGGTCAAGATGGAATTGTCAATAGAAGTGTCTTATGTATGGTATGAATCATATCTAATGGTTCTATTAACATCATATTGAGATTGAAGTTTCAAGGAGCATGACTTAGAATAATGGAAATGGAAGAGAGCTTTATTTATTATTTTCATTTCATTTCTGTAAGTGTATTTTTTCACTTTACATCATCTCTCATAAAGAAAATCAGGCATTGATACACTTATTAAAATTATATCAAAGCACATAAACTTGTAAAATGCATCCAATTTTAAAACAGATGTTTTCCCCCTACAAGAACAATTTCCTAATGGCCTATACCTTAAGGAATAAGGAGGATTGGGACTAATGGAAAAACAGTGGATTGACAGTGAGCAAACATAGCATCTTTTGTTACTCATGCCTCTGCTATACTCCGTAACTGTAGGCAAGTGGCTCTATTTCCTTCTGTCTGAATCTGCAATTGGAAAATGAAGATAACTTGATGCCTACCCTTCTTTTATGTCATAGGTATGTAAATATCAGATAATATAAATGAAGCTTTTGGAGCACTTTAGAAAACATTAGTTTTTGAGTTAAAACAATTATCATTGCCGAAACCGGTTTGGCTCAGTGGATAGAGCGTCGGCCTGTGGACTGAAAGGTCCCAGGTTCGATTCCGGTCAAGGGCATGTACCTTGGTTGTGGGCACAATATTATTATTTTTTAATTTATTTTCTTTTTTTCTTTACTGATCAAGGTATTACTTATGTGTTCTTATCCCCCACGGCCCCCTCCCACTCATGCCCTCACCCCCCTGGTGTCTGTGTCCATTGGTTAGGCTTATATGCATGCATACAAGTCCTTTGGTTGGTCTCTCCCCCTTGCCCCCACCCTTCCCTCCCTCCCCTCTGAGGTTTGATGAGCTGACTGATGCTTCTCTGGCTCTGGATCTGTTTTTGTTCATCAGTTTATGTTGTTCATTATATTCCACAAATGAGTGAGATCATGTGATATTTATCTTTCTCTGACTGGCTTATTTCACTTAGCATAATGCTCTCCAGTTCCTTCCATGCTGTTGCAAATGGTAACAATTCCTTTTTTTTTTTACCGCAGCATAATATTCCATTGTGTAGATGTAACAATTATTAACTGATACCTTATTCCATCATATTAAGTGACCACATTCAATATTTAATAGGCAAGTGTCAATCCAGACAACTTTATAATTCTTCAGGTATTTCTTAAGGAAAAGGAATAAGAAAATTTTATGTAGTGGTATACCTGAAGTAGTATTAGTCTGTCTTCTCTGCCATTTAAATTTTTAAATACTAAAATATAATATCTTAATGACAATATCAATTTACTTAACAGCTTTCTATTCAGCCTTGTCAGAAATATTACAGTGACTAATAAAAGTATAAACTAAATGGAGAATATTAAATGGACAAAGAGAGAAAAGTCTTCTCCTTACTGCTATCTACTAGAAACAGCCAGAGTGTAGAGCTATGATTCTGGGAGAATGTGAACGGTGATGAACAATCATGGCAGAAACAAAAAAGCATGGGATCCTCTAGAAGGAACGAGTTGAGAAAATAAGCATATTCTTCCCAGACGACATAGGCCTTTTTCAAAATGGAGTGGGGAAATCATAAAAATGAAAGTTGACATTCCTCTGGTGGCTGAGAATAAATCTGAGTAAAGCAGAATAAATCAGGATAGAAATTGCAACTTTTCTCCAAGTTTCCAAATGCAGAGAGAAAAGATAATCCAGAAATGCATGTGACATGGCAGTTACTACAAAATCAGTTTGGTGTGAAAAGAAGCTGATAATAAATCTGGCCAACAATGAACAATCAAGGAGTCAATGTTAGTGATTCAAAGAATAAAGCCGCAAACTGAAATTTGCTCCTGAACCTTTTAATTTTCAATTTAGACCCATACCAGCATCCATAAATAAGTAAACACATATCCTCTGTTATTATGACCACTTATATAATTTCAGTAAAAATATTTCAGAAAAAAATTATGACTATAGCTTCCATAGAAATTCTAAATTTATAATGGCAGGTAAATGGCTTAAACTTGGCCTTTAAGTCATGCCTCTGTTTGGAATGGGCCTTATATTTAACTTATATCATAATTCATTATTTTACATTCCTATACCTGATTAGATGGCCCTACAAATCATTTGCAACTGGTTCCACTGAGACCCACTACAACACAAGAAACAGAATCTTCCATTTAGCAACTGTGTGACCTTGGATAATATAATTAAGCAATGAGTCTTGTGTTTTTATGTGTAAAATGAAGATAACTTAGAATTGTTGTGATGATTAAATGGAGTAATAACTAAAATATTTAGAGTAACAGTTCATAGAAAAGTTAGCTATCATCATCACATTCATCACATTCTGCATCATCATCATCATCATAATCCACAACCTCACTGGCTCTCTCAGAGATTTACTGTAATCACTTGCCTATTTTATAATATTCCAACACTGATTTATAATGCAAAATAACAATGCTAACAAATTCATGACTTCCTAGAGACTTTCAGGATTTTTTTAATTACATTATCTAGGGAGGTTTTGTTATATATATTTTGGATTTGTGTGTGTGTGTGTGTGTGTGTGAGTGAAGTAAGCTTATTTCCAGGTTCAACTTGAAGCATGTCCCTCCAGTAATCTGTTACTTACAAAAATGTCTAACCAAGGTCCACCTGAAGACTGTTATGGAGAGAAGCTTTGTCGTTGTGAATGTACACTCAGTACACCTATCAGTTCCCTTTAGTGAGTACTTTGTGCAGTAAAAACCAGGTTCCAATTGATCATTTGGACACTACTTTTTCACCTCTTGTAGATCTTTAGAAATATAAACAATACAATGTTGCCATTTTTCAATTTTCAAAACATAGATTTCAAAACAAAACTATTGGCAGCCACTGCTGTGCTTTAAGTTCATTAAACATTATCTACTACGTATAACCTATTGCTTCACTTGGGAATGAATATCTGTTTGAGCTTCACTTCAAAGATATTCTCTAGCTACTAAATGAAATGATTTAGTTGGTGATACGTTTGTTTCCAACCAGAATAGTTTTATAAACTATTTACTTTCCAACAAGGAAAAGAACGTACAAAAGTGAAGTGGTGTACTAGGTGGGTACTCTAAGACACTGTTTTTCAGGGGATCTAGAACGTGTCAATCAGTACAAGGATATTTCAGAGTAGTATAACTTTTTTCCCATATCATTCACACCAAATGTGAAAATCGGAAATGTCTTCCTTAGGTAACAAAGCAACCAGAAGTTTTGCCATATTTGCAATAACTTTCTTCAATTTGAGGAAATAAACCAATTTTTTTACTAACACACACACACACACACACACACACACACATGCACACACACGCACACACACGCACACACACAAATATGGCCACATTTGTCTGTTATCTTAGCATTTCACTGCCTGTATATAAATACTAATAGTGTTACTTTTTTTATTAAAATATATCATTGTAGATAAAAGCAGATTCCCCAGAACAAACTATTAAGCCACAATAAAAGCTCCCTTTTCTGCTATTTCCTCAGAGAATTGACAACACCGTGTAGTAATATGTCTTGTTCTTTCCAAGACTAAACATCATTTGAAAAGGTCTCTTCTCAGTGTAGAGAAAAGCTATACAAACTCACTTCCATTTAAAGTGTCTTTGGAGGCAATATCAGCCTTCCCTTGTATCTAATTGTACCCATTTTCTTAAGTGGTTACATAATTTGTAACTCTACCCTGCGAACCTCCTGTGTGTTCAGCAAGCACATACTTGCCACTTTGGCCCTGGCACGGATGAAAGTTCTGTCTCTACCTCCCTACCTGGCCTTACTGAAAATGAAGCACCCGTTTCAATCCCAGACATAGAGAGCAGAGGCAGAGCTCCAAATCAATTACTTTCCCATACACGCTCTTCACCCTGAAATATCTCTTCAGATATGTAACAGGCCAGTTAGGACCTTGGGCCTCATTCATCTGGGTGGCAGCCTGTCAGTGACATTCCCAGGAAGCCCAGATACCAGAACAAGGTTTCAGAGGTCAAACAGATGTAGTTTCCTCGCGTCCCCACCTGTCTACAGCCATGCTCTGCGGCCTTGCTCCATAGTCCCCACCCCCAAAGCCACCACCCAAGGTGAGGTTACCCAATGGTGCAGCACAAATGTCAGTGCAGTGAAAGTGGAGGGGACATCGCACAATTATTAGGTCATTGCATCATTTCAGAGACTCGATTATTGTGATTGATCCTACTGACAGTCATGCTGTCTTCAAATAATTGTACCAACCTCATCTTCACTTCCACTCTGTCTCTATGGCCTGTGTGACCTTGGGTAAGTCGTTAAACTCCCAGATCCAATTCCTTTTGCTGGATGTAACACATTAGCTTACTGTTTGAGCTGAATCTTCTTTGTGCTATATTGCTAAATTTAAAATGATGGATTTACTGCAATTTAAAACAGTGAATCAATCTGTTTCACCTTTGAGAAATTTCTTTAATCACAGCTTTGAGGATTACAAATGGTCCTGACTTGCAGGTGAATCTTCAAACCACTCAGTCTAGTGAATGCTGAGAAATAACACTTCTTCCCAATTACACAGAAATTAAAATGGTAGTTAGTTGTGCTGTGGACCATTTTTACGTCAATAGAGAGCAATATGGTATTTCAATAGGTTGGATAAAGGTATGTATTTCATTTCAATGATAAATGTGTTAAATAAATATATGTAATAAATTACATATTCATATTCATATTTTCCATAAATCCACAAATGGGCCGCTGTGGATCTGTAAGAAACATCCTAACTCAGTGTGGTGACAACAGTCCCCTTCTTTCCTAGTTTCAGTGACCACCTGTTTCATTACTTCTGTAAGACATTGCAGATACATTAAAAAGGAATAAGTTGACAGTATGTGAGAGTCATTCAAAGGGAAATTCTAACCAGAATGACAAGAAAATCCCATAAATGGCCTGGCCCTCAGCATGTCCCACAGGTAGCACTAGGGCCCAGCAAAGCTATTAGTATAACCATGCAAGAGACGATAAAGAAGGCTGGCCAGAGCCCCAGATGGTGCCGCCATAAAAATGCATTCCAAAGCTTGGCATCTGGAGTTTGCAGCTGCCACGCACAGCCCATATGTGGCAATAAATATTGGTTCTGAGGCTGGAGCAGCTAGGGGTGAGGGTCAAATGGAGCCATCTGAACCATCACAATGGAGCAAACAGACAAAGCACGGAAGTGATTGTGAAATGGCATGTGATTTTTCATATATCTTACTCCTTTTATTATTGTCAGCTGCTGAAATGCTAAGGTAAAATTTTGGCGAATAAGGGTGTATTTGTCAAAGGATGGCAGCTCATATGCAATCATCCTTTTTTGTTCCTGCTCTTTATTTTACCTCCTTCCAAATATTAAGCTCTCCTTACTCTCACCAATCTGTTTGTCATTTAAATTCTTAGTACTTCCCTTCAGCTACAATTATCGCATATGAGACAACCTCTTAGCAACCAATTGTTTCCTTCTTAAAATGTACAATATTTTCATTCATTTATTAGTTTCTTCATGTAGCAACTATTTTATTGATGATTTACTATGGGTCAGGCACTGTTCCAAGCATCGGAGATATGAAAATATACAAAATTAGTATGGTGAAGGCCTGGGGTGGGGGGGGGTGCAGGATAGAAAGGGTCATTGGGCAAAAAAAATATATTGTGATACTTTCAACAATAAAGATAAATTTTAAAAAAAGAATATACAAAACAAACTCCTAACTCTCGTGGTGGCTACATTCCACTAAAGCTAATTTATATGTCTATTCCCTACTATTTATGGAACATTGACTTGTGCCCTGTGATTCTCATCTCCAGGAGAGAGGAAATTCTGTTCAAAGAGACAGACAAGAAACAGGTAATAACAAGTGTGTGAAATGCTAACTACAACAGCAGAAGATCATGTCCTGAGAACACAGAGAAGGGTGATTCAATCGGACATGAATATGAGAAGAGTATCAGGAGGTCTCCACAAAGCATCTGAGACCTCACCTGGGAATTAGCTAAGCAAATAGGAAGAGAAAAAACAACCCAAGAAATGAAAATGGAGTGTGAACTGGTAGAGCTCAGCCAGTTGTTTAAAGAACTGGAATATAAAATGGGAGAATATGGAAGAGGTAAAGGTGGAGTGGGTAGCAATGGCCAGTCATGAAGGGCTTTTGCAAAATACCCATGAATTGAAGGACATTTTGTCCTCAAGGTAACCTGAATGGGGAATCTCTAGATACATAAATATTTGCATACGGATAAAAGCGAAAATTCCCAAAGAATGACATTTAGGAAGTTGAAAAGTGAAATCTAGCTTATTTACAGCCAGAAGGTCATTGAGGAAGCATTTATGCTAGACATTGATGCAGAGGTAGAATTTTAGAGAAGAGGATCATGGGCAATTCAGCAAGGAGAATATTGAAATAATGGAAACTTTTACTTGGTCTTTTAAAATGATCTGCTCCTCTGAGGAAAATCAGTATACTTTTTCAACTTCTAAAGTTAAGAAAATTGAGGAGGAATATATGATTAGGTAAAATGTAACAGGCTGAAACTTCTTTAGTAGCCATGTTCTTCCACTGTGTTATTAAGTATATTCTAATTAGTTAGGTTATAACTTAAAAGAACTGTGATCCTGCTTCTAATTTAAGAATTAACCTAAAATTTCCAGCATTATTTTCACCTGAAATCTGTACAGTGAATTTGAATGAGATCTGCCCTTGGGATCTCTCATACATACTTATCAGGGCATAATGCCCCCTCTGACGTGCTAGCAATTATTTCAAACTTATGGAATATGTCTCATCAATAAGTTGTAAAATTTCTGACATTTGTCATAAACTTACTATCAAGAGCTTCATAGAAGTTATTTGCCTCAGATTCATCTCAAGACATGTCAGCTAAAGAAATGTTTCAATGGCATTATAACAAAGTATTTTATTGTAAAAAAAGATTCACATAATCTATCCTGACATATTATTATCAAACAATTATTATGGCATTGTTCCTTATTATACCTGATTTATTCTCAAGATGTGCCATTGTGTCTTAACCAATAATATAATCTGCAAGTACTGGTGATATCTTCAATTATACTACTGATTTCTCATGTCCTAAATTAGAATTATAAAATCTTAAAATCCAGGCATTCTGTCCAAATAGTCACAGTAGTCATGCAGTCAATCCTATGTAAGCTCATGCTGCTGAAAACACGAGTTCATTTCTCCGCATCTTCACTAGCACTTGTTCTTTGTTGATTTGTTGATGATGGCCATTCTGACAGGTGTGAGATGGTAGCTCATTGTCATTTTGATTTGCATCTCTCGGATGATTAGTGACTTTGAGCATGTTTTCATATGTCTCTTGGCCTTCTGTATGTCTGTATGTTTCTTCAAAAAGTATCTATTTAGGTCCTTTGCCCATTTTTGGATTGGGTTGTTTATCTTCCTTTTGTTAAGTTGTATGAGTTCCCTGTAAATGTTGGAGATTAAACCCTTATTGGAGATAACATTGACAAGTATGTTCTCCCATTCAGTGGGCGCTCTTGTTGTTTTGTTGATGGTCTCTTTTGCTCTGCAGAAGCTCTTTATTTTGATGTAGTCCCATTTGTTTATTTTCTCTTTAGTTTCCATTGCCCTAGGAGCTGTATCGGTGAAGATGGTGCTATGACATATGTCTGAGATTTTGCTGCCTGTGGATTCCTCTAAGATTTTTATGGTTTCCCGTCTTAACGTTTAAGTCCTTTATCCATTATGAGTTTATTTTTGTGTATGTTGGTGGTCTAGTTTCATTTTTCCTTTGCATGTATCTGTTCAATTTTCCCAACACCATTTATTGAGGAGACTGTATTGACTCCATTGAACGTTCTTACCTCCTTTGTCAAATATTAATTGAACATAGTGGTTTGGATCGATTTCTGGATTCTCTATCCTATTCCATTTGGTCTATATGTCTGTCCTTGTGCCAGTACCAGGCAGTTTTGAGAACAGTGGCTTTGTAATATAGCTTGATATCTGGTATTGAGATCCCTCCTACTTTGTTCTTCTTTCTCAGAATTGCTGCTG
>NW_006298312.1:3548509-3574305 GCF_000327345.1 Myotis davidii
AAAAGGTACCACAGAGACGGTTACTTTTGTTGTGGGTCTTGAAAAATGACTGGGAGTAATGAATATGAGTAACAGGGATAGCATATACACATAAAGAACTATATTTAGTGGGGGGGGGGCAATGGCGGGGATAAGGAGGACACATAAATACCTTAATCAATAAAGAAAAAAAAACTAAAACGTAAGTTCAACCATGTTTTACCAAGTGTTTTTCACTGTTTACACACAGATTTAATTGTCCTTAATTTTACTGAGTTTGCTTTTCTAAAAGTTAACACTTTATTTATTTAAAGCAATATATAACAATTTGCTATTATTTCTACCAATCATTCAGTTTGAAACACTTTTTCCCCTAATGAACTCGAAAATGCACACCCATTTTCATGGTCTCTGCATTTGCTCACTACAGCTTGCCAATTAATTTTGCTTGGGCCAGTCATCTCAGTATTCAAGAGCTCCTAAAATCCTACATGCTCTTTCAAGCTCCTCAGCAATAAAGACCATTCACTGGGCTATTTGTTCTGCCTTGTCATAACCTTTTGGCTACATCCTGTTCAATGAAAAGCCAATCTTTTGCCTGATATGATATTGCTTAGGGCCCAGTCTACTTTGGGCATTCTGTGCATTTAACTAAAAAAACTGAAGCCGGGGATCACAGGGACTCTCATTTCAGATTATCAAGTGTAAATGAGCTAAGTGTTTTGATAGCTCCTAATTACTAATGACAGTCTAGTGGAAGAGTTTGCATAAGCCACACATCTAGGTAATATGAAACCTTGTGCCGCCCCTTGGCAATTACATCTCTGCTGAGGTATAGGAAGGGGAGGGAGACCACCAGGTGTCCAACAAGAAAGACAGAATGTGTGGATTAGCAAAAAACCAAAACAACAAAAGAAAAACCCAAAAACAAAACAAACAAACAAAAAAACAGTGAGATCTAATGAGGTTATAGTCTAAGAGGGCTTTCATTAGTAGTGCTATATTAGTACATAATTTGGGGACCACTTTCAAAAAATTGCATGAGAAATCACTGGTGCACATGAAAATTACTGAAGCAGAGCTGGCTGGCTCGCTCAGACTTGTTTGTTTTGGTGTTCCTTGAGAGTCCTGGTTTCATACCCTGCTCTTAGCAAAAGGCTCTCATGGGACTAGCTTATTCTTCTTTATTCTCCATAAGTATTCTCCACAAATAAAATACTTGACAACAGATTTTTTAACTAACATTGAAGCCTCTCACCATTAAGTTAAAAAAATATGAGATATCATGATGTTTATGCTGAATAAAATAGTTGCTTATAGTTTTAACACAAAGACACACACACACACACACCATTCTTATTGAGCAACACAATATCATTTTAATCCTATAACCTCTGTGAATTTTTTATGATGCTGATATCATCCTCATTATGCACATAAGGAAAGATATTAAATAATTTTCCCAAATTACATACCTTATAATTAGTACAGACTTGCTTTTAGTGCAAAGACATATTACACAATCTTAAACATTATAAAATTATATAATCTAAGTGGGTAATACTTAGAAGTTTTTAATATTTCTAGGATTTTAAAATAGAAAGAATTTTGCATTTTTCTTTTATTGTCATCTCTACTATTTACCATTTCTGGCGGTGCACCTCAAACAGGAGTATCGATCATTGGCACCAAAAGACAAATTATCTAAATACAAATAAAATTTAGATCAACTGTTGACAATCAGGTGGCCTCCTTGGGTTAATGATATAGACACATTAGCTCTCATATATTGAGCTTCAAAAGTGGATCATTTCAGAATCAAATATATTTTTATGTGACAATTTAAAATCATCCTCAAGACTGACAACACTGGGCTTGCAACTTGCAGTAAGTAATCAATCTCCAGACAGAAACACTGCTGGTCAGTTTTATGAATTCGGTTAAATGTGAAGAAGTGGAAGACTTCCATTCTCACATACCCACTGGATTTCCTTTGGTAAGCCTGTTTTCTCATTGCTTTCTACAGAATTGATTAAATGTATTTTCCAGATAAAAATTGTGTTGGTGTTTAAGATCTGGTTAAAAACAGAATGGCTTGTTTGACCATGAACACAAAGGAATCTGAAATGAAATTTAGTTCCTACTCTTAGTCCTGGTTTATATCCTGTGATGTCTGTAAAATAGCTTTGCTCTTCAAATCTATAGGCTTCCTGATTTGCTTTAGTAAGAGTTTGAGAAATCTAGAAGTATACTGTACTCTCCCAAACTATTAGATTCCTGACTCAGAAATAAAGTTTAGCTACCGTTGATAATAATTTATTACTTCTTAGTACTTCAGAGTTTACCCACTGGAGCCTACATCTGCAATATGCATACAACCACATGGTGGCAGTATAGATTTGTGGTCACATGGTTAGGAATTCCAAAGAATAAGGTTTAACCATATTCATTGTCTATACTACATCTACTAGTTGATCGTTTTTAAAACATGGAATGCTTCACACTGGACTTGTTTTATTAATTCTTACAAATTTGCCAACACTTTTCTTTAAATTTACATATGCCTTTAAGAAAGGCTTTTTTTTTTTTTTTTTTTTACTTTTAGACTCTTAAGTATTGAAGTTTTTAATATTTCTAAGATTTCAAAATAGAAAGAATTTTACATTTGTCTTTTACTATCATCTCTACTATTTCCCATTTCTGGTGGTGCACTTCAAACAAGAGTATCAGTCATTGGCACCAAAAGACAAATTATCTAAATACAAATAAAATATAGATCAACTGTTGACAATCAGGTGGCCTCCTTGGGTTAATGATATAGATACATAAGCTCTCACATATTGAGCTTCAAGAGTTGATCATTTCAGAATCAAATATATTTTTTTATAAATTAATTTGAATTGAAAACCTCTAAAAAGATTTTGGTTTCCCAAATTCATATGCCACTGCATAATATCACATTTGTATGTTTCTTTTACTAAAATAAAGTCTAATCTCCCCAGTGTTCATCTAAATTCTACCTCCCTAAATAGTTTGGATCTTAGTGAAAACTCTTAACCTTCTCTAGTTCAAGCTTTAACAGTACAGTATAAAGTTTACATTTCAATATATTTCTCTCTCTAGGAAAAGATATCATAGCCTTTCCTTAAGCACACAAAATTGGCAATTGAAGCTAATGGAAAGGCCATTAGATCTCGGGTCAGAAGATCTGGGACCTTGTTCTTATTTTGGCACTTTGATGCTGGGTAACTTTGAATATGACACTTAACCCCTATGACCCTAGGTTTCCTTTTCTGTAAAGTGGACATGGTGGTTCAATAAAAAAATAAGAGTTAAATAAAAGCAAATAGAAATAGTGCCTAAAACAGACTAGGACTTAAAGGAATATTATTCCAGAACTGCTTTAATTTTTCTCTCTAATTTAACAACCAACAAAAAGATTACTAATAAAAGCAAACTTTAAAAAATAAAAGAAATTTCTGTTTTCTAAGAGTTCTGGAAAGTGTTGAACCTTAACATCATCATCCTATCTAATAAAAGAGTAATATGCAAATTAACTGTCACTCCATGACAAAGATGGTGGCACCCATAGAAGCTGGGCAGGATGCTGGCAGCATCACCCCAGCAACGTGAGCCCAGGAGGCAACTGTGACCCGTAGGCAGCACCCAGCAGGGCCTGCTTGCCCATCCCGTGGTGTGGAGCAGGCAGGCCCTGCAGAGAGCAGAGAACCATGGGGAGTGGGACCAAGCCGTCAGTAGCACATCCCCTGAGGGCTCCCAAATTGGAGAGGGTGGAGGTCGGGCTGAGGAACCTCCCTCACCACCACCCCCATGCACAAAGTTTGTGCACTGAGCCTCTAGTCTATATATATAAAACCCTAATATGCAAATAGACCAAACAACAGAACAACCAGTCACTATGACATGCACTCACCACCAGGGGGAACGCACAGGACATGGCTGGTGTCAGCAGGAGGTGGCAGAGCAGGGAACATGGTGGGCATCGGCAGCAGCAGGATGGTGGAGCATGTGAGTTAGGGCACCAGACCAAGGCGGGGTGCCGGTCTCTGTCATCAGGCAAGGCTCTGGTAATTACTTAAAATTCTTTGCACTCACTGCCGGTGCCATGACCGCTGCTCACACCTGCTACTGGCACCCAGCGCTGGCCCTGATAGTTCGGCGCCATCAGTGGATGCAAGTGATGGTGGTGGGAGTGGGGCTGCCAGCAGACACAGGACTGGGGGCCACAGCAGGAGAGGCTGGGCGGGGGTGTGGAGGATGGACTGAGACCTGCCCCTGTGCCTACCACAGTCTCAAGGTTCCTTTCAAGGTGCACAAATTTGTGCACTGGTCCCCTAGTAAGATTATAAGAATCTTTGATAGTTTAGTTTTCAGATTTTAGGTTCCCAAATTAGAGAAGGGGTTCATCATTCTCTGAAAAATGCAAAAAGGAAATGCTTTAATTACTTACTACATTGTAAAAATACCTCAAAGGTTTGATCTTCTTTTTACTACCTGGAAAACACCTATCACATTACACAAATTAACCTCTGTATTGATCCAATTAAAACATAAATACATTGATGTAATATAGCAATCACTATTCATTAGACTAGCAGAACATTGTCTTTAAAGAAAAAACAAAGCAATATTTCATTATCTCTCAAATAAAATCAAAAGTAACTACTTAGCGACATTCTCTTTAAATATAATGATAAAGCAAAAATAAATAAATAAAACCCATATTCTAAAAAGAATTATGCCTTTTATATGTCCTTTTTTATTTTAAAAATATATTTCAACTATTGCAGATAAGGATTCTTTTAAATGTCAACTTATATTCATGGTTCTAGGTTATTTCATTACCATTATTTCTGCTTTAACATATCAGCATCTAGAGCTTAGAATCCACATCTGTATGTATAAAAAACTATAATCTTCTTAAATCCCAAATATTTAGAATGGAAGAATATTCCATTGGCCTGCTTCTCATATGTTACTATTTATCAGTAGAAAAAAAAAAACATTCAATATTCTATCATTTTAAGCTCATCCAGACCTACTGATCTCAATATATGATTTTCATTGCCCAACTGGGTTTTGATTCTACCTACTCAGGGAAATCTTTGTTTCATTTCAGAACACACATATCACAATACCTTGATACTAGATTTTAGTTTTTTGAAAAAATAAAATTTAAGGAAATTTTTTAATAGAGTTATACAATGAATATTAAACATCTGTAGTTTATCTTATGTAGCTATTTATATGAATGACTTTTAGATAAATCATTTTTCTCTACTCAATTTGTTTTAAAATACTATTCCCACACAAATAGATTTAAGTACTTGATTTAACTTATAATATTTTCTTTGCTTATATGAACTTCTACTGTTAATTTCTAAATACGTTTTTTAAAAATATCTCCTAAGAACCACAATTATCTGCCTAATATTCTCATTAAAGTAAAAAGTTGAAGACTTCCACTTAAGATAGTAAAGTATATAAATGGTGTGCTCTCCTCCTCCACATCAAAATTACAAATAAATTTTTGAACAACCATCATGAGAGCCACCTGAACATTAGCTGAAAACTAGCTGACCATCAAAACAGGTAGGAGGGGCAGAGACAAAGAATAGGCAGATCCCATACCCACAGTCAGAGATTAAGAAACGGGAGGGAAATCCCAGGAAGAGGGAAGGGTCTCAGGCCCACACCAGCCCCTCAGTCCTGTGTTCCAGTGCCAGGAAACAAAAGCACCATAACATCTGGCTGTGAAAACGAGCAGGGATAGTGGATAAGTGAAACCAAGGCCTGCTGAAGACCCAGGCTCTTTAAGTTTAAAAGAGACCACACACAGACTCATTTGCTCACAAACTAATTCTCTCCAAGCTCCAATGCTAGGGCAGTGGCTCAAAAACCACAAGGGACAGACATATGGGAGGATTGAATTGACTAGCTTCAGGGAAAGGGCTGGAGGACTGATTAAAGGGCAGCTCTCTCCAGGGACAATAGTACTGGCAGACACCATGGTTTCTTTGTTGAGCCTTCTCCCACCCAGTTGTCAGGCACAGGCAAGCAGCAAATCTGAGCTCTCCATTAACTCAGCTAACTCCATTCACCCTGCCCTGCAGATTTCCGGAGACAATGACCCACCCTAACTCAGGCATTTTGTCAGAACCTCTTCCAGTAGCTTTTTGTGAAAAAGACCTGTTGCAGCTGACATTGTGGGCTTTTCTAAAATCTCTCAAAGGTCTATAAACCCCCAACAATTACTGGCTGGCCTCAGTGTGGCCCATAGCAATGCTAGGCAGCCCCACACCAGGCACTGGTGGCAGCCAACCTCAGTTTGCAGCCTGGACTCTCCCAGGTGCCTCCAAGCCCAGCATGGCTGGCAACTAACAGCAGATCATTTTGTAGTTTCCACCAGGTGGCCTCAAGTTGGGCATTGGCAACAGCTGAACTTGGCCTGCCCAGGAGCCCCTCCCATGAGGCCCCAGAACTAACACACATGGTGCAGGCATCAGAACACAGCAGAGTACCACCCAACCAGCTCCACAAGTGACATATCCAAAGGGTGAACTTGGCAGGAACAAAGGCCTGCTAAAGCAAATCCCACTCCATATGGTCAGCTTCTGCTAAAAGCTCATCTATATATATAAAAAGCCAGCAACCAAAACAGCCATAATGACCATAATGACTGGACGCTATGACGCCCACTGTGGCCAGCGAACTGGCCAATCAAGGGGTGGGGCCAGCTGACCAACCTCGAGGCCCCTCCCCCCTGCGGGCCTGTCCCTGATCAGTCTCTCCAACCCTGATCAAGAGCTGGTCAAACACCCCTTTCCCCCCACTGCCTCCCGTGAGCCCACCCCACCACGATAGGCCCGCAGCCCCTCCCCTGCCAGCCTGCCCCTGATTTCACTCCCCACCCCAATAGGTGGTGGGGCTGGGCAGCCAACCTCCTACAGTTCCTCCCTCTGGCTTCCCCACCCCTAATCGCACCCCCTAGCCCAATATGGGGCAGGGCTGGTCAGCCAACCTCCTGCAGCCCCTCCCCCTGGCTGGCCATGTACCTGATGGGCCCTCATCAATCTGATAGGCCTGCAGCCCCACCCTCTGGCCAGTCCTGCCCCTGATAGCCCCCCAACCTCAATAGTGGGCAGGGTCGGCCAACCAGCTTCCTACAGCCCCTCTCCCTGTCTGGCCCCACCCTAGATTGCCCCCCCCACCTCAATAGTGGGTGGGGTCAGCCAGCCAACCTTCTGCAGCCCCTCTTCCCACCTGGTCCCAACCCAGATTGGATCCCCACCCCAATTAAAGGCAGGGCCGGCCAGCCAACAACCCATGGCCCCTCCCCCAAGCTGCTGGCCACTGATCATCCCTCCCACCCCATTCGGGGGGGTGGGAATTGGCTCACCACCCACAGCCCCTCCCCATGGCCAGCCCCACCCGCCCTCACCTGGCCATCGGCACAGTTATTGCTGTGTGCAGCCCTTCTCTGCCTGCCCCTCTCCTCCCTGAAGCCTTCTTAGCTGCACTCCTTGCCCTCTGCCAGTCAGGGGTGGGGCTGGCAAGCCAATCTCCCATGACCCCTCCCCCAGCCACTGACCCCCGATAGACCCCCACCCCATTCAGGGGCAGGGACAGCCAGCCCACCACCCACAGCCCATCCCCACTGCCAGCCCCACACCCAATTGCCCCTGCCCCCAATTGGGGCTGGCCACCGGACCCCACTTGTACACAAATTCATGCACTGGGCCTCTAGTCTGCTATAGTTACAGTCATTCCTCACTGCCAATTAGTTAAAGAATCAGTCCCACCCAGTGATGTGCCAACAGCAATCAAGGCCCAACTCTAATGAGAGGTCACACACAAGTCACATAAGGGAAACTCCTGCCCCACCTGGTTTAGGTGACCAAAGAGATTGCATCACTGGGCCTCACAGAACAACTATTACATAAGACCACTCTGTCAAAACCAGGAGATATACCTAATACATAGAAACAAACACAGGGAGGCAGCCAACATAAGGAGACAAAGAAACATGCCCCAAATGAAAAAAAAAAAAAAAGAAAAAAAAACACACACAACAAAAACAGAACAAAACTCCAGGAAAAGGACTAAACAAAATTATGATAAGCGATCTACAAGATATGAAGTTTGAAGCACTGGTTATAGGGCTGTTCAATGAACTTAAAGGCAGAATTCATGAACTCAGTGAGAACTTCAACAGAGAGATACAAAACATAAAAATAAAAAACATAAAAATGAACAGGTCAGAAGTGAAAAATACAATAACTAAAATCAAGAATACATTTGAGAAAATAGTAGTAGATGAAAGCAAATGATCCAATTAGGGATTTAAAGGATAAGTTGGAGGGAAATAGAATAGGACCAGTAAAAAGAGAAGAATTTTTAAAAATGAGAATAGTGTAAGGCATCTCTGGGGCAACATGAAACAAACCATAGGGGTGCCAGAAGTAGAAGAGAGAGAGCAAAGAATTGAAAACCTTTTTGAAGTAATAATGTCAGAAAACTTGCCTTACCTGGAAGCAAAGAATGGTAGAGAGTCCTAAACAAGATGAACCAAAAGAGGCCCAAACCAAGACACATTATGGGACCAAACCAAGACACATCATAATTAAAATGCCAAAGGTTGCCCTGGCTAGGTAGCTTGGTTAGTTAGAACATTGTCCCGACATACCAAGGTTGAGGGTTTGATAACTGGTCAGGGTGTATATGGAATCAACCAATGAATGCATGAATAAGTGGAACAACAAATTGATGTTTCTCTCTCCCCCTTCCTCTCTCTAAAATAAATAAAATAAATACATACATAAATAAATGAATAAAATGTGAAAAATTAAAGACAAGGAGAGAATCTTAATAAGAGCAAGAAAAAAAGCAGTTGTTTACCTACAAGTGACTTCCTATAAACTGTCTGCTGATTTCTTAACAGAAACTGCAGGCCATAATGGATTAGCACAAAATATACGAAGTGATAAAAAGCAAGGACCTACAACTATGATTACTTTTAGAATCAAAGGAGAGATCAAGAGTTTCCCAGATAAGAAAAAGTTTAAAAAGTTTACCACTAAACCAGTATTACGAGAAATATTAAAATAAATTATTTAAGAAGAAAAGGAAAGAAAAAACACATGAATAAAAAAATATATGCTCAGCCCTTGTGACTCAGTGGTTGAGCAGCATTGACCCATGCACCAGGAGGTCACCAGTTTGATTCCTGGTCAGGGTATGTGCATGGATTGCGGGCTTGATCCCCAGCAGGGGCATGCAGGAGGCAGCCAATCAATGACATTTCTCTCTCATCTATGTGTCTACCTCTCTTTTCCTCTTCCTTCCTCTCTCTCTAAAATCAATAAGAACATATTAAAATATACATATATATATATACACATATATATATAATAAATATATAAATATAGTAAAAAATTCTCAGTGACAAAAAGAAACACAATCAACTATAAAACTAGTACAAAGGTTAAAAGGTAAAAGAATGAAGATCATGTATAATTACAACAATAAATTAAGGGATACACACAAAAGTAAAGAAAATAATGTCAAAAATATAAATATTGGGAGAGTGGGTAAAAAGTGATTTTAGAATGTGTTCAAACTGAAGCAACCATCAACTTAAAATAGACTGTTATAAACATAGCTTGGTACATAGAAGGCACCTGGTATACACAAACCATAAATAGTTTGTTTAGTTCATTTGTTCATTTACTTTGTTTTTTATAATCCATTTATAAGTGAAATCATATATTTGTCCTTCTCTGACTTATTTCATTTAGCATAATGCTTTCTAAGTCTATCCAAGTTGTTGCAAATGACAAGATTGAATTCCTTTTACAGCTGAGTAATATCTACTAAATATATGTATCACATCTCTATCCAATCATCTATTGATTACACAATGGATTATATCAAAGAGAGTGGCTGATCCAGTGAGTTATTACTTTAATGTTTGATTCTGAAGAAAAAACTTGTGTCTGCCTCAGCTACTATTTTATGTGCATAGCTCAGTAATATTGTCCAAAACTGTACTATGATTAGTTTGACTTTTAACAAAAGATTTTTTAAGAAGTTTAAACCTGAAGATTAAAACCAACAATCCTCTAAGATTATGATAGATTTTTCTCAGCTGCACTGCATTTAGGGATATAGCACCCAGTTCCAGCATACCTCCTGCAGGAGCTATAAGGAGGACCAGATACTGAAGGGGAAAAGAGGAGGCATTTCCACCTGTAGAAAGATACAGAATAGGAAGAGACTGCAATTGTATTGAAAGCCTAATATGGGACAGTCCAGTCCAGGCATCTTTGACAATTACCAGACAAAATCCTCAGAATGATCTTCTACACTAGTGTGAAGGCCTCTGTTATACAGATGAGGAGACTTAAAATGACACATAAAATAATTTGACCAAGATTACAAGTAAAGCAACCAAAAGACAAGACAGAATTCAGTTCTGGTCCTTTCTACATCTAAAATCAATATGGTATTCTACATTGTAGTGATTTTGAAGTGGACTAGTCATTTTACTTATGACTTTTTAAAGTAAAATAGCAATATTTAAGGTTTATAATCTGACTTTCTGGATGTATAATATTAGTGTGCTATGATATAACACTGTTTTTTTTCCCTCTTTTTATACAAATCATTTGAAATGCTTCCATAAAGGCAGGTTTCCTCAAGTAAAACTTACACATAGAAAACCAGGAAAAAAAAACACACAGTAAATCTAGCACTTAGAAACTTTACAGGCAGCTCTTAGTTATATGTTGTGAAAATAGGTTCTAGCTGTCACCATCATCACTATCATCACTGTCATCATCATTATCATCATCATCAACATCTATATTATCTATTGTGAAATTTTATTAGTATAAAATCTAAAAAAGTACGTTCTCTAACTCCTAATATTAATAACTAGAGGCCGGTGAACAAAATTCTTGCACTCAGGGGGGTCCCTCAGCCCTGCCTGCGCCCTCTCGTAGTCCAGGAGCACTCAGGGGATGTCTGGTCTGACTGATGGCTTAGATCCGCTCCCCAGACATCCTTAGCACTCATATGGAGGTGGGAGAGGCTCCTGCCACCACTGCTGCACTCTACACCTGTGAGCCCAGCTTCTGGCTGAGCAGCACTCCTCCTGTGGGAGCTCACTGACTACCAGGGGGCAGCTCCTGTGTTGAGTGTCTGTCCCCTGGTGGTCAGTGCACATCATAGTGACCAGTCATTCTGCTGTTTGGTCGATTTGCATATTAGCCTTTTATTATATAGGATTTTTTGTTTTATATTACTTAAGTAGTTATGAATTAATAAGTATAAAATTAGGTTTCGTATGTTTATGTTCATGAGCAACTATAAAGTTTTAAAGTATAAAACAATGAGATTTCTAACATTTAGATTTATAACCTCACTTTTATGTCATAGATGACATTAGTCAGCTGAAACTAAATATCACTTGTAATTCGAATATGATGCTCATTGTCAGATGCCATGTGGAGACCAAACATCCTGTTCTAGTAAAAATTTGCAAAAACTTTGCTTATTCTTCTCTAGATCAGAAACATTAAAGAAATATCATCTGAAACAAAAGCAATTGTGAAAGGAGATTAGAACTAGGAAAGACAATTTTAGGGAAGGAGGAGTCCATGGGAGATGAAGACATATGTGGGGGGCAGAGACAGATACAAGCCCCCAGAATGTTTATCTCACATACACAGAGAACAGAGGAATGTTAGAAGATAAAGGAACAAAGAAGAGGGGCCCTGGGTGAGTTTGAATCTTTGAAACTAATACCATGTAAGGAATAAGGGGGGAAGTGACCAATTAGGAAAGCACAGGGGACATAAAATAAGGAAGGGTCCAATTAGAGAGTGTATGTACATTCAAAGAGCTGCCAGCATTTATAAACCCATACATAAAGAGTCCCGGAGGACTAGTTTTTTTTTTCCCCATTTTATTGAGAGAGCAGGTTTGGGGATCCCTTTCCAGGGGATGTTCCCCTTTGGGGATCCCTCCACAGGGTGGGGTTTGTACATGCTTGCAATAAACTTCTACACTTTGCTTAACATCTTTTAATCCACGAGTTTTATTCTTCAAACATCATAGGACAAGAACCCACAATCAGAGTCCCAGAGCTTGCCATTCCTCCGTGTATCAGCTGTAAAAAATGACAGAGAAGTCACAGCAGACTACTTCACCTTTAGTGATTTTGAGGGAACCCCACAAAAGCATCTTTTTTTCAGTGCTCAATAAAATAAAAACCCAAATTTTAAAAACCTTTAAAATTTTTACCCTTATGAGAATAAAGTGTAAAAAAGGAACATTTATACTTATGAGAATAAAATTAATGGACTTACCTTCCAGAAAAACTTATATTTAAATGATTTTCCAAACTCACCTTATTGAGTAATTTTTCTTTCACAAGAATTTGAGGAAGTGTTATTAGTAATTTAACAACATAATTTTACTTGCTTTACATCAAATAGTTAATAAGTAATAGATCTCGATTCAAATCAAGATCAGTTGGATACTTTAAAACACTAAGGAAAATGGTGAAAAAAATCCAACGCAAAGGAAAAAGAGTGAGCACAAAACATTTGCTAAGTCAGCCTAGTGCCTTTTGTCCCAGAAGATAAGACTATTACTTAGAATTCCTGGTTGTAGGGCAAATCTATATATACTAGTATAAAACCCTAATATGCAAATAGATCGAATGGCACAACAACCAACCAACCAGTTGCTATGACGTGTGCTGACCACTAGGGGGCATGTGCAGAACATGGCGGGCTTCTGCCATGGTGGGATGGTGGAGAAGGTGAGTGGGGACACCAGACCAAGGCAGGGTGCCAGTCACTGCCATTGGGGCGAGCCTCTGGTAGTTACTGAAAATTCTTATATTTTTGAAAATTCTTTGCTCCCGTGCAGCGTAGTCCTGCCTGGCGCTCACACCCGCTGCTAGTACCGATCGCTTGGTGCTGTAAGCGGGTGCAAGTGACAGCTGCCAGCCACGATCACCCATGAGGGCTTCTCCACCTCCCCCTGCTCCTGAGGGGAGATCAGGGAAGCAGCTGCCACTCTCAACTGCTGATGGCACTGGCCCCAATCGCTGTGAATGGGTGGGAGTGGCAGCTGGCAGCAGGAAAGGGGCTGCAGGCAAACAGGGGACCAGAAGCCATGGTGGGAGGGGCTGGACAGGGGCACAGAGGACAGGCCTCTTGACCCACAGTTCCTTTCAAGGTGCATGAATTCATGCACTGGATCCTTAATATTCTATAAGTAGTAAAATTACTCTTACCAAAGAGACAAAGATAAGCCCTTGCATTTGTGAGACAATAATTGAAGGTGATAACTGGCCTCATATTCAGGACATGAATATGCAATGACTCAATCATTCTCAGCAAACCTGATCCAGTCCCCCCTCCCGCCCCCAAACAGAGTATTTATTTTCTGTCTGTTAAACACTCAGCCTAGTAACACACAGCCAGATTCAAAAATTTTACAAAAGAAAGACAGTGCCCTCTTACCTAAAACATAAATAGTCTCCTGATTTCTTCCTTAGCTCCATGACAACCTATTCTTGCTAGCTCCAGGAATAAAGGCTAGACTCGAAGCTGGGGAGCTATTCTAAGCTGCTCTTGGGAATAGCATTACACATTTCCACAGCAATATAGTTAGTGGTACATTTTAGTTAAATGAAGCAGTTCTAAGCATAGACTATTTAACTGGAGACAAGGACTAAAGCCTTCAATCTGCTTAGAATGATTCGTGTCTTGGTAGATAACTGCTAAAATAATAAATGCAATTGTTTACTAAAAGTAAAATTTTTAAAAGTTGCCCCATTTTTCTTTTCTTCAGGAGAGTTTCCTTTAAATATTTCATGAAATTGAACATAGTTCACTCCACCCTCTTTCGGCTTTCAACACATTTGTCAATGACCAGTTACGCAATAAAGTGTTGGGGGACCAAATAAACATCTACTTCAAACAGCCAATAAATCTTCCTGTGTCTTTGACTGAAAAAATATGCCCCCAAGGGATAGCTTGTGTAAAATAAGATAAAGTCCAGCTATAACCAAGAGGTATGTTCTCTCCAAAAAAAAAATGCCATTTATTTAAATAAATTCATCATTTACTAAAAAATTGCTAAATGGCTTACATGATAGCTTTTAGGATATGTTAGGAAATCTACACACTATTGTGTTGGTATTTCATCAGAAAATAAAATAAAATGTTGGGTGCCAACATGGCAAAAGGCAGTTGACCTCTCATGATTCACATTTCATTGAAAATGCTAAAGTGTGGAGCATCTTTGACTTGAGGGTAGAGCTCAAAATTCTATTTCATATTTCATATTTATTTCTTACATTTTGGCTCAATAGCTAATGGCTTGTACTGGCCTTACCACTGAATTATCTTCTATACAACTGAGGATTGATCCAGCCCAAATAGTTGGGATTAGAGTAAGTATAGCCACAGAATCTCAGGGTTAAATTTTTCTGCAGTGGCTCCCTCCCCTTTTTCTTAGAGACCCAACATCCACCTATATACACTTGGTAGTTGGAAACCAAACTCAATTCGCAATCCTTCCTCAGGTGTCTTCTAGGATTCGGGGACAAGCTCAGGGGTCTCTCTTTGTGCCCAAGAAGGCACACACTCCTTAAAACATGGTTTAGAGTCACCACTCCTTCTCTGTTTACCCAAGAGGCAGGAAATTCCAAATAATGAAAGGAGGGAAGAGCTGTCTAGCTAGAAATCATTAACTTTGTTCACTATCCATAGTGTTTGATATATCATTGCTATAGCTACATGTTTTAAGTTCGTGTTAACTTACTACCCATAGTTACTACTAGAACATGGGCCTTAACTTTGATTTAATTAGCAAAAAATCCACAGTGCTGATTTTATTTATTACAACATACTATTCAATGGTATACTATTTATTTTTATGCTTCAGACAGGTCCTTCAGCTAAAGCATAATTTGCAATTTAATAAATAACTTAGCAATAAGAAAATTCTCTGATACCAGGTCTAACGTAAATTTTAAAATTATTATGGTTCCACTTAAATCCTATCATATTATGGTTCTATTTTTAAAAGTTACATTGTACTGAGTATCAGCTTACAAGAAAGAAACAGCAAATGACAGTTTTTCCTTCACACTGCATGAAAATTAGAAACCATACTTGTTTCACAGTTTCTCTGGTATCTCCATAGTATTGACACAGCCTCATCCTCTGAGAGTTGAGCTAAATAAGTCAGTATGTTAATTATGTGCTCTGGGAGCACAAAGAAGAAATAAAGAAGTTATTACCTTCCCAAGTTTCCCAGGTAATGAGACCCACTTCTGGAGATGTGCGGCTCTCTACCAGAATCTATCATGAGAATGAGCTTTGCACAGAATTAATTTTTTAATGAAAATCCTCCACTGGTTTCCTCAGTCAAGTATACCTGACAAATGTCACTGGGCAATGTCATCACCAGTTAACCAGCACTAGGCCTTTAGAACAGATGGGAGAGCTACGCCTTTTCAGAAGTGAGGCCAGCTAATTTCAGCCACCTCCCCATGAAAAGGAAATAAAATAAAATTGGCTCCATGTCACTCAGACATGACAGTACTTTGGATTTCTCCCCCATGATGTTTTTTAGCCTTGAGGCAGATATGACAGGCGCCTTATTAAATTCCAAAAATAAATGTGGAGCAAAAAGGAAGTGCATTCCAATGAGACATCCAACTTGTTAAAATGTAACATGCATAAAACTTGGCTCATTTTATTGTTAGCCACCATCCTCATCATTTTACATAAAAAATGGAAACATAATATGTGTTCCATAAATTAAGTAAAATTAGTCCAATGGTCCTTTCTTTCTTTGATAAAAACTAGCTATTCATTTGTTCTCATGTATGTAAGTTAAGATTTTCAAAAACATCTCCATCAATATCTGATAATAAGATTAAGGAAAAAAAAGATTCATGGAAGATTTCTCACTCTATATTTTAACATCCCCCCATCCATCTACTGACAGTTCCTTAGGCAAACCCAGTGACATTTATGGATCCCTGCCTTTGTGAATGCTATACATTTTCATATTCAAGTCTGTCTCTCAAATTATTACAATCCTACACAGGTCCAACAGTTTGATTTTTACTATTGTTTCCTGATATTGACCCACTTCCACATACCATCATAAGTTATCACTCCTCTTTCTAATTTCTTACAATATGTGTCTTGTTATCTATTTAACACTTCATTTTTAAAAAATTCTGCCTCATCTGTTAATTAATTTCCTCAACTAGAAACATTTTTATTCTACCAGGTTGCTTTTATGAAGAAAAGAAGCCCTTATTTATCCTTACATAACTTATAGTATCTAGTACATATTATGGATTCAATAAAATATTAATAACAAAGAAGACATGACCAATTATATATTTCATGATGATGCAATCACTATTGTTTCTTCAATGTTTTACTATTATGGTTCCAAGTAATTTAGAGACTTGATAACAAGAAGCAATCCAAATTTTAACACCTGGTATGAGTATATTCTGTACTTTAAAAAAAACAACAACACAGCAGAATTTCAGAATCTGGTTCTTAACTTCAAGGAGCTTTCACCTGTAGTGTAGGAAATAGGCTTTGACGAAAATGCTGGGAAAACCTCCATGACCCATTCCACATGACAATGATAACTGAGATTTACCTTGGTGTTAATAACATATAGGGTATCTCAAAAATATATACACACACTTTGAATAGTTATAAAACAGTGTTTATTAAAGTATATTTAATTTTTATTTAACAGCTATCAGTTGTTAAAGTATGTATACATTTTGGGGGATATCCTGAACTTTTACTGCATCATTTAATATTAAAATATTCCTATAAAAGAAGCAATACTAGCCCTAGTTTTATAGATTAGAAAAGAAATATTCAGAGAAGTTACATCAGTTGTTCAAGACTGCAAACTTGACAATACTGATAACATGGGGTTCGAGCTCAAGTACGTTAATGACAAAAACCATGAATTGTGCACCTTCAGTTACTCCACAACTTCACAGAGCACAAATGCATCGCCCAAGGAACCTGAAGAGACTGACTGGCAAAGCCATGATACTGTATCCAGAACATTGACTCTGTTTAGCCAGGTGACTTTCTTTCATGCACTTATGTCTGAGGAGCTGGACCACCACTCTCCATGCCCAGCTCCAGGGAGTTGTGGCGGGGCTCCCTTCTCCCAGACCGGGTGTGCTGACAGATGCTCCTAAGGCTTCCCATGTCTTAGGAATAATGGTCCTGATATAGGTCTTTAATCAGCACCAGGGTACAGCTAACTATCATAACCCAAATAATGACTTAAAGGGTGAAAACTCAGCTTGTTTTACTTTAACATGATTCCATTATTCTAAATAATATTTCTCATGTTAGAAACAAGTTAATATTTTGCATATGGTCAGATGTAATCTGAAATGTGTTACACAAACCATCATTATCTGTAAATGGAAATAAGGTTAACACAAATAAAAAAGATGGGAGGGGCTTTGTTACAACTAGAATTCTTTCAATGTTTGTTGATCAAAAATATCTTAAGACAGGTTGGAGTAGGTTCTCATTCATTCTCTGTCTTTCTCTCTTCTCATATGATGATCTTTATTCCATTAAATTATTTCAAAACACTTAACATCTAGAAATGTTAAGGCATACTATAAGAAGCCCTATATATCCTTCCATATTGAAGACCACATGCAATTTGAAGGTACTTCATTACTTATGGGAAAAAAAGGTAATAAACTTAATAATTTATAAAAGCAAATATCCCATCAGCTACTCTCTCCTCTGCCTTAGATATTACGCTGCACGTTAAACACTTTCTTCCTTTCTTCCTTCTACATTTATTCTCCCTTTTCTGTTAAAGTTCAACAAGAAAGCAGGTTCAGAAAAGAACATTTGTTGTTTATGCCACCCTCCTATAAACAAGCCACATCACTGTTGATAAGATGTCACGTCCACAGCAAAGCTGATGCAAAGGAAATTCCCACTCACTGGAGAAATTATTTCAGCAAACTGCCAAAGAGAAGATAGCCTCATTAATAACAACAAGGGGATGTTCCCTCCTCTACTAAATGCCTCCCCATACCTGAGACCCAAACTGCTTTATCCACATGAGTATCTTTCTTTTTCAAAGATTTTAAAATAGAATATATCCCATGATTTTTACTTTGGTTTGCCAAAACTTTGGTTAGAAAATTAAGCTTTAGCAAAAAGGAACCTTGACCTGGAAGGTCGCTGCTATCTCTTCGATCGAGTGCCATGATTTTGTCTTTTGGTTACATTTTAAGTTCTTGGATTTTTTTTTTTTCCTGACACAAATATAAATGTATCCAATCTTGCTTGAAATGTGTGAATCTTTAACACTAACAGGGCCTGCCAACTGCAATCCATAAGGCAATATATACTTCAGCATGGATCTGAGCGCTCTCTTAGTTTAAAAATGAAGGGAAATCAAAATAAGCTGATGAAAGAATGCTTATTTTCCACCTGCTAGCAAAGTATCTACAAAGTAGTTCACCATTTTGGGCTTGGTAAATATCTGTGTTTATCATCAAATCTCCTGATAATAATAAAGAAAAGACTGTTCAATAGCTACTACACTAGGCCAAGCTACAGACTGGCTCCTTATGCACTTGGTATTCTGGATTCCAACTACATGCAGGAAAGACTGATACAAATGGCTGATCTTTTCTTGATACTTAGTTTGTTTCCTGGTATTGATTAATCATACTGCAATTGTGGAATGCCCTGAATTGGAGGGCAGAAGATTGATGTTTTTATACTGGCTTAACCACTATTTATTTCCTGTGTGAGCCTGCCACTTGACTTAACTAGTCTGTACCCCAATTTTCTCCTCTGTAAATTGGGACCTGTAACGATTTACCTCTACTCTGATGAAAGTCAAATGGATAGTGCTTATTGCTTTTGCTTACTAGTACCATTTCTGCCAACACACTATATAAAGGCACATAAAACGCATATTTTAATGAAAGCAGTGTTATCAATAAACAGCAAAAACTGAATTTGAATGGAACAAGAAAATCAAAATAAAATGTGGCTATTTTCTTATTTTAATTATTATATGTTTTGATTTGTGCATTATGATTTGAGTCAAAGTTAGAAAAATAAGATAGTTATTTTGCTAGTACCATTTAAAAAGAAGAAAACTTTTCACAGTGCTGTTATTTCACCAGACTTAGAAGGGGGTGTACAGTTAAAATATGAGTTATAAGTACACGGGACTTTTTGAGTAATTCACCTCATTGACCCTTTGATATTGTATTGTTACTATCTGTGACAACCAGTAAAGACCTTGGTGAATGCATCTGTCTATAAAATGTTGGTTGATACACAAATGATCAAATATGTATAAAGTACAGATATTTATGTATAAAATTAAAGCACTTTATTTACTTATTAAAACTATCAAGATATGCTTACATGGAGTTTGTGAAATATTTTCATTTGAATTTTTGGACCTGTCAATATCTCTGACCTCTCCGCTAATAATCAGACACAAGAAAACTCAAAGAGCATTTGTAAATAGTGACACAGGTGAAATTTAAAATTACAGTCTGGTGATAATTTTTGGTTGTGTTTGTTTGCTTACAATTTCATTTGAGGCCTAGGCAGCTGTGTAAAGTTATATTCTATAGTCTCCCTAAACATATCCATTCAGCTCTCATTTTCCCTGTTCTACCTGGGTAGAGATTAGTAGTCCATCTTCTATAGACAGATAAACATATTAAAGTCAATACAGAAATATAAAAATTTAATTTAAAAGTATATATTTTTAGAGACACTAGGCAAGTTATGGACCTTCTCAGATTATCAACAACCTCCTCTATCTGCAGGGAGAAGGGAAAATGGGATTATTCTAGTGTAAAAGTCTGTGTCACTAGGATACTTCTGCATCACACATAGTGGATACTGAACACAGGTAGAAAGTACCTGCTGCTGACAAAGGTGACTTGTTTGCCTGAAAAGCAACAAAGCAAAACAAATTTTCTTTAGCAAGAAATAGAAATTATGATTATAATGAGTAATAGAAAGGTAGCTTAGTCTACTGAATGAAATATATTTCTAAAAAAGAAAATTAGAAAATATGGCTGACATTAAAATTAAAAACAAATATTTAGAAACACAGTAAATGTTTTCACTTGAATATTTTTCATTAAAATATATATTTTCCATATATAATTTATTAATTTCATATTAAATATATATTAATTATATATAATTTATTAATTTTATATAAAATATGTATTAATTTTACAAGAACATTTTAAGCCATAATTACTCTTAATTAAAATGGCAAAAAGGGAAGCAGTAATAGTGAAATGGACTTTGTTTGCAAGGCAAATGTTATAAGAAAGACAAAATGCTAATACCAGATTATTCTAGCAGAAAAAAGTTTAATTATCCAAATGAATGCTTCTGAATTACATTTTATTTTTGGCAGAAAGCATGATACAAATATTTAAAAATAAATATTCTTAAGTCTCTGAGATGTGCTCTTTCATATATATTTAATTGATTCTTTTGCTGGTATATAATATCACAAGTTTTTGGTACTCCATTAAAATATTTTAAAGTATCATTGGTTCAAGTTCATATTTTATATTGAGGTAAATTCTACACACATCAGGAATGTCTTTTTCTAATAATTTTATTATTGAATTTATAAGAGTTTAAAGCTGGACTTACAGATAATATAATATCTCTTCAGTTTTAGAGATTAAAAAATTAGTAATTATACTATTCTCTTTTTCATGTCTAGTCATCATTTTATGTAAGATATTTTTCTCCTTGATATGTTGTATTTTTTAATAAGGCTTATTTAAACATTATTTACTATAATAGATTGCATAATCTATCCAAATATGATACAGTCTTTTTTTTTTCTTTTGGTTATTTTTTTTGGGGGGGGGTGGGAGTAGAAGACATAACAACAGCTTCTTCTGCTTTATTTGATTGAGCTATTCTGTTTTCTAATTAAAACACTGCAATCACAAAAATGTAGCACTTTTGAATGTTTCAGTGAAAAAAAAAATATCCACAATGTTTAAATACATGCTATCACCAAAAACCCCCAGAATTAAAGTAAGGTCACCTCTTCCCTTGAAGCTGACATCATCCACCACCTAAGCATCAGGGAACCAATCCCAAAAGTCCCTAACCAATAACCATGAAAGCCCTGACATTAAGAAGGTAAGCTCTAAATAGACACTATTTGAACCTCTGTCATTGAATTTTTAATTCTGTTTCTTTTTCAATAAACTTGTCCCATCTGATGACTTGCCCAGAAAGAGTGAACATTACACAGACAAAGGCCTTACATCAGTCAACATGAAAATTACAAAAAGAAAAAGCATAAAGAGATTGTAACATTTAATTGAAGAATATTAATAAAAATCTTATTCCTTTTAAGTTCCCTTCTCTCCTTGGAGGATAAGTGTGCCTTTCATAGGCCAGATAACCTTTAAATAGATGTGTCTTTCCTTTAAAAGAATGCTCTAAAAAGCAGATTGTCTCTGTGATTCATCTAATTATATTCTTTTCTGTACCCATTCACATTAAATGACTCAGATATAATATTGAAACTAAAAGAATTCCACTGCCTGGAAACTAATAACAGATATTTAGGTATGATTAGTACTCAAATATTTGACTTCTCTCTTTGGAACCTGAATCCCACTTCATTTTAACATGAACAACAACCAGAGGGGTGCTGTGATGGTAATGCCACCTTCCCAAGGGCAGAGGTGAGACAAGGGAGGGGACAGGAGTCAAGTTTGATTTCAATAGACAATATGAGTGTGGCTCTGCTGTGAATTTTGACATTGCACTGGAATAAAGGAAGGATCCTGTTCAAAGCTGGCCCAGACAAAGCAATATTAAATATTTAATTTCCAAAGGCAAAGCCCAAGGTCCCAAAGCTCCAGGAAAGCTAATGGCCCTCTCGCCAGTTAGGCTGTAAGGAGTAAACGACAAACTCCAAACTAATTTGACTATAAAATAAAAGGAATTTCTTCAGGAATATTTATAAATTCCAAGGTGCTTTTTAAAATTATTTTTTAAAACAGAAACACAAGTATAGTATGCATATTTTTAAACCATGCAAATGTTAACTTATATATGTGTTTATATGCTGAGGATTCATTAAGATATATCTTGTCTTCTATATAGATATTAAGAGGCAAATGAATTATAGTTTCATTTAAGTATTGTATTTCTTGAAAAAACAGTTAAGTAGTAAGAACTAATTGCTCAAATTTTCTATAATAATGTAAATACCTGGTCATTTATAATAATTTAAAACAAAAATTCATATAAACACTTGTTTAAGGCTTGGTTTTAATTCTTAAATATTATTAAAAATAGTGATGCACATACATACTTAACATGGGATAGTGACTCAAAAATATTACTCTAGTATTATATTAAAATTGAAATACGTAAATCCCCATTAACTTCTAGACCTTAATATGGTCATTCCATGCACTGGAAAATGTTCTTTTGCATATAATGACAGGCAGGGTTTCTTTCTTATGTAACACAGAAAGCTTATGAAGCAGATTTCACCTTTGTCCTCTGAGACAAGGGCCTACTAGTGCACTTTTGTAAATCACACTCCCTTTACCAATGCAGAACTATTTCAGATGTAGTACCTGTAACCCACAGAACTGCCAAGACAAAAAATACAAGGATTGTTTTCACGCTATTTAAATCACATCCCAAGTATAATACAAATAGGCTTCACCTCATTGATATTACTGAACTGTACCTAGTATTATTGACTTGGAATTTTCAGACATATTAACTGATGAGGTAGAAATCAATCAGATTAGTTATGCAGAGATCAAAATTGACCATGAAGATAGGTAAAAGCTATTATATGACCTTGAAGTACATATTTTTATTTTTTAATTTTTCTATAAAAGTAGAGGAAATACATTCTATTTCTTTATATTACGAGCACCGATCTCAAACACAATGACTATGGTTTGGAAGGTGTCAGATGCAATCAGAGCTGGCAAATAAAAAGGTATTGTTTAAATTAAAAGAAATAATATGCAATTTAAAAATTATATATTATTCTAGCATAAATCCAAAAGTATATTGGAAATTATAAGGCCATTCAAATCAACAAACATAAGTCAAACAAAGAATGGTAAGAAATACTTTGAGTTTATAATCTATTGAATGTCATCAAAAAAAACCAAAACAAAACACAAAAAAACCCTTCCAAAGTCAAGAAGGACTAAATAAATCTCATTATCACGATGATTGTTGAAGGAGGCTTTTTATGAGGAAAAAAAAAGTAGAGAATAGAGAATAAACACAAAGACAGTGAGACAGACAAGTACAGATATGAAAACTCTGGAGGGGATGTAGGGGCACTATATGACTATACTTATTTCTCTGCTGAAAAAGAGAAATACAGAGACCAGGCTATAAAGTGTAAATCAAAATTAATTTTAGATTGTCATAAAGAGTATAAAGCATTTTCTGAGTAAAAGGAGCTGCAGCTGGGAGACTTGGATTCAAGTATCAACCTAAATTGTGTTTCCCCCAAGTAAAAGGGGAGGCCACTTTTATAGTGAAAGGACCCACCTAGGTTCTCAATTAGGTCCATTTTATACAAATGAGGTATCCAAATTGTGCAATTTGTCTCAGTCCGTTGTTACAAAGAGGTAACCAGGATTTACCTGCAATAATTGACTCAGATGGTATAAAGTTTATACCATAAACAATCCATCACTGTGTGGAAAGCCAAGAGTTCTGAAGTTCTTCCCAGAATAGAGTATGAGAGGAGCCCTTCTCAGCAAATGGCCACTAGACCCTTATCATTCGTAAAATGTTGGCCTTCAGTTGACCATGGGTGTCCATCTCAGCAGACAGATTCCTTCTTGGAATTCATATCAAATGAATCTTTCTTCTCCAGGTCCACAAAAGGTAGTTAATAAAAAAAACTTACAGATAGCTGTGGCTGCCAGATGATGAAACCCTTACTGTTCTGTGAGTCCTACACTTGACAATAATAGAGAGAAGACAAAGAAGGGAGCAGATTCCAGAAACTTGCAAAAAATCAAGCAAATAGCAATTGAATCAATTGAAGTGTCTCTGAATGTTCTAGTTTAGGCTGTGGAGAGATGGCAATGTCACTAATTACAGTGATAACTTTACAAGGAATAGTCAGGAAAGGTAGGATTGGGTGTGTCAAAAATCATACATGGAGTCTTTACCTGCTGGTTACAAAGTTGTAGTATATGTCTGTGGGGATAGCCAATTGAAAATTTACATATTTATAAAGAGTTCCATGGTATAGACACTGGAGGTAAAGAGCATGATTAAAACGGTCTAGTCAATCAACAAATATTTAATTTAGTCATTGTGCTTACTATTTACGGTTGGTATAATGATAAATATTACCTAGGCTCTACCCTCAAGAAATGAATGGGAAAGAAAATATCTATAAATAATTATCTAAAATGCAAGGAAGAATATAATGTGTAGTGAATATAATGTGTAGTGAAATAATACTTTATAAGATTAAAATAATGAAATTCTTTCAACTAGGAGGGGCCAGCACTTGGGGGGATAAGAGTGAGAGTAGTTAAAAATAGCTTGAAAAGCCCAGAAGTAAAACAAACAAACAAACAAACAAACAAAAACAAAATAATGGTACAAGGGAGAAGGAGTGGCTCACTGGTACCTGGGGTGTGCATGGGAAGAACATGGAGGATGTTAATTGCCATGCTAGGAAGTCTATGCTGGAGTTTACAGCTAACTTGAAGTTGGTAAAGTCTTTTAATTAAGGTATCTGGTATGAGTATATAAATGGATTGGAGAAATGAATATCAGAACAAGTCAAACAAAGGTAATGAAAGCCTGAACCAAGGAAGTTTCAGTTCTAATAGGAAAAGGAGACAGATGTGACATCAATGACAAAAGTCTTGATTACTGAGTAATTGTAGGTAACAATGGAAAGAGATCTTGACTGAAAGGGAATAGCCAAATATTCTTATAGAACTTGGATCATGAAGAGAAGAGAGAATGGTTGTGTCCCTAATATGAAATAGAATCCACAGGATGCAAAATGCTTGGGAGGGAAAGCAGGCTCTTTAGAAACCAGGCAAGAGGGAGTTAACTAGAGGCTGTAGAAGAATGACAAGCATGCACATCAGAGAGAGCAAGGAGCCAAGAACACCTATATTGCAGGCATTTTCTGCTACAGTTACCACCCTCCCACATCATCAGTGTCTCCTCAGTCCTGAATCATTCTCTTTCGCTTACAAGTGTGCCATAATATCCCCATTTTTAAGAAGTTTCATATCTCTATTATATTTCAGAGCCAACTTTTGGAAAGATATTTTAGTCATCATCTCCACCTAAGGAAATGATTTTCATCAAAAAGAAAAGAATGATTTTACTTTCAAAAAAAAGCCTAATATTAAGAAAAACCAGAACTTGATGTCTAAAATACTTTTTACCAATCAACTGGTCAATGTTTTTTTCTTGATTTAAAAAGGTTTGTGCTTCAGAGAGACTTTAGTTTCTCTATTGTTTATGTGGCAGCCAACCTTTCAGTTGTTTCATTAGCAGAATTTTTAAAAGAAAACAGTTTTTAGATAAGTACTTTAAGAGTTGCTTGAAGATTTTTAATAGAAAAGCAAACGAATGTAAAAATTAATGTTCTCTAATAAATACTCAATTTAACATATTCAA